>NC_091068.1:80587186-80896255 GCF_000393655.2 Nicotiana sylvestris | reverse complement strand
CTAGTTCATCTAAATAACAAGATATGTTTTTTATACTCTGCACAATTAGAAATAGCAAAAACATCAAAAAGCCTATCATTTTAAGTTTGAACCAGTTCCGTTTCAACTAGATTCCTCACCGTATCAAAATGCCTAGATTTTAGGGAAGCTTAATTGCCTATTCAACCTGCAATTCCAGGGTGATTTGACTTCTATTTGACTACTAAAGCTACCATTGTGTATTAATTACCCTCTCCCTTTAAAAACATCATCATCACCACTACCACTCTTCCATAATTTTCAAAAACCGTCACAAATTTTCTGTCTTCTCTTCTCTTCTCTTCCAAAAGTCTAACCTTCCATTTTTTAGAGAATAACAAACCCCCAAGACAACCCAAGCACACCTACTCCACCTACTCCTTCCGATTCCTCCACTACTCCTCAACCCAGCACTACCCCTTAACCAAGGAGAAGGCGAGTAAAGATGCTTTCTCACAAAACTGTGGCTACTAGTGTGCTTTCAAGGAAATTAAATGCACAATTAAAGGCTAGTCAAGCCCAAGATTCCAAAAATTCTGATGATTTTTTCAAGTCTGCGAGTGAAGGAGAAGGAACTGGGTCTTTTGATTCTGAGCAGGCAACATCTGTGCGAAATCCCCTTACTGAGGTAATTTCTGATCTAGCTAAAAATGTAGAGAATCATTTTGTTTTGGTTGGGTTTGTTGTGGATGTGGAAACGACTGAGTCAAGAAGGAGAGGAGGTAAAAATAAAAGAGGAAAAGAAACTGAGAGTGAGGGTGCTCGTAGTGATGAGAGAGGAAAAGGGAAAGAAGTGGCTGATTCTTCACCCACCTCTGAAATGGGTAAAATGGCTATATATGGGGCTGAGTTAGAAAAGGTGGAAGAAAGTAGCAAGAAAACATGGGGAAGTGGTTCAGGGGAAGCTGCTGAAGGACTAGTAAATCTTAGCACGCATACAGATGAACTTTATTCATCTATTGAGGAGACCATAGCAGATCTTCTGAAGAAGGTCGGTGCTAGCTATAACCCCAAGAAAAGGAGAACTCCAACATCAAAGACTCCTGGCACTGCAAAAACCAACAAAAAAAGGAAAGTTGCTCCTTCTGCCACTACTAATATTCCTTTACCAAAAGGAAGGGCCACAAGGAGTAAGTTGAAGCAAAGTGAGGAGGAGTTGCAGAAAGCTATGGAAGAAAGTAAGAAGAAAAGAATGGACAAAGGGAAAACAAAGGTGGCGGAGCCTGTTGAGGCTGTTAATGTGGATGGGATGGACTCGGTCCATCAAGGTGAACATGTGAAGATGGAGGTTCAGACCCCTAAGCCTAATAAAGCCAAGACTTCCTCATCTGTATCCAAGTTTTCTAAACCATCTACTTTGGCTAAATAGATAAGGTCTCCTGTGAAAGCCAAACAAGTTAAAATTACTGAAGAAGAAGACTGGAGTGGTGAAGAAGATGATGGATCATATAATGAACAGGACAAGCTGGCTAGGTATGGAAAACGAACCATCTTGAAGGGTAGACTTTTGAAGGACTTGGAGGAAGAAGGGATGGTTCTATTGCTTGAAAGGCTAGAGGTTCAGGGGTAGAAGGACATGGTCCTTCAGTTAGATCACAGACTGGCAAGAAATGAGATAATTGAATTCATGGCCAATGCAAAGGTCAAGGATAGAAGAGTTACCAGCCAGGTGAAAGGGGTTCAATTGTCTTTTGAGCGAAAGAGCTGGGTGAAATCCTTGGTATTCCTTCTAAAGGTTATGATGATTACATTAGGCAAAAATAGCCAAGTCTGGAATCCCTTCCTACTGCCCTAGCCATTACTAGAAAGTTCTATGATAGCAAAGAAGTGAATGAGGCTAAGGTTGTGTATAAAAGTGAAATGAAATCATCCCACAAAGTGCTGTTTGAATTCGTCAACAAGTGTGTGCTGCCTAGGTAGGAAAGAAGGCACATTACCAACTACATGGACTTGGTTTTGATAGAATGTCTGGATAGTGGGCGGCAGATCAACTAGCCTGGGTTTATGATCAAGCTTCTTGATCGGGTTATGAATGTCTCCAAGGCCCATGCCACACCTTATGGTTTCATTCTCACTATTGTTCTTGCTCATTGTAAGGTACGTCTGAATAAGTGGGAGACGGCCACAAGAAAAGACCACTTTGGAATCAATACTTTGCTTTCTTGTGACTATGAGATTACTGCCATTCCCAATGAACCTGGTTCATCCAAAAAGACACCTGTCAATAAGGTCAGAGCTCTATTGCAGGAGAGTGGGGCTAAGGATCCTGAGATAGCAAGGCTAAAGACTCGTTTGGCAGAGGTAGAATCTGAGAGAGATGCTCTTGTTGACGCCCCCCTTTTCCTAAAGAGCGAAATTGGGTTTACGACATTATGGACAAAACAACTTTTATTCCCTTTCGAGGAATCGAGTTATGGAATTTGAAGAGTCGCCACCTAATGATTATAGTGCATTAGGACACTTTTAAAGAAAATAATATTTTTTGAAAGATAAACCAGAGTTCGGGTAAGGACTTGAGATTATCTCAAGGGGAAGGTGTTAGGCGCCCCTCAAGATCCAGTAGTGTCGTTCCCGACCGTGCTTAATTATGACTTTAAGAAGAGTAGGAATAAACAAGCAAAGTTTGCACATAACAAGTTGAAAAATTTTGAAAGAAGAAAGAGACAAGTGATTTTAAAAGGAGAAAGCTTAGTTGAAGCAACATTAATTTAAGAAAACATCAATAACTAAAGAAGGAGAAAAGGGGTCCTAGGTTTAAATATAATATGGATCACTTCAATGCAATATCCAGCAATCACTCCTCAGAAGAGGGGTCGCACGTGATATTAGCGCATCGGTCATCATCTCCATATTCTACCCTTCCCACCCCGTCAAGGTGTTAAACGCGATTAGTCTCGTTTTGCTTATTGCATGCTAGTACCCATCCCGACCTATTAGTCCCGGGGTATTTGGACTTCTAATCCTAAAAGAAAGAAAGGGGTAGAGGCATATATGGAGTTTCAAAAGGATAAAATACTAGGCGTCAATCAAAACAAATAGCAGATAAGTGGGAAATAAAACAAATACTCAAAAGGCTCATACAAACCCCATAAATCACATAGCAATTATTTTAACATGTCTTACAATTACTGATTTGGTCTTAAGATTAAAACTGACAGTGGAAAGATTGGTTTAACACATAGAGTTGGATAATAAGTCTACTTTGAGCCCCTCGGGTCCGGTTTGTTAGAAATCAAAAGTATTTTAGGAGAATGATTTAGAAAATACTGATTTCAGAAGAGGTAATCAGATGCAGAAGAATTTTAAAGGAAAGTACAGATTTCGAAAGCATCAAACTGTTTGAGTGAAAAAGCAAAAGAGTTATGCAAGAATTTTGAAGGCAGGAATATTTTTGAGAAAAGGATTTGGTTGCAGAATTGTTTTAAAGGCAGTTTCAGGGACTGATTAAAATGCTTAGGCAGAACTATTTAAGAAAAAAAACTGTTCGTGGAAAAGAATGCAGATTTGTAGAGTTTGAAAGCACACATGGTTTACAAAAGAGTTTTGTTGAAAACATTACTTAAAAAAACGTTAAGAACCAATTGACAGACTGTTGTTACTTAAACGGATCAAGCGAGTTGCAATTAATCCTATATGCATGACATCTACGTTTCGATTTTTAAAGGGGGTTGTTAAAGCATTGGTAAAAGATGAGCGTAATTATCCTACAGTTTGCCTAACGCATATGCAGTTCCTATAGACATGATTTCTATCATGCTTGCAATACAAAATCCTATAGGCATGATTTCTTAATGGTATGCAATATTAAACCCTATAGGCATGGTTTCTAAGTGATTTGCAACGTTAAGGTCCTATAGGCATGATTTCTAGATGATTTGCAATATTGAAGTCCTATAGGCATGATTTCTACTCATTGACTGATGCAAATAACACAAACGCCTCCCACACCCTTTTACTAATATTACAAAGTTATTACAAAAGTGGAAGGGAAAGACTAAAAAATAAATACATCAAAACTAAAACAGACCCGAGGAAGCCCAAAGCAACCTTAATGTCCAACACATGTATTTTACCAAATCCGAGCTCCAGATTCCAAGGCCTCCTCTTAGAGTGTTTCAAAGTTCCAAGGGCTTTCAGGAATCCCAGGCAATGCTTACACCCTAAAGATTGAGTAGAATAGTGCAATGTGTGGAATTACCAGCCCTTAGGCATCCAAGTTCAGAGGGAACTCTAGGGTCCCAAAGCATGGTTTACCATAGGGGGGTAGGACTTGAAGAACTAAGAATAAGTGTAAAAGTGAGGGGATTAGAGGAGACCAAAGCAAAAGGTGGTCATACCTAGCCATGGATGGGACTAGCACACCCCTAATCCTTTACTTGGTTCAAACAAATAAGAGAGCAAACTTTAGAAAGTCAGACTTAGGCCTGTATGGTGATTAGGACACCACCAGACTTGAGTCAAGCTCAACACATAACAGGGTTAAGGGAATGGGACTGATTTGAGTATAGGTTTAGAGCAACCTGGTTCTAAACTAGGGATGGCAATAGAGTGCCACCCTAGTCTAAACAATACTCACACACAAAGGGGGTTCAGGGAAAGGGATTGATATGAAAACATTCATACCAACAAACAGAGTTAAGCCACGGGGATTTGGGGAAAGGGATGTACAGGAAAGTACTTACACAAGCATAACAGAATCAAAGACATGGGAATATGGGGTAGGGATGTAACATGCTGAAGTTTAACTGCATAATGTAAGAAAGTCGAACATAAACAGACATATGAAAAGGGTAAATAAACACATAGTTTGGAGATGGTATTTAAATCATGGACATACCAGTTGCAAACTCAAACAGTAAAGCAAGTAGGGCAGATAGAATCCTACAGCTTAGCCTTGGCTTTCAGCCGACTAAACCCAATCAGAACAAGTAGCAGAGAAGAGCAGAGAAGAGAAGAAAGAGTTTAGTGAGTGTGAACTTTCAATTGTTCCTCCTCCTTTGAAATAAAAGGGGTGGGGGTTTTTATAGTTTGAAAGTAAGTAGTAATTAAGGCAAGAAAATAACTTAGTATCAAGTCATAATCAATTAGGGAAAGGACTTCATTTAATTAAGGAATCGGACTTAAGGTAATAAAACAGAGTTTCATTTATGGAAAGAAGAATCAAGAATAAATTGTAAAATAAAGGGTAAATACATATAAAGTTTTGAAAGATACACGGTTTTAAGCAAATAAGGCAAGAATAGAATCACTAATCACATAGTAAATCAAGGAATTAGGGATTCGAGCTCAGTATTGAATTCAGTCAGAGAATAGGTCTAAATCAGTCAAAAAGACAAAATCAAAATAGATTCATAGGAAATCAACCCCCAAAATTAGGGTTATTTTGAAAGGAAAATGTTTGACTGTAAAAGATGCATAAACTTAAACATGCAGGGCTAAGATTAAACAAACAGTGTAGTCATGTGATCAAAATAGAAGAACATAGATATGCGAGGAATCAAAAGGTCTTGCAAAGCTTAGTAAGAACCAGAAACATGAGATGGGTTTGGAGAATTAGGGTTTTGAAATCAGGCAGGCAGCAAACAATCGCACACAAGTAGTTTGAAAAATTCTCCAAAATCTAGGGTTTCTTCCACAAGTCAAGTGTAGAGTCGAAAGCATATAAAATCAGGTAAAAATAAACTCAGGAGGTCCAAAGAACACAAATATTCATGGAAACCTAAGTAAAGAAAAATACAGTAAAGAAATTACTCGGAAACCCTAGGAGGAATTACAATAAAGAAAAATACGCATAAATCATAGTAAAAACATTTAGGAATTACAGCAAAGCCAAATAATGCGAGAAATCACAGTAGAACAAGTAGAAATCACAGAAACCCTAAGTTTTGAAAAGATGAACGGTTTTGAAAACAAAAAATCGAAAAGATGTAAAAAATACTTTAAAATCCTAGAAAATAGCACGGATCTGAAATAGATCTTAGAGAGAAACAAATAAAACCTCGAAGGCTTAGGGTTTTAGAGAAAACCCTAGAAAAATGAGAAAGACCTGGAATGGGCTGGTCCTGAGTCGGAGATGGACTCACAGGGCTAGGACTCACCGGAGATGAGCCGACAATGGCCATAGAAACTGAATCAGAGAGATTCTGTGTCAAGGTCTTCAAGGTCGGACTCTGAAACCTCGAGCAAAAGGAGTATAGAGGTACGTGGCGGTAGATATAGGTTACACAGGGCCTGGGAAGCCATGATTTCCGGTGGAACGAGGTCGGAGATCAGCGGAGAGGGCTAGGGTTTCAGAGGATGGTTAAGAGCGTTTTGAGAGACGAGGGGATACAAGGGAGGCTCATTTGTGTAAATGATTTAGGGTTAGGGGTCTTGTGGGTTTAATTAAGGAAGGGGCTAACGTGGACCGTTGATCTAAATAATCAACGGCAACGATTTAAAATGGGGATCCGGGCGGGCTATATTAATAGGGTGTGGGTCGGGTGATTAATGAAATTGGGTCGGAATTGGGTTGGATTGGGGTTGAAATTGGGGGTGCAATTTGGGCTACAATTGAAATAAAAAGGGACTGCAATTTAAATAGCCAATTTTCCCCGTTTTGATTTTATGAAATAGTAAATAGTGTTTAAAAATCAAATTAAAAATACCGAGTTAATAAGCAATGCATAACTGGGCTGGCGCTGTTGACGGCTGTGCTGCACGATCGAACGCGGATTGGCTCCAGAATTTTGAGGGTCCTCCTCAAAATTCTGCCCCAGTTTACTGTGTTGGTGCTGATGCAAAAGCTGACAAACTGACTTCGGAATTTTGAGGGTCCTCCTCAAAATTCTGCCCTAGTTCCCATAGCGGGGAAAATGGGATTTTTATTAAAGTGTGACCGAACCCATAGGGTTGCCTACGTATCCCCTCTTAAACGAGAATCAGGTCAGGCGTAGTTCAAAATACATCATGAAGGAAAATCATACGATCAAATGTAGTATCGTTTCACTGCGTCTGCGTTGATGGGCTTCGGCCAGACTTCTCCGTCCATTTCCGCGAGAATAAGGGTTCCTCCGGTTAGAACCCGATGCACCATATACGGACCCTGCCAATTAGGAGAGAATTTCCCTTTGGCTTCATCTTGATATGGAAATATCTTCTTCAACACCAGCTGTCCTGGTGTAAACTTCCTTTTCTGATGGTGACAAGTGTATGCTGATACGTGTTTCCTTGACATTTTCTGCGTTCCCCAAATTGATGACCTTAGTTTCGTCTAAGTTAGACTTGGGTCTGTTCTCGAAATTCTTGACCTCCCTGACAACCTCTTCTGAGTCTATATCCGTTTGTCGCACTGTCTCATTGCAAGTCACAGTCGTTGGTTCATCATCAAGATATGTAATAGTAATGCTGTGTAAAATAAAGTAAATGGTAGAGAAAATAAATGAGAGCAAAACGTAAAGATAAACTTGGAAAATGCTTTTTCATAATCGTTTAAAACATCAGAGCTCTTTCCAAAAGTAAAGACAATGCGGAGAAGTAAAATCAACTAAAGTAAAGTGTGATGCATATGCGTCATTTAGCCTTGCTACCCCGAGGCTCTCCGGGCACTGGTGGTCCTGATTGACCAATTGGCGAGGTGCTCTCCTTGGTTCATAGCTTGAATGGAAGGGCCTTCCTCCACTTCCTCCTTGAAGATAACACAACAATCCATATCATCTTCCAGAAACAGGTTCTTTATTGCTGCTAGTGCCTCGTCTTCCTCTGATTCGTACGAAGTGTCGGCTGGCTGAAAAATCTGCTCCAACTGAGGTATAGGGTGCTCCAGCGGATGGTATGGTCCGCGCCATGGGGGTGACCAGTGGTTGAACTCCTCCCAAGTGTACTCATACCCTAGGCCAAAAGTGGTACCGTGCTTCTTCAGCTTGATAGGTTTGGTGATACCTTGCAGGTTCTTGCCAAGTCCTTTTCCGGGTTCATAGCCGCTCCAATTCAGGATGCTCTCAATTTTGTTATCCCACCACTTGTCTTTGTCTATGGCGTTGACTCGCTCGATGTGATGGTA
The DNA here is from genome assembly GCF_000393655.2 of Nicotiana sylvestris. Lineage (NCBI taxonomy): Eukaryota > Viridiplantae > Streptophyta > Magnoliopsida > Solanales > Solanaceae > Nicotiana > Nicotiana sylvestris. Next base: position 80,888,196 of record NC_091068.1, on the reverse strand, counting down.
TGTTTCTCTACCGATTTTCCTTCTACCTCCGATCATCGGGATGGCCTGGCGACTATATATAGGGTTGCTACCGTCGCCATGAATGATTACTTCCTGATGATTCCCTTCAAATTTTACAGCCTGATGCAAAGTTGACGCCACAGCCCCAGCGGTACATCAACAAATTGTAGGACGCTGGTACATCAATGACTTGGAACTTGACATCGAACCAGGTGGGTCCCATCTGCAGGCATAAGCTAATTTCTCCAATGGTGGACCTCTGAGATCCATCAAAAGCTTTGACACTGATAGCCCTGTCTCTGATCTCGTGCAATCCCTTACCCAATGTCCTGAGAGTTACCAACAGACAAATGTTGAGGCTGGATCCCCCGTCGACTAGAATCCTGGTGACAAAGTGATCCTCGCATTGCGCAGTGATGTGCAACGCTTTGTTGTGACCAAGCCCTTCTGGCGGTAATTCATCTTCATGGAAGGTGATCTTATGGCTTTCTAGTACCTGCCCCTCCATGTTTGCTATTTCGTCTCCTGTTATGTTGCTGGGAACATAAGCTTCACTCAATACTTTTATTAAGGCATTTTTAATTGTCTCTGATCTTTGTAGAAGAGCCAGAATAGAAATCTGTGCTAGCGTTTTGTTCAGTTGCTCGACGACCGAGTACTCTTTGGCCTGTACCTTCCTCCAAAGGTCATCGGGTCCAGTTTCAACAGCCCGCCCAGAGGCTTGCTTGCTGGACTCAGCCAAGTGTTCTGAGGTGTATACCCTGCCTGTCCTGGTCATGCCCTGTACGGCAATCGCTTACCCATTATATGTCTTTCCCTTCCTTCTAGCCTCAGCGGTGTAATCCTAAAGTATAGCATTTGTCTTGAACGGGGTTACGTCTGTCATGGAGACTGGAATTGGTGCCTTAGGAGGTAACACAGTAACTTCAAACGGCGTAGACGCCCTTGGAACTCCGAACTCAACCTCAATTGGTTTTGGCGCCTTTGAAGGTGGTGCTTCAAACTCGAGTGGTACGGACACATTTACCACATCGCCCTCAGAGGGCTGAATCTGGACAACAATGGGATTGAGAGTAACTATTGGCTTCTTAGGCTCGTCTCCTTCAGCTATCAACCCGATTGACCCCTTGGGGTCCCAATCATCTTCGATTTCGATCATGTGGATGCCTCTACACTCGTGGTCAGGCAGAGGGTTGTTGCGGACATTAGGAGCGGGCTCCTTTGCTATAATGATCTTGTTGTCAATCAGGTTCTGAATCTTGTCTTTCAACGAGCGACACTTGTCGATAGTATGGCCCTTCATCCCGGAATGGTATGCGCAAGTCTTGTTTGGGTTGATCCACTGGGAAGGATTTTCTGGAGTTACGGTTGGGATAGGGGTAACGTAACTAGCTGCCTTGAGTTTTTGATATAATTGGTCAATTGGCTCGGCTATGGCGGTATATTGTCTGGGAGGTTTGCGGTCAAAGTTTGGTCTAGGTCGAGGGAAGTTTTGATGGGTAGGAGGTGATGGGTAGTGAGAAGGTTGGGAGTTATATGATTGGTATATAGGTACGTGTTGGGAATATCTGTGTGAAGCGGGTTCATACGTAGGTGGTGGAATTTGGTAGGTGGGTGATGGTGTTTGGTAATTTAGGGTAGGTTGATATGTGAGTGGAGCTGAGGGATAGGTTTGGTACTTCATAGGGGAGTTGTTCCTTTGCGCAACCATCACAAAATTCACATCCTTTTTCTTTGATGAGCCACCAGACTGTAAAGCCTTGTTGGTAGCTTGCAATGCCTCGAGGTTAGTGACCATACCATTTTTGATGCCTTCTTCGATTCTTTCTCCGAACTTGATGATGTCGGAGAACTTTTGGCCCTTTATTAGCATCGGCCTCTCGTAGTACTGTGGATCCTGAGCACGGACGAAGAACCTGTTCATTTGTTCTTCCTCCAAGGCCGGTCTGACCTTAGTAGCTTCTGACCTCCAACGAATAGCATACTCGTGAAAGGTCTCTGTGGGCTTCTTCTTAAGATTCTGGATATAGAACACATCTGGTGCATTCTCCGTGTTGAACCTAAACCGATCCATAAAGTCAGATGCCATGTTCACCCAACTAGTCCATTTCTTTGCATCCTGACTAATATATCATGATAAAGCATCACCCTTCAAACTCCTCATGAACAGCTTCATGCGAATCTTCTTGTCCCTTCTGACTCCTACCAGCTTATCACAATACATTCTGAGGTGGACCCTGGGATCACCTGTACCGTCGAATAGTTCGAACTTGGGAGGTTTGTACCCTTCCGGGAGCTCAACATCTGGCGGAACACAGAGATCTTCGTAATTTAACCCTTCAACACTTTTGTTACCTTTGAAATCTTGGACCCGGCTAGTCAACTTCTTGATCTCAGCGGCCAAATTCTGAATGAGAAAGCTCTTGTCATCTGTCTCGATTGCACTGGCGATTGGCTGACTGTAATGTGGCATGGTGTCCACAAATATTGGAGTGTTATGGTCTTTTGTGGTATTTTGTGTTTCAGGAACGTGCAGTGGAGTGTTGTTGCAGGTGTTGCAGGCTTGGGCATGACCGGATTGTACTGGTGGTGTAGTATGGTTCTGGTTGTTGGCATCAGTAGCGGCAAGAGTGATTGACAGACTTGCCAGGTTTCGAACTTGTTCCAATTCTTCTCGAAATCTCAGCAAAGTTTGCTCAAGATGAGCAGCAGTTTCCTTAGTGATTGAAGCGTTCTGAGAGGTTTCCTCGATTTCCTTTCTAGCACTTGTATCTCCCATTTTGCCTTTGTTCCTGTTTCGGGTAGGATTTGGAGGAGGAGGAGGTGGAGGACCCTTGGATCTTGTTGAGTACGCTGATGGTGCCAGAATACACGAACTAACCTTTGGGGAGGGGAATAAAAATAATAAAAGAAAAAAAAACAAAAAGGTAAAAAGTTAGCGCTGATTATGATAAATAATATTGCAATATTTAAACACATTGTGCTGGAATATAAATCGCTTCCTAATTTGGGTGCCTCGTTGTGCCCGAGGTAAACCTAGCGACAAATTAAATTTGGAGAACTTATAATGCTAAATGCCTCATTTTATTGATAAAAACAAGACGAGTCTTAAAACAACTGAATGATAAAATATCACTAATGGCCAGTGGCCTTATTATATTATGAAAGCAGAAAATAAGAGTCCCATTACTTGGTCCCAGAAGGACCTTCCCCATATTCGCTACTCTTGCCTCCCTCGTACAGTTGCACCAGCTCGCGCAGTCCCAACAACAAGTAAGCTCGGGCCAGTGCCCATCTTCATTACCCTCAGCATTCTGACAATCGTCGATCCTCTTCAGAAATTTACCTTCCAATTCCACTAAGCCTCGTTCCAGATACACCAGCCGGTTGTTGGCATTGACAGCCATATCCTTCCACTCGTTGATCAGCTTCTCGTGGGCTTCCTGTATTTCCCGATGTTCGTTCTCACATTCTCGCATCCTTTTGCGCAGTTGATTGTATTTAACCTTTGCTGCAGTCTTTTCATCGATAAGCTTATGACCATGGACAAACCCTGGGTGACCCAAACCAATGTGATCATCTTCCAGCCAACCTGTGTAGTGCGGCATACACCCGGCATGATACCTGTCTAGTTCAATAGACTCATTCCCTAAAATGAGCTTGCAGTGCCACATATGCTGAGCGTGACACCTGTGCGGGCTATCATCATCTTGAAAGTCAGCCCTGAAATGACTCATTTTCTCTATCATGGGTATGATTTGTTTCCTTCCGGCTTGCCTCATGACTCAGAGGGGGAAGTAAGGGTGAGTTCCCCTCAGGCCAATGAGTATGAGGAATGGTGCGTCTCGGGAACGGATAATGAACTCCCCTGTTGGGAACCACTCGAACATCCACTGAATCTGCTCTACTTTTAGATTCTCGAACAACTCTACCCATCCAATGGCGTCCTCTGGCTGAGCGGACATGTTGGGTGTGAAGTTCATTCTCTTTGGGTGATGAAAGGTGATGTGGTCATCCCAATCCCTGCGTATGATTTCCTGTCTGTAGTCGCCTTTCTGAAGGTGTTCTATAAGCCAAAGCTGAAGTAACAGATTACAACCCTCGAAGTGCGGAGCCCCTTGTTGACATTTTCCCAAGGCTCGATAGATTTCACCGATGATCATATGTACTATGCTGAAAGACTGCCCGTCAATTCCTTCCATTAAGGTCTTGGTCACCATGGCTAGTCTAGTGTGGATCCTAGCCTTCTTCATAGGGAAAATTATCATGCCCAAGAAGCAAAACATGAACACGAACACCCTTCTATGTATATGCCCCAAAGAGGTGAGGGCGAATTCGTCCGTGTAGGTGCGATAGGACTTGCTGTGGCCATACCTCTCGTATAAGAAGTCGAAGGGTATGTAGGAGTCCTTCAAGCAAGAAAGGTCGGGGTTTTTCTTGAGTCCCATCATCTTAAGAAAGCCTCTACTTTTGCGATTCTCCGGCATAAGCAAACCCGGAGTTTCCGAAGGGATACCAGCTAGGCCCCCTATCTCTTCTAGCAGAGGGGTCATTTCCAAGTCTCCGAAACGGAACACTGATCGATCACCATCCCAAAACAAAGTGGCAGCCTCAATGATCTTATTATTGGGTTGGATTTCCAGAAGTGAGGGTAAATTCCCTAAGTACTTGCAGACGAGGGTTTGATCACTACCATGAAGATCTTCCCACCAGCTTAGCAACCTTGGGTGGATGTTGGATACCATACCGAATCTAGGGACCTCTTGCCTCATTTTCTGCAAAACAAAATGTTAGGCCCTTAACCCCCACCAGACTCGACTATTTAAATCAATAATTAGAAAAGGGCATTTAGTTCTCCAAATAAATGCACATAATGTGGAGGTGTCCGTTTGAGTTTCGAGGAAACCCGATGGACTTTCGTTTAGGCTATCTTAATGAGTCATTATGCGGACAACATAACTGACTCGGCTAAGTTTGACCATGATGCATGAACAGTTTAATAGAGTAAGGTTTCTACTTTGAAGTGCTAGACAAGGTACCCTTGAGCGGACAACTCAAGAGGGAAAGGCGCGGAACCGTCGACTACACCGTTGATCGACTGGTTTTACCACAAATATGCCTTTGCCACATTTAGGGGTTATGATATCGGAAGGGCGCAACCACTCATTATAAGCGTTGCTATAAGATTTGTTTTGGCACGAGTGGGATATGATGTTGAGAGATGCAATTACAATAATGAAACAAATTACATGTATTTTCACGTTCATAAAGTAAAGATTACAATAAATGCTCGGAAATGAAAACGAAATTGAGATAATGGTAAAGTAGTAAAGGGGAAAGCAATTAAAGGAAAAGAAAACATGAAGAGTCAAGTTAGTATTCATGGAGAAATGATTAAAAGCAGGAAATAAAGGTAATAAAGGAAGCAATAAAGTCATAAAAAGAACGTAATGGTAAAAGCCTTAAAGCATCTCCCCAGCGGAGTCGCCATGCTGTCGACGCCCCCCTTTTTCCTAAAGAGCGAAATCGGGTTTACGACATTATAGAAAAAACAACTCTTATTCCCTTTCGAGGAATCGGGTTATGGAATTTGAAGAGTCGCCACCTAATGATTATAGTGCATTAGGACACTTTTAAAGAAGATAAGATTTTTTAAAAGATAAACCAGAGTTCGGGTAAGGGCTTGAGATTATCTCAAGGGGAAGGTGTTAGGCACCCCTCAAGATCCAGTAGTGTGGTTCCCGACCGTGCTTAATTATGACTTTAAGAAGAGTAGGAATAAACAAGCAAAGTTTGCCCATAACAAGTTGAAAAATTTTGAAAGAAGAAAGACACAAGTGATTTTAAAAGGAGAAAGCTTAGTTGAAGCAACATTAATTTAAGAAAACATCAATAACTAAAGAAGGAGAAAAGGGGTCCTAGGTTTAAATATAATATGGATCACTTCAATGCAATATCCAGCAATCACTCCTCAGAAGAGGGGTCGCACGTGATATTAGCGCATCGGTCATCATCTCCATATTCTACCCTTCCCACCCCGTTAAGGTATTAAACGCGATTAGTCTCGTTTTGCTTATTGCATGCTAGTACCCGTCCCGACCTATTAGTCCCGGGGTATTTGGACTTCTAATCCTAAAAGAAAGAAAGGGGTAGAGGCATATATGGAGTTTCAAAAGGATAAAATACTAGGCGTCAATCAAAACAAATAGCAGATAAGTGGGAAATAAAACAAATACTCAAAAGGCTCATACAAACCCCATAAATCACATAGCAATTATTTTAGCATGTCTTACAATTACTGATTTGGTCTTAAGATTAAAACTGACAGTGGACAGATTGGTTTAACACATAGAGTTGGATAATAAGTCTACTTTGAGCCCCTCGGGTCCGGTTTGTTAGAAATCAAAAGTATTTTAGGAGAATGATTTAGAAAATACTGATTTCAGAAGAGGTAATCAGATGCAGAAGAATTTTAAAGGAAAGTACAGATTTCGAAAGCATCAAACTGTTTGAGTGAAAAAGCAAAAGAGTTATGCAAGAATTTTGAAGGCAGGAATATTTTTGAGAAAAGGATTTGGTTGCAGAATTGTTTTAAAGGCAGTTTCAGGGACTGATTAAAATGCTTAGGCAGAACTATTTAAGAGAAAAAACTGTTCGTGGAAAAGAATGCAGATTTGTAGAGTTTGAAAGCACACATGGTTTACAAAAGAATTTTGTTGAAAACATTACTTAAAAAAACGTTAAGAACCAATTGACAGATTGCTGTTACTTAAACGGCGAGTTGCAATTAATCCAATAGGCATGACATCTACGTTTCGATTTTTAAAGGGGGTTGTTAAAGCATTGGTAAAAGATGAACGTAATTATCCTACAGTTTGCCTAACGCATATGCAGTTCCTATAGATATGATTTCTATCATGCTTGCAATACAAAATCCTATAGGCATGATTTCTAAATGGTATGCAATATAAACCCTATAGGCATGGTTTCTAAGTGATTTGCAACGTTAAGGTCCTATAGGCATGATTTCTAGATGATTTTCAATATTGAAGTCCTATAGGAATGATTTCTACTCATTGACTGATGCAAACAACATAAACCCCTCCCACACCCTTTTACTAATATTACAAAGTTATTACAAAAGTGGAAGGGAAACACTAAAAAATAAATACATCAAAACTAAAACAGACCCGAGGAAGCCCAAAGCAACCTTAATGTCCAACACATGTATTTTACCAAATCCGGGCTCCAGATTCCAAGGCCTTCTCTTAGAGTGTTTCAAAGTTCCAAGGGCTTTCAGGAAGACCAGGCAATGCTTACACCCTAAAGATTGAGTAGAATAGTGCAGAGTGTGGAATTACCAGCCCTTAGGCATCCAAGTTCAGAGGAAACTCTAGGGTCCCAAAGCATGGCTTACCATAGGTGGGTAGGACTTGAAGAACTAAGAATAAGTGTAAAAGTGAGGGGATTAGAGGAGACCAAAACAAAAGGTGGTCATACCTAGCCATGGATAGGACTGGCACACCCCTAATCCTTTACTTGGTTCAAGCAAATAAGAGAGTAAACTTTAGAAAGTCAGACTTAGGCCTGTATGTTGATTAGGACACCACCAGACTTGAGTCAAGCTCAACACATAATAGGGTTAAGGGAATGGGACTGATTTGAGTATAGGTTTAGAGCAACCTGGTTCTAAACTAGGGATGGCAATAGAGTGCCACCCTAGTCTAAACAATACTCACACACAAAGGGGGTTCAGGGAAAGGGATTGATATGAAAACATTCGTACCAACAAATAGAGTTAAGCCACGGGGACTTGGGGAAAGGGATGTACAGGAAAGTACTTACACAAGCATAACAGAATCAAAGACATTGGAATATGGGGTAGGGATGTAACATGCTGAAGTTTAACTGCATAATGTAAGAAAGTTGAACATAAACAGACATATGAAAAGGGTAAATAAACACGTAGTTTGGAGTTGGTATTTAAATCATGGACATACCAGTTGCAAACTCAAACAGTAAAGCAAGTAGGGCAGATAGAATCCTATAGCTTAGCCTTAGCTTTCAGCCGGCTAAACCCAATCAGAACAAGTAGCAGAGAAGAGAAGAAAGAGTTTAGTGAGTGTGAACTTTCAATTGTTCCTCCTCCTTTGAAATAAAAGGGGTGGGGGTTTTTATAGTTTGAAAGTAAGCAGTAAGTAAGGCAAGAAAATAACTTAGTATCAAGTCATAATCAATTAGGGAAAGGACTTCCTTTAATTAAGGAATCGAACTTAAAGTAATAAAACAGAGTTTCATTTATGGAAAGAAGAATCAAGAATAAATTGTAAAATAAAGGGTAAATACATATAAAGTTTTGAAAGATACACAGTTTTAAGTAAATAAGGCAAGAATAGAATCACTAATCACATAGTAAATCAAGGAATTAGGGATTCGAGCTCTGTATTGAATTCAGTCAGAGAATAGGTCCAAATCAGTCAAAAAGACAGAATCAAAATAGATTCATAGGAAATCAACCCCCAAAATTAGGGTTATTTTGAAAGGAAAGTATTTGACTATAAAAGATGCATAAACTTAAACATGCAGGGCTAAGATAAAACAAACAGTGTAGTCATATGATCAAAATAGAAGAACATAGATATGCGAGGAATCAAAAGGTCTTGCAAAGCTTAGTAAGAATTAGAAACATGAGATGGGTTTGGAGAATTAGGGTTTTGAAATCAGGCAGGCAGCAAACAATCGCACACAAGTAGTTTGAAAAATTCTCCAAAATCTAGGGTTTCTTCCACAAGTCAAGTGTAGAGTCGAAAGCATATAAAATCAGGCAAAAATAAACTCATGAGGTCCAAAGAACACATATATTCATGGAAACCTAAGTAAAGAAAAATACAGTAAAGAAATTACTCGGAAACCCTAGGAGGAATTACAATAAAGAAAAATACGCAGAAATCATAGTGAAAACATTTAGGAATTACAGCAAAGCCAAATAATGCGAGAAATCACAGTAGAACAAGTAGAAATCACAGAAACCCTAAGTTTTGAGAAGTTGAACAGTTTTGAAAACAAAAAATCGAAAAGATGTAAAAAATACTTAAAAATCCTAGAAAATATCACGGATCTGAAGTAGATCTTAGAGAAAAACAAAGAAAACCTCGAAGGCTTAGGGTTTCAGAGAAAACCCTATAAAAATGAGAAAGGCCTGGAACGGGCTGGTCCTGAGTCGGAGATGGACTCACAGGGCTAGGACTCGCCGGAGATGAGCCGGCAATGGCAATAGAAACTGAATCGGAGAGATTCTGAGTCAAGGTGTTCAAGGTCGGACTCTGAAACCTCGAGCAAAAGGAGTATAGAGGTACGTGGGGGTAGATATAGGTTACATAGGGCCTGGAAAGCCATGATTTCCGGTGGAACGAGGTCAGAGATCAGCGGAGAGGGCTAGGGTTTTAGAGGGTGGTTAAGAGCGTTTTGAGAGACGAGGGGATACAAGGGGCGGCTCATTTGTGTAAATGATTTAGGTTTAGGGGTCTTGTAGGTTTAATTAAGGAAGGGGCTAACGTGGACCGTTGATCTAAATAATCAACGGCCACGATTTAAAATGGGGATCCGGGCGGGTTATATTAATAGGGTGTGGGTCAGGTAATTAATGAAATTGGGTCGGAATTGGGTTGGATTCGGGTTGCAATTGAGGGTGCAATTTGGGCTACAATTGAAATAAAAAGGGACTGCAGTTTAAATTGCCAATTTTCCCCGTTTTGATTTTATGAAAATAGTAAATAGTGTTTAAAAATCAAATTCAAAATACCCAGTTAATAAGCAATGCATAAGTATTAATTTAAAAATATTAGAAATAATTTTGTGATTACGAATGCTATTAAATCGAGAAATAGGCTAAAATTGCAATTTCATGCAATTTTAGTTTAAAAATACCAAATGGACTTGTAAAATTATGCAAAAATCATGTAAATTATATTTTATGTAAATGCTAGAATAAAATAAATTATTCGCCAAAATGACAAGTTTTGGGAATAATTATTGGTTTTTATAGTGCAAAATAGGCCATAAATTGGTTTTTAAAAATCTTTAAAAATTTGGGAAAATACCAAAGCCTTTGGGCGTGCTTGTATATGCATATATATGCTATTTTGAAAGTATTTTGATTATAAAAATACATAAGAAAAAATTGGGTATCAACAGCTCTTAGAACTGAGCTCACAAAGGAAAAAGGAGAAGAATGATGGAATTTTTAAGACATGTTGCACCTTCTCCAAGCCAAAATCCAAAACCCCAGTTCTTCCAAGCCTTTATTTCCTAAGCCTGATCCTTGCCTAGACCTTTCAGTGACCCAGATTAGGGATTGTTTCTTTTTTGCTCATGTTTTAACTATTTTTATTTCTCTTTGTGGCTTGTGGCAGAATCATATTCTCTATCAATGAAGTTTGCTGCTTTTGCTCTTGTTAACTATTTATCTTTCCTTGATAGTTTGAATATGTGTAATTGATTACTGATGATTAATCCATGAATGCATTTGCAGTTGCCTTAGTGGCCATGAGTAATTATTAATATGGGAATCACATAATTTTATGCAACTTTTCGATGATGCCAAAAGGAGAAAAAGAGATATTGTGCTTTATATTCTAAATAGTGATGTTTATAACCTAATGAACCTGGTCCTTGATGTTAAGTTGAAATTGTTTCTAACATTGCATTGATGTTGAGCTGAGTTCTACCAGGGCTTAAGTGTACAAAAAGCATAGAGTTTGTCATCATCAAAAAGGGAGAATTTGTTGGCCCAAGTAAATGTTAATTTTGAAGACTGACAAAGGAACTCAGACATGAACCAGGTCCATCCTAGTGGAGCACAAATACAGATAGACTTAAGCATGTGCGATGCACGTGAAGGAGATAAACCTAACTTGCTAGAAGTAATATCTCCTGATCCTGATCGAAAAGGTTGCATATTAGATAAGGAGAAAGACTCCTTACTCAAAGAGAACACGGTTTAAGAAAGAGAAAGAGCTAGAGGTTGAGATCAACTAGAACTCTTCCACCAAGGAAGAGTAGCATCAGAATTCTAGTCAATCTCTATTTACTAACTCTATAAATATCATTGTTGTTCTTTTTTATAGATAACACACATAAGCAGAAGTTAAACGTGAATTGAGAGCAAAATAGCAAGGAAATTTTGCAAGCAGTTCGTGTGTGATTCAAGTGTGCAAACCTGAAGCAACTTGAACCATATAGAAGAACCAGTTCCAAGTGTGTTTTTTATTCTAGTTCAATTGTAGTAGGTAGTTTCATATTGTACCTTTCAGCTTTATCTAGAAGCAATTGTATTAGGTATTCAGAGTTTTCAAGTTAGAGTTAACTTGAAGTTGTCGCAACAGTTGAGGTAGTGTGCTACAAGGGGATTAAACTTAGTCCTAGGTTTACAAAAGAGTGTTTGTAAATGCAGTTTTTGGCTCAGTAATTTTAGTGGAGAGTTTGGGAAAATCCTACTGGAAAGTAGGTCGTTATTTTTTCATCTTTTGAGCCAGATGTTTTGCACGTAAAATACTTGTGTTCTTTACTTTTCACATTTATTATTTCTGCAATAGTAGGTTAAGGAACACTTAGAAGAATCAGATCCTTCCATAATCAATTTAAGCAAAAAATTGGTCACCACACAAATCATCCCCCCCCCCTTTTGTATGGTATTGAAGTATAAAACAACAGGGTGGGGAATAGGGTGGGGAAGGTTGAGAAGGAGTTTTGGAAAATGTTTTCCTTTCTCTTGATAAGGAAAATATTTTCCTCCAATTGAAGGAAAATGAGTTCATAAGGAAAATATTTTCCAAAATATTTAATCCAACCAAACATGGAAAAATTAAAAAAAAATCAGAAAACATTTTCCTTCGTACCAAACACACCCCATGACTAGCTCAGAAAGTACATTATTTGAAAAAATAAACAGTATACTGATACTTTGGATTTCGAATTGAAAATATGTAAAAGAAAATAGCTTCAAGTGACAAAGATAAATGGCTCATTTATACCACCGTTATCAAAAAAAGAAAAAGAAAGAAATGCTCAAACTATTTACTACATATGTAAAACCGGAATGCATGAGGCAAATGTAGTCAGTCATACAGTGGCCAAAGACAAACCTTATTGAGATGATGAGATCATTTTTCAACTCAGCATCTTGGATGGTATTACCTACCGTCAACATTTTCAAACTCGGTGTACTCACAGATCCCTGCTGGACAAACGTCTTCATTTCTAGGTACCTTTTAATATTCACTTCTATGATATTTGGGAATAATAGAGCATGCACCATCAGAATGAAATGCCCCAGCTTTGGAAGCTTTATGAGCTATTTCTACTCCTTGTTCCTCTTTTGTGATCACTTCGTCCATTGATGGACAATCTTCTATCTCTAGTACTCTAAGATTCAGAACACCTCTGGCCACTGATGGGGGCATCAAGTTTCTCAATTTGTCACACCCAAATAATTTAAATTTTTCAAGTTTTGTCACGACCCGAATTTCCCACCGTCGGTCCGTGATGACGCCTAACATTGAACCCGCTAGGCAAGCCAACGTTATTGATTACTTTACCTTTTTACTTTATCTTTTAATAATGTACAAGTTAATATAAGAAAAAAATAGCGGGATAAAATGCGGAAGAACAGAATTTAATAGTTTAACTAAGTACTAATACGAAATCCATAATGAAACTTCACCCAGAATTGGTGTCACAATTTCACGGACTGTCTATGAAATTCTACAAATAGTGGTATGAATAAAGAAATACAAATTTATCTCAGAAATAGATAAAACAGAAAAGAAGCAGGATAGAAGAGGACAGAAAGGCCTGCGGACGCCTGCAGGACTTCCTCGGGTCTCCACTGGACTGATGACAACAACCACAAACTACGGCCCGTAAGGTCCAATACCTGGATCTATACAAAATGTGTAGAGTGTAATATCAGTACAACTGACCTCATGTACTAGTAAGTGTTGAGCCTAACTTCGGCGAAGTAGTGACGAGGCTAGGACGCGACAACCATATAAACCTGTGCAGTTAAATCATATACGAGAAGCAATAATAATAAGAATTTAGCAGATAAGACGGAAGAAGGGGAAAACATGCTGGGGGTATCAGGCTATGACAATAATAAAGTAAAGCGATAAAGTAAATATCAACTTGAAACAGCGAAAATAATAACACAGTAGCAAGTGCACGACATCACCCTTCGTGCTTTTACTCTCTTCGCCACCATAGAAGTCAACAGGAACAACACGACATCACCCTTCGTGCTTTTACTTTCTCAAAATCATGGAACGACATCACCCTTCGTGCTTTTACTTTCAATAATATGGCACGGCATCACCCTTCGTGTATTAACACTCACAATATCGACACGACATCACCCTTCGTACATTAACACTCACTCACAATATCATGCATGGCATCACCCTTCGTGCTTTACACTCTTCTCACCCAAACAACAGAAATAATAACATCCCGGCACCCACGAGCCCAAATATGCAATTGGTTTTGAAATCCGATCCCAAATCGAGGTCTAAATTCTAATTATACAAAAAGCTCTAATTCTACCAAAATCCCCAATTTCTACCATGAAAACCCTAGATTTTTGGATGAAAATTGATGAAATGCAATGAATAATTGAAAGAAAGTGGTTTAGAATCATATACCAACACATTGGGGAAGAACTTATCTATTAAAAATCGCCTTTATGCCTTCTAGTTTTTGAAAATATGAAATTATGGCCTTATTCTCGTTTTGGTTCTGTTTTAAGTGCTGGGCAACAGTGTTCATCGCGTTCGCATGAGCACTGTCACATTCGTGAATAGCATCCTTCTTTAGGCTTACGCGATTGTGAGATCTTCCATGCATTCGCGAAGGGTATGTCCCCTGGCCATCGCATTCGCGGACCAATTTACGCGTTCGCGTAGAAGAAATGATCGATTCCCAGCCCACCTCCAATTTACTATACGCGTTCGCGTGACACCGGTCGCGTTCGCGTAGAGCAGCCCCTCAGTGCTCCGCGTTCGCAATCATGGCTACGCGTTCGCGATGAACAAACCCAACCCCGGCTCTGAGTAAACTTCGTGATCACGAGAGTGTCTTCACGACCAAATTACTAGGGCACTCATGTTTCAATCCAAAATACCAACTAGATATTAGGGAGAATGTATTTTGAAAGCCACCGACTTAATTAACAGATTACCTACTACCTACCTAAACAACAAATGCCCATTTGAACTTTTATATCACAAGTAACCCAATTACTCTCTTTTGAGTAGTTTTGGTTTCCTTTGTTACCCTACTCTGCCTAAGGTGCACATGGATAAATTTGAGCCCATAACAACTACTCATGTCTTCATAGGCTATCCTTTTGGGACAAAGGGTTACAAAGTACTAAGCCTAGTCACTAGGAAGATACATATCTCTAAAGATATGGTGTTCTATAAAAATGTCTTTCCCTTTACTCTAACTCCTAGGAGTGTTTCCCTGTATAATGTCTATAAATCAGTCTCTTTTACTACTTATATTGAGGGAGAGAGTCCATATCCTGGTGCTCAAAGTTCTGCAGATATCACATCTCCAGGTGTGCATCAACACCCTGAAATTTTTCCTGTTAATAATACCTCAACACACACATATAACACCTCATTCCCTTATGACTCTATCCCTGCATCTTCATATGAAATAACTAGTCATTTTCCACCTATATCTACTCAATCAAAAACACCTATAATTAGGAAGTCCAACAGGATACATAAAACTCCTACTTACCTCAAAGATTATATTTGTACCCTTCCTAACATAACTCAACATGCTACCTCTCAATGTTCACCTTCCTTGAATGCACTCTTCTCCAATCATAATCACATCACCCCTAATGTCCTATGTTCTGAAAGTCAACACTTAGTGACAAATATTTGTCATGACAGTGAGCCATATCGTGCCCCGTTTTCTCGTGAAAGCAGGCCTCGACATGTGACAACTCGTTTAAATAGGTGTTAAAAGAGAAGAGTCACCACCTAATAATTTTAAGGTGTATTAGGGAACCTATTTGCAAATAACTCTATTTGACTAGTCAATGCCACCAAATATCAGGTAAGGGCTTAAATTACCTCAAAGAGAAAGTGTTAGGCACTCTTAGAGGTCTACAACTATGGGTCCCGACCGAACTTTAGACTATGTGGATTATATGATTACGCCTATGTGATCAAATAAATAGAAGGGAAATTTAGAAGTTATTGAGTCTTATTAAAACATAGAAGAATCAGTACAAGTCTTAATAACTACAAAGATATAAACTACATTGATCTATGTTAAATGACTAATTGTGAATAACACGCACATAAAAAGGGGGAGGAGTCCTATGTTTTTTAGCCTAAAGGATCACCCCGTGCAACATAAATAATACTTCGTAACTCCCTTAAGGTAGAGGTTTCTCGTATTATTCAGTGCGCACAGACTATCATCTCCTACTACCCAATTACTATGTTGAAGTTATTTACTTAAAGGCGTTCTAATTCAATTCTAAGTCATACCCTATGCGTGCATTACTCGTCACATGCCTATGGTCCAGGAGGCTTTGGACCTACTATTAGGTGGTTCTAAATTTTACTTAGGTTGCACAAAATAATAAAACTAGGCGACATTCAAAATAGATAGGACTGCATACAATATCAATAAAAAAAACTCTGAATTTAACCTCCACACATAAGTAGGAAAGCACGTGAACAGATTTCTGGTTAGGCAGTAGACAGAATTAAGACGTATTGGAATCATTAAGTCTTATAGGCATGATTTCTATATGGTCCCAGTGTTATACAGGCAGTGCTTTAATTTCTGGGCTAAAGCATAGGCAGATTAGAGCGTTACAAGTCCTATAGACATGATTTCTAATCGTTTGCATAATAAGGTAGTGAAAACAATCCCAAAACTCTGAATACCAGTGCTGATTTTATAGAGATGCGTCTTAGGCGGGTAACAATACCCTATAGACATGATTTCTAATAGTCGCATGATAAGGCAGCGAAGTTGCTTGAAAACATAGGATTAGTAGTGTCAATAAACACCCTATAGGCAGGATTTCCAACAATTTACAATTAGATTTGATTTTATAACACTTCATCCCTATAGGCATGCTATCTAAGTGAGACAATACAAAAGCAGCATAAAGCAGTTGATTAAGTATTGTTCGAGATTCGCGTTAGCATACTCGATATCGCCTTAAAGCCATAGTATCTAGATTAGCAAAGGTATTGCATTGTTGTATACTATAGGCATATTATCTAAGAGCATTGAATAGTATTAATGGAAACAAGTGTGGTATATTTTCACAAATTAAGTAAAGTGTGCACGTGTTCCTATAGTGCAACGACTCGGCCGGTCGTTTCATGATTTACCGCTCTGTTTCCCCTATTTCTACTTCTTATTACCTTGTTCAGCTGTATTATATGTTATCGGGTTGGTTGGCTCGGGTTCGGAAAGGTTTTGGTAAGGTTTGAGACACTTAGTTTCTTTTGAGTAAGCTTAAGTTGGAAAAGTCAACCAGATATTGATTTATGTGAAAAAAGGCGTAGATGTGAATTCTGATGGTTTGGATAGCTTCAAGAGGTGATTTGGGATTTGGCAGTGTGATCAGAATGTATTTTGGAGGTTCGGAGTAGATTTAGGCTTGAATTGGAAAAATTGGAATTTTTGCGTTTTCCAGTTGATACGTGAGATTTTGATATAGGGGTTGGAATGGAATTCCGAGAGTTGCAATAGGTCTGTTGTGTTATTTAGGATGTGTGTACAAAATTTCAAATCATTCGGACGTGGTTTGATAGACTTTTTGATCAAAAGCGGAATTCAAAAGATTTTTAGAACCTTAGGCTTGAATCCGATGTTATTCGGTTGATTCGATATTGTTTGAGGTGTTTTGAAGATTTGTATAAGTTTGGATAGTGGTATATGAATTATTCATGCTTTTGGTTGAGGTCCCGGGGGCCTCGGGGTGATTTCGGATGGTTGGCGGGAGATTGTGGAGTTGAGGTTGGCAGCTGATGTTTATTGTTGCTGTCATAACCGCACCTGCGGTTGGAAGGCCGCAGGTGCGATGCCCGCATAAGCAGAAGGCAAGCCACAGATGCGGCCAAGAGGAAGATCAGGCAGAACCACAGAAGCAGACATCTTGGCACATCTGCAATGGCGCAGGTGCGAGAGAGTAAACGCAGGTGCGGTCCTGAGGATTTAAGTCATTTTCATAGGTGCGTACCTGGGACCGAAGGTGCGACCATTTAACTGCAGGTGCGGTTTTGCTGGGCCAGAAAGTATATAAACCTTCCTTCGCGATTTTCAGCCTTTTTTCACCATTTTTAAATTGATTTTGGAGCTTTTTGGGGGATTTTCAAGAGGGAATCCAAGAGAACTTCATTGAGGTATGATTTTGAACATAAAACTCGTTCCTATGGTGTTAATTCATTGATTAGGCTTGAAATTTATGGAAAATTGTGGGTAGTTATTGATAAAACTAGGGCTTGAGATTGGAGACATTTGATTAAGGGTTTGAGGGGTCATTTTTGGTTGGATTTTAGTACTTTTGATATGAATGAACTCGTGGAGTGATAAGGATTCCATTGATGTAAATTTTGTCGGATTCCGAGACGTGTGCCTAGGGGTCAGGTTTGGTTAATTTTGGGATTCGTGTTGTAATTTGATTACTTTCGAGTGTGCTTTGTTCCCTTAGCATATTTTAATGGTTATGTACCGATTTTGGTTAGATTTGGAGCATCCGGAGGCCGATTCGAGAGGCAAAGGCATCACAGGCTAGAGTTTGGACCGGATAGAGGTAAGTAATGATTGTAAATGTTGTCCTAAGGGTATAAAACCCTAGATTTCACATCGTTGCACTACTATGAGGTGAGGCGCACGCTAGATGACAAGGGTGGGGTCGTGCACCATTGAAGATTGTGACTTAGTCCATCCTGTATGACTGTTTAACTGCATATTTAATTGAAAACTCTTTGTTATCATCATGTTTTGGGCTGAATGCCTTATTTGGGCCTCGTGCCAACTATTTGGACCCTTAGGGGATTTTTACTACTATTCCTCACTGTTTTGACTTCGTATTTGTACTCAGTCATGCTATATTCTACTATTTCCACAACTTAGCCATCTTTACTCATTTTTGATATTTTAAATGATATTTTGGGCTGAGCATCATGTTTTACTGTTGCCCGAGTGGCTTGTGAGATTCTGATTGAGCAAGGCCGAGGGACTGTGTTGTTAGGATACTATAGGGTCGGGCTGCGTGCTGCAGCAGTGTTATAGTGATTCATGATTATGAGTCTGAGGGCCTTCTTTGTTATGACACAAGGTGGCTTGATATGAGGCCGAGAGCCTGTTTGATTATGCCACGAGATGACTTGTTATTGTGCTTGGGCCGTAAGGGGCCCCTCCCGGAGTCTGTACACCCCCACTGAGCGCGGGTACCCAGTGTGATATGTCATATAGCCCGAGGGGCAGATGTTGTTCCATGTTATTGCCCGAATGGCTGGTACGAGTGATTGTGAGATAGCACGAGGGGCTGATTCTATTGGTATATTGCCCGAGGGGCTGATTTATGTGTATATCTTTTCTCCCTATTTTCATTCACTCGTTTGAACTATTAAAAGATGTTTTAAAGAGGTTTTCACTGAACTAAGGTGTTTTTATGAGGTTTCACTATTTTATTGCATTGGATTGGTTTTATACTGCCTCTTTGTAGCATTTTGTTATGTTTTACGTGTTTTCTTATTGCGCAACTGCCTTTACTTTTATTACTTACTGAGTTAGCGTACTTACACTACTCCATGCACACTGTGTGCAAATTCAGGAGCCTCGGATCATGCTAGCGAATGCTGATTGCTTCCAGCAGGCTGTTCGGAGTACACTAGGTAGCTGTTTGGCGTTCGCAGCCCAGTGCTTCTCCCTCTTATCTTTACTTTATTTTGTACTAGCTTTGTAAGACACTGTGTAGTCCTTTTTCATACTCTTAGATGGATGTTTAGATTATCATGACTGGTGACACCCCGATGTCGGGTTGTGTTTGTTTCCGCATTTGTTCTATTTCACACTATTTTTGGGATTTATCACTTATTAATGACTTAATTATAAATTATTGTAACTGTTAATTGGTTTGGGGGTTTGTGTCAGCTGGCCTTATTCCAGAAGAGGCGCCATCACGACCAGGTCCGATTTGAGGTCGTGACAAGATGGTATCAGAGCCTAGGTTAAATAGGTCTTACGAGTCATGAGTAGGTTTAGTAGTGTCTCGCGGATTGGTATGGAGATGTCTGTATTTATCCTCGGGAGGCTACAGAACCTTTAGGAAAACTTCATATTCTTGAAATTCTTGTCGTGCGAATCTGTTGATACGAGTACTAAACTTTTGTTATTCTATTCTCTCACAGATGGTGAGGACACGAGCGACCGGTCAGGATGGACGAACACCAGTACCACTAGTTGGGGCTAATAGAGTCCGAGGATGCAGTCGAAGCCGTGGTAGGGGCAGGGGGTAGCCTGCACGACAGCTATGGCAGCACCTGCAGATCCACCAGCCGCCCCAGTTCATGATCAGGTCTCAGTTGTGGATGCTCCAGCAGCACTAGCTCAGGCACCAGCTGTGCCCATTGTTATTCCAGGTCTTCAGGAGGTCCTGGCCTAGATTCTATCGGTATGCACTGGCCTAGCTTAGGTGGTCTCAGTTACTATAGCCGCAACTACTTCTTAGGGCGAGGGAGGCACTCAGACTCCTGCCGCTCGCATTCCTAAGCTGTTCGTGCATGGACTTTAAACACCAGGGGTACATCCAGCCCAGCTAGTTACAGCTGTCAGGACTATATAGCTCCTGCTATGCTAGAGGACGAGCAGCGCAGGTTGGAGAGGTTTGGTAGACTTCAGCCTCTAACTTTCAGTGGTGCAGAGGGCGAGGATGCCTAGGGTTTCTTGGACAAATGTTAGAGGATTCTTCGTACATCGGGTATTCTTGACACTAGGGGGTCGCATTTACCACTTTTAGTTTTCTGGAGCTGCCTTCACTTGGTGGGAGGCTTATGAGAGGTGTAGGCTTGTTGCTGCAGCAATTCTCCGTTCTCCTTTTGGAGAAGTATATGCCACAATCTCACAGAGAGGAGTTGCGCAGGCAGTTCGAGTGGTTGCGTTAGGGAGATATGACTGTGATGTAGTTTGAGAAGAGGTTCTCAGAGTTAGCTCGTCATGCTGTTTGGTTGGTTCCTACAGAGAGAGAGAGGATTATGAGGTTCGTTGATGGCCTCACATGTCAACTTCATATTCTCATGACTAGGGAGAGGGTGTCTAGTGCTACTTTTGAGGAGGTTGTTGACATTGCTCGCGAGATTGAGTCAATTCGTCGCCAGGATTGAGATAAGAGGGATGCCAAGAGGTCTCGGGGATCTAGTAGTTATGGTGGTGCTCCTTCGAGGGGTCAGTTTCAGCACGGCAGATGTCGTCCATTCATACATTCTTAGTCAGATTGCCCAAGTTATCGTGGGGTGTCATCGGGTCATGGTTATCATAGTTCTCATCAGGCCCAGTCATCACTTAGTGCCTTATATCCTAGAGTTTGTCCCGTGCTCCGATCCATCAGTTCAGGGCTCTTCTATGCTAAGTGGATCTGCTAGTCATTTCGGTGCTAGGGGTCCCCTTCAGTCCCCGTCTCCAGCACCAGGGAGTTGTTATGAGTGTGGAGAGTTGGGTCATATATGGAGGCAGTGTCCTTGTCGTCTTGGGGGTTTATCTCAGTAGAGAAGTTAGCCATCGGCTTCAATGCTAGTTACTTCACCACCACCCACCCAGCTAACTAGGGGTGGAGGTCAGTCAGCTAGGGGTCGCCCTAGAGGGGGAGGTCGATCAGGTGGTGGTCAGGTCCGTTTCTATGCACTTCCATCTAGACCCGATGTTATTGCTTCAGATGTTGTGATTACAGGTATTGTCTCAATCTAACGTAGAGATGCCTCTGTGTTATTTGATCCTCGTTCCACTTTTTCATATGTGTCATCATATTTTGCTCTTTATTTGGATACGCCTCGTGAGTCCCTTGTTTCATCTGTTCGTGTATCTACTACGGTGGGCGATACTATTGTTGTGGACCATGTGTACCAATCATGTATGGTGACTATTAGGGGTCTGGAGACCCGAGTGGATCTTTTGTTATTATGTATGGTAGACTTCGATATTTATTGGGCATGGATTGATTATCTCTGCATCGTGCTCTTTTGGACTGTCATGCTAAGACAGTGACATTGGCAATTCAGGGTGTGCCACGGATTGAGTGGTGAGGTTCGACTGATTATGTTCCCAATAGGGTAATCTCATTCTTGAAGGCCCAGTGTATGGTTGGGAAGAGTTGTCTTTCTTACTTAGCCTTTGTTTGGATATCGGTGTAGAGACTCCCAGTGTTGATTCTGTTCCAGTTGTGATGGATTTTTCCGATGTGTTTCCTGTAGACCTGTCGGACATGCCCTCAGATAGGGATGTTGATTTTGATATTGATCTGGTGCTGGGCACTCAGCCCATTTCTATTCCACCGTATCGTATGGCACCAGCGGAGTTGAAGGAGCAGCTTTAGGAACTCCTTGATATGGGGTTCATTCGGCCTCGTGTGTTGCCTTGGGGTGCGCATGTTCTATTTGTGAAGAAGAAGGATGGCACGATGAGGATGTGCATTGATTACAGGCAGTTGAACAAAGTTACAATCAAGAACAAGTATCCTTTGCCTCGTATCGATGATTTGTTTGACTAGCTTCAGGAGCGAGAGTGTTCTCCAAGATTGATCTCCATTCAGGTTATCACCAGTTGAAGATCAGGGACTTGGATATTTTTAAGACGACTTTCAAGAACTGATATGGTCATTATGAGTTCTTGGTGATGTCTTTTGGGCTGACCAATGCCCCAGCAGTGTTCATGCATGTGATGAACAGCGTGTTTTGGCCTTATCTCGACTCATTTATCATAGTTTTCATTGATGATATTCTGATGTACTCACATAGTCAGGAGGAGCACGCGGAGCATTTGAGAGTTGTGTTGCAGAGATTGAGGGAGGAGAAGCTTTATGCAAAGCTCTCCAAGTGTGAGTTTTAGCTTAGTCAGTGGCTTTCCTGGGGCACGTGGTGTCTAGTGAGGGTATTCAGGTTGATCCGAAGAAGATAGAGGCAGTTCAGAGTTGGCCCAGACTGTCCTCAGCGACAGAGATTCGCAGCTTCCTTAGTTTGGCGGGTTATTACCATCTGTTTGTTCTGGAATTTTCATCTATCGCATCACCCTTGACCAAGTTAACTCAAAAGGGTGCTCTATTCATGTGGTCAGATGAGTGTGAGGAGAGCTTTTAGAAGCTCAAGATTGCCTTGACCACAGCTCTAGTTTTAGTTTTGTCATTAGCTTCAGGTTCATGTACCGTGTATTGTGATGCTTCGAGAGTTGGTATTAGGTGTGCATTGATGCAAGAGGGTAGAGTTATTGCTTATTCTTCTCGTCAGTTGAATCCCCACGAGAAGAACTACCCTATTCATGATTTGGAGTTGGTTTCCATTGTTCACGCATTGAAGATTTGGAGGCATTATTTGTATGGTGTGTCTTGTGAGGTAATTACTGACCATCATAGCCTCCAGCTCTTATTCAAGCAAAAGGATTTAAATTTGAGGCAGCGGATATGGTTAGAGTTGCTAAAGGATTATGATATTACTATTTTGTACCATCTGGGGAAGGCCAATGTGGTGGTCGATGCCTTGAGTAGGAAGGCAGTGAGTATGGGGAGTTTGGCATATATTCTAGTTGGGGAGAGACCTCTTGCAGTGGATGTTCAGGCTTTGGCCAATCGGTTCATGAGGTTAGATATTTCGGAGCCCAGTCGAGTATTGGCTTGTGTGATTTCTCAGTCTTCCTTATTTGACCGCGTCAAAGAGCGCCAGTATTATGATCCTCATTTGCTTTTCCTTAAGGAAAAAGTTCAGCATGATGATGCCAGAGATGTGACCATTGGTGATGATGGGGTGTTGAAGATGCAGGGCCGGATATGTGTGCCTAACGTAGATGGGCATCGGGAGTTAATTCTAGAGGAGGCTCATAGCTTGCAGTATTCTATCCATCCGGGTGCCTCGAAGATGTATCAGGATCTGAGACAGCATTATTGGTGGAGGAGAATGAAGAAGGACATTGTGGGATTTGTATCTCGGTGTCTTAATTATCAGCAGGTGAAATATGAGCATCACAGACCGGGTGGCTTGCTTCAGCAAATGGATATTCCAGAGTTGAAGTGGGAGCGGATCACCATGGACTTTGGAGTTGGGCTCCCGCGAACTTTGAAGAAGTTCGATGCTATTTGGGAGATTGTGGATTGGCTGACCAAGTCTGTGCACTTTATTCCTGTGTGTACTACCTATTCTTCAGAGCGGTAGCCAGAGATCTATATCCGGGAGATTGTTCGTTTGCATGGTGTCCTAGTTTCCATCATTTCATATAGGGGCAATTAGTTTACTTCACAGTTTTGGAGGTCTGTACAACGAGAGTTGGTTACTCTGGTTGAGTTGAGCATAACTTTTCACCCTCAGACAGACGGGCAGTCCAAATGCACTATTCAGATATTGGAGGACATGTTGCGCACTTGTGTCATTGATTTTGGAGGTCATGGGATCAGTTTCTACCGCTCGCAGAGTTTGCTTATAACACCAGTTACTAGTCGAGTATTCAGATGGCTCCATATGAGGCTTTGTATGGGAGGCGGTATAGATCTCCCGTTGGTTGGTTTGAGTTGGGTGAGGCTAGGCTACTGGGTACAGGCTTAGTGCAGGATGCTTTAGACAAGGCGAAGGTAATTCAGGAGAGGCTTCATACAGCGCAGTCGAGACAAAAGAGTTATGCTGACAAAAAGGTTAGGGGATGTGTCCTACATGGTTGGTGAGAAGGTTTTGAAGGTTTCACCCATGAAGGGTGATATGAGATTTGGGAAGAAGGATAAATTGAGTCCTCGGTTCATTGGGCCTTTTGAGGTGCTTCAAAGGATTGGGGATGTGGCTTATGAGCTTGCTTTGCCACCCAGCTTGTCGAGTGTGCATCCGGTATTTTATGTTTCCATGCTCCGAAAGTATATTGGCGATCCGTCTCATGTTTTGGATTTCAGCACGGTTTAGTTAGATAATGATTTGACTTATGAGGTGGAGCCAGTAGCTATTTTGGAGCGTCAGGTTCGAAAGTTGATGTCAAAGGATATAACTTTAGTGAAGGTGCAGTGGAGAGGTTGGCCCGTGGATAAGGCTACCTGGGAGACCGAGTGGGAGATGCGGAGCAAATATCCTCACCTATTTAAGGCTCCAGGTATGTTCCTTGACCCGTTCGAGGACAAATGTTTGTTTAAAAGGGGGAGGATGTAACGACCCGGCCGGTCGTTTCATGAGTTACCACTTCGTTTCCCCCATTTCTGCTTCTTATTGCCTTGTTCAACTGTATTATGTGTTATCGGGTTGGTTGGCTTGGGTTCGAAAAGGTTTTGGTAAGGTTTGAGACACTTAGTCTCTTTTTAGTAAGCTTAAATTGGAAAAGTCAACCGGATGTTGACTTATGTGAAAAATGGGTCGGATATGAATTCTGATGGTTCGGATAGGTTCGGGAGGTGATTTGGGACTTAGGAGCGTGATCGGAATGTGTTTTGGAGGTTCGGAGAAGATTTAGGCTTGAATTGGCGAAATTGGAATTTTGGCGTTCTCCGGTTGATAGGTGAGATTTTGATATAGGGGTCAGAATAGAATTCCGGGAGTTGCAATAGGTCTGTTGTGTCATTTGGGATGTGTTTGCAAAATTTTAGATCATTCAGATGTTGTTTGATAGACTTTTTGATCAAAAGAGGAATTCTGAAGATTTTTGGAACCTTAGGCTTGCATCTGATGTGATTCGGTTGATTCGATGTTGTTTGAGATGTTTTGAAGATTTGTATAAGTTTGGATAGTGGTATATGACTTGTTCGTCCTTTTGGTTGAGGTTTCGGGGGCCTCGGGGTGATTTCGGATGGTTGGCGGGAGATTTGGAGTTGAGGTTAGCAGTTGAAGTTTATTGTTGCTGTCATGACCACACCTGTAGTTGGAAGGCCGTAGGTGCGATGCCCGCAGAAGCGAAAGGTAAGCCGTAGATGTGTCTAAGAGGAAGATTAGGTAGAGCTGCAGAAGCGGACATCTATGCGCATCTGCGATGGCGCAGGTGCGGTCCTGAGGATTTAAGTCATTTTCGGAGGTGCGTACCTGGGACCGCAGGTATGGGTCCGCAGGTGCGACCATTTAACTGCAAGTGTGGTTTTGCTGGGCCCGAAAGTATATAAACCCTCCTTCGCGATTTTCAGCCTTTCTTCACCATTTTTAAATCGATTTTGGAGCCTTTTGGTGGATTTTTAAGAGGGAATCCAAGGGAACTTCATTGAGGTAAGATTTTTGAACATAAAACTCATTCCCTATAGTGTTATTTCATTGTTTTGGCTTGAAATTTATGGAAATTTGTGGGTAAATATTTAAGAAACTAGGTGTTACAAACTAAGCGTCCATCGGACTGTATAGAGAACCGGGTTCTCTATGAGTTTCCACTGAAAAAACAATGCTAACTGCGGAACCAGTATGTAGATGAGACACAGGATAAGTTCTTACTGTATAGAGAACCAGATTCTCTAGAAGTCCCTACTGTAAGCAACAGACTGTGCAACCAATCAGTATAGGGAATCAGGTTCTCTAATTGTTACCGCAGTAGCTCGACATTACATAAAGAACACAGAGGATTTTTACATGGAAAAATCCCAAATCAAGGGGACAAAAACCATGACCTACACTTGTAGGCTTATTTCACTAACTTGTAAACACCTATTACAAACCACTTTATAATACCTTTATTACAAAGGATTCAACTCAACTAACATGTGGCACTCTCGCCACAAGCCACTTTGTGACTCTCTAGTTATAAAGACTTTGACTAGCCTGTGATACTCTCACCACAAGCCACTTTGTCACTCTCTATTGACAAAGACTTTAAACACTCTAACTTATAATAACCCTATTACAAGTCACTTTGTAATAACTCTATTACAAAGGCTTTACAACTCGACTAACTCTAGCCAAGACACAAACTTGGAGGGTTTCTGATTTTGGGTTTCCTAAAAAATAGCTTCTAAGAAAGCAAGATAGAGGTTACAATTGAAGAACAAATAACAAACATTCAACAAACCTAAGGACTTAAGATATATTCAATCTTGGATCCGATCCTTGAGGTTGCAGTAGTTTTGTTCTTGAGAGAGGTTGTTGCAAGAACTTGAGAGAGTATTTTCCTTTCTGATTTTGCAAGTGTTGGAGAATGTCTTGTGCCTTGCACCAGGTTTATAATACAAAAGACATCTCCTTAGTGATATCAAATCTTGGTTAGTGCATGCCTCTTCTCAATGGGAAGTGATTGTTGCATTGTCTGCAGAACTGTTACGTGTACAGTTGTAGGCAGTCACTTTCTGCAGTTGCTTTCTAGCTGTACTGCTGACTTTTACTTCTGTTAGGGGAACACCAAGTTATCAGGTCCCTAATCCATTTCCTGCGAATCTAAAGCATACTGCACAGATTATCTTGAGTCAATTAACCCGAATGATTGTACTAGGCTTGCTTCAGGTCCTTTATCCGGTTCTCTCATGAAGTAAGTTGTTTTACCTTCCTTGATGGTATTTATACGTGTGTGACCTCACTTAAAATGATGTAAGCAAGGTAGGTAAAAATCCTTCCATAGAAAGTTGATTGTTGCACTAATCCTGTGCAGTAGCATGTGTAGGCAGTAACTTTCCTGCTGGAAGTTGACTTCATACAGTCTCCTCGGGAACTGGTAAGGACCTGTTTCCTCAGTTGTTCCTTCCACTATGAAGAGTTGAGTTATATCCCACGCTAGATCCCAACCTAGAACTTTGTGATCTCAAGGTCTGATCGCAATTGGTTCCTCAAGACTGTTTGGCAAATCATCAAAACTCAAAGTACAACAACTTATCACTAGGGCTTAAGATTGGAGACCTTTGATTAAGGGTTTGAGGGGTCATTTGTCTTGGATTTTAGTACTTTTGATATGAATGAACTTGTGGAGTGATAAGGATTCCATTGATGTAAATTTTGTCAGATTCCAAGACGTGCGCCCGAGGGTCAGATATGGTTAATTTCGGGATTCGTGTTGTAATTTGATTACTTTCGAGTGGGCTTTGTTCCCTTAGCATATTTTAATGGTTATGTATCGATTTTGGTTAGATTTGGAGCATCCAGAGGAAGATTTGAGAGGCAAAGGCATCGCGGGCTAGAGTTTGTACCGGATAGAGGTAAGTAATGATTGTAAATGCTGTCCTAAGGGTATGAAACCCCGGATTTCACATCATTGTGCTACTATGAGGTGAAACACACACTAGATGAAGAGCGTGGGGTCGTGAACCATTAGGGATTGTGACTTAGTCCATCCCGTATGACTGTTTAACCGCGTATTTGATTGAAAACTATTTGTTATCATCATGTTTGGGCCTCGTGCAAACTGTTTGGACCCTTAAGGGATTTTTACTACTATTCCTCACTATTTTGACTTCGTATTTGTGCTCAGTCATGTTATATTCTACTATTTCCACAACTTAGCCATCTTTACTCATTTTTGATATTTTAAATAATATTTTAGGCTGAGCATCATGTTTTACTGTTGCTCGAGTGGCTTGTGAGATTCTGACTAAGTAAGGTCGAGGGCCTGTGTTGTTAGGATACTATAGGATCGGGCTGTGTGCCGTAGATGTGTTATACTGATTCATGATTATGAGTCCGAGGACCTGCTTTGTTATGACACGAGGTGGCTTGATATGAGGCCGAGAGCTTGTTTGATTATTCCACGAGATGGCTTGTTATTGCGCTTGGGCCGTAAGGGGCCCCTCCCGAAGTCTGTACACCCCCAGTGAGCGTGGGTACCCAGTGTGATATGTGATATAGCTCGAGGGGCGGATGTTGTTCCATGTTATTGCCCGAGGGGCTGGTACGAGTGATTGTGATATAGCCCGAGGGGCTGGTACGAGTGATTGTGAGATAGACCGAGGGGCTGATTCTGTTGGTAGTTTACCCGGGGGGTTGATTTATGTGTTTATCTTTTCTCCCTATTTTCATTCACTCGTTTGAACTATTAAAAGATGTTTTAAATATGTTTTCACTAAACTAAGGTGTTTTTACGAGCTTTCACTGTTTTATTGCATTGTATTGGTTTTATACTGCCTCTTTGTAGCGTTTTGTTGTGTTTTACGTGTTTTCTTATCGCTCAGCTGCCTTTACTTTTATTACTTACTGAGTTGGCGTACTCACATTACTCCCTGCATATTGTGTGTAGATTCAGGAGCCTTGGTTCACGCTAGCAAGGGATGATTGCTTCCAGCAAGCTGTTCGGAGTACACTAGGTAGCTGCTCGGCGTTCGCAGCCCAGTGCTTCTCCCTCCTATCTTTACTTTCTTTTGTACTAGCTCTGTAAGAGACTTTGTAGTCCTTTTTCATGCTCTTATACAGATGTTTAGATGCTCATGACTGGTGAGACCCCGATGTCGGGCTGTGTTTGTTTCCGCATTTGTTCTATTTCACACTATTTTTGGGATTTATCACTGATTAATGACTTAATTATGAATTATTGTAACTGTTAATTGGTTTGAGGGTTTGTGTCGGCTGGCCTTATTTCATGAGAAGCACCATAACGACCGGGTCCGATTTGGGGCTGTGACATATAGGCATGGTTTCTATCAGCGTGTAACACAAGCGCAACAAATTTGGCATGCTGGACGTAATAGCAAATAGAACGCATAGACCCTATAGACATATTTTCTACCCATTCATGCAAGTATTAAAATACCCCAGCCCCCTTTTATCAACTTCCCCATCATTTGTTATTACAAGTAATTACAGCCCAAATGAAATAATCAAATATTAATTATAAAAGAAGACCACTATAGGCCCAATGATATGCCCAGTACAGATAACCTAGTGCTTTTCTAGGCCTTCGACAGCTCCAGTAGACTCAGAACTTAGCTCTTAAGACTAGCAGTAAGTCTAAACCAAAAAGCCAAGCCAACATCACATAGAACAAACACCAAACCCAAACGAAGGATTCATACATGATTATAAGAAATAGACTATATGTTGAACTAACTAATCAAGGAAGGAAGCCCACACACTTATTTTCTTAAGACTGTAAAGCTAATTATCACCAAGATGTATAGACAAATTCATGTGACATGTTGGCAGGACACACACAAGACAAGTCCATGCTTAAATTTTTCAATTTTAGGGGGACATGAGGGATCATCATAGGATAACAGACTATTTCTAAAGAAGTTTCAAACATTATCATGGTCAAAACAACTTAAGGAAATTTCAAATAGGGGATTAAACAGCTTAAAGATCCACAGAACAGCCTTAATAGAAAGAATATAAGTCCATAACAAGTGAAAGAGTATAGCATGTGCAAAATTAGCAGAGTTGAGGAGGCATATCACTTAGATCAACATGGTAAACATGCATGCTTAGTTTTTAGAACAACGAGATTATAGCAAAGCATGAGTTATCCTAAAAGAGACTCAAAACTAAGAATTTAAGGCATGAAGGTCTAACAAAGTCATAGTCAAAGAATAGTAACTAAAATTGCAGTAGGCATACATGGTCTATAGCAGCTAATAAGGATCTTAATCATGCTGAGTACAACACAGAGATTCCCAAGTTCAAGATTATCATGGCAAAAACATTGCCAACTTAAGGTTAAATAGAGTAGACATATTTCAGAGCTTAAGCCAGCCAACTGTACATGATCATGGAATCTAAATGTATTAGGACTCAACTAGGAGAATAAACAATACCAAAGAATATAGGATTGGCAAAACACCAAAGACACAACAACACGTTCGATTAAAGCATTGCGACAACAGATTTAGCTCATGTAAGCAGGTAAGAACAGAGTTCACATAAAGGATGTAAGGTAAATTTTGGGAAGGAGATAATTTCCTAGGAATTTTAGTGCAAGAATTTAGGATAAGGCATGAGAAAAACTCATAATAAATAGCAGAACAATAAAGTAAACTTAAAGGTACACAGTCATTCAAGCTGAACATAAGAATCTAGACAGGTTATGACATTCAAAGACTCAGGGTTATAGGATAGCTACAAAGCGGGTAAAATAACATGATATTGGAGTTATATTGCTTCAAATAACAGAGGTATATGAAGCATTGGAAACAAGCAAAAGAGGATAGAATTGCAAAAGTTAAGACACTCACCAGTCTGCAAATTCAACAAACAAAATAGAAGAGAAAGTTTAGTGTCAGAAACATCTCGAATATCACCAGCAAAGAGAACAACCAAAAGACCCAAAGGAAATAGAAAATATATGTATGAATATATGAGTTGGTTTTAGATGTTATCGGATTTAGGAATCTATTCTGTATGGGATATGAAGAAGCATTGTTTACATCAGTGTAAGTAGTAGTTAAGCTTGTTGTATATACATATCTACTGTAATCTAGTAATTTGGGTGATTTCAAGTTTTGTGCTAGTATAAAAAGTGGATATGTGGCCTCTGCAGCATCAACACTTGATTCTTGGCTTGATCTGATCCATCTGTCTTTTCATCACTAGATTTGACTGTAAAGACTTCACTAATAAAGATTGATGCTGCAAAATTAAAAAATAAACTCATTAGAACTAGAGAAATTTAGATGACTAGAATTATATGAATGCAAAACCAAGGTTAAGATATATGGTATTTTAGCCACTTCGCATAACAGGTTATATGTTGTTGAAGTCCTCAAAAAAGGAAAAAAAAAAAGAAAAAAGAGAAAAGAAAAGAGAAAAGAAAAATTGCATAATTAATTTTCATCCTTAAGAGAAAATGCCTCACTTGTGAGATTACACTAGGGCTGTCCAACGGGACGGGACGAGACCAAATAATCGGGACGGGATGAGACGATATTTAACCGGGACGGTAGCGGGATGGGATAAATGGGATGAAATGGTAGGTCCATCCCATCCAACTAACAAACGGGATGGGACAGGACTGTTCATGGGCCCTGAGTGGGCCTATTTTAAAAAAATTATTATTATTTAAGCATTAAATTTGGCAACGACTAATTTTTTATAAATAGCAATAGTTATTTTTTAAAGTTGACAATGACTAAATTTTTAAAGTTTGCAACGGTTAGTTTTTTGACTTATTTAATAAACTTAAAATTTAATGATTAACAAAGAAACTAAGTAAAGAATTATAAAATATTAAAACAAAGGACTTGTAATGAAATATTTTAGTAACTATAATAGAGTTGTAGATTAATTTAACATAATTTTAAGCCATAAAGTAACTAAGTAAGAATGTAAGACAATTCATAAAAAAAAACTCAAGTCTTAAAGCATTTTATTTTATTAATAGAACTTTCAAATTTCACATATAAATACAATTCTTTTGAAGAGCACCTAATCTATGCAGCCACCTTCTAGGAAGAGTTCTGTTTGAACTAGGCCTCTTAGTAGCCAATTATAAATTATCATACTAATATTTGTAAGCTCCTATATAGCTTCGTTGTAACTTATCTATAATTTCTCTCGGACATTGTTTTGGAATTGGCAATGTTGATTAATGTTCCATGAGTTCCATACTGTCATCACTCCCAGTGCTAAGTATCTCACTATATTCTTCTTCTTTCCTAGTGGTTAATTTTTCAAAACCAATATTTCTTCTTTTTGAATTAATCCAATATCTGAATAAAATGAAAATTTCTAGGCTATCCACTACTAATGCATGTCTATTATCTCCGATTTGAAATCTTACGTGCTAAAAGCACTCTCCGATGCTATTGATGATGCTTGAATAACCAGTATACCTCAGGCCATTATTGAAACTGTTGGAAATGCCTTGCCACGCTCCCTCCAACATGCCAAAAGTTGTTTGTTGCTTTTTTCGTCTTTAATACTTTCCAATCCTTGATTAAGATAAGAATCAAGTTCATCATCAATAGAGAAATCAAAACTTGTTATATCATCCATACCTTCCCATAGAGCTTCTACTCTAGCCTTAGAAATAGTAGGAGCATTTTCACTAGCTGTTGTTGCCATAGATTTATAACTATCAAACATTGATCTAGCATAAGAATATATGTTAGCTTGGCAGTCTTCGAGAGATAGCTGTTTATTTTCTTGAATTGCTAAATTCTCATAACTTTTTCGAACAAGTCGCTTTCCACCTTTTAATTTTAAAGATGAGTTAAGTAAGGTAAAAATTAAATAAACTTGGGGAATAGGAAAAAAATACTTTTTAAAATTTGCAATCATTTCATTAATGGTCGGTGCATAAGTTGGATTTATTTTATACTTACCAATTACAACAGATATTCCACAAATATACCATAATATTTGTGTAATAGTAGGATAATATATACCAGAAAATTATTTTGTAGCATAATATAAATATTCCAAAAATTTTGTAAGTTGTTTGATCTCTTCCCAATAGGAATCAACAATTTGATCAGCGAGAATACCATTATGTATATAAAATACCTTTTGTATAGGCACCCCAATAATCATATGCAACTTTAAGTATTTCATAAGTAGAACTCCACCAAGTACAAACATCTTTTGGAATTTTTTTATATGGAAGGTTAGCACTAAGCACATTATTGAGCAACCTCACGAAGTCTACTCGCTTTAATAGCATGAAAATATAGTCGCAAGTGTCGCGCCCCCTTTTTTCTCGCGGAGTCCGGATTTCGACATTTTTGGGACAACTCCTTTCCTTTTTGGAATTGGGTAAGAGATTTGAAGAGTCGCCACCTAAGGGATTAAGGTGCGTTAGGGCACCTAGAGAAAATAATCATGCACTAGTTTACATCACTAGAGATTGGGTAAGGGCTCGAAATTACCTTGAGTGGAAGGTGTTAGGCACCCCTCGAGGTTCACAACGGTGGGTCCCGGCCAAAATCAATTTAAGCGAATTAGTCTTTAAGGAAATAAAGTAGTTTAAACAAATAGTGATTATTTTAAAACGAAAATTAAAGGGGTTCTAAGTTTATTAGCCTATAGGATCACTTTCATGCAATACTCGGTAACCTTCCCCAAATTGAGGTGTTACGCGTAGCATTAGCGCACAAGTCATGATCTCATTTACTACCCAATTACCCTTCCCTTTCAATTATTACCTATGCATTCTAATAAGATCCAGTATGTTCCTTATGCGTGCACTACCCGTCCCTTACCTCTAGCCCTGGAGGTATTTATGACCTCTATTTAAACTAGACTCACATATGTTGTTTAAAAGGAGAAAACTAAGTGAAAAACAAAAGTCAATTAGGACTATCACATAAGGGGGCAATTAAGTGGGCTCATGTTAACCTCCACAAATAGACAAACAAATTCACGATGTTCAAACAAGCAATTTTAAGTGATTTTAGGATCCTATAGGTAGGATATCTAAATGAGCACAAATAAAATATACAGCAATTTTATTTAAGTGAGCAGACAAGTACATATCAGTTTGCCTACTGATTTTGTTAGTACTTTGAATTCGGGCATACTTCAAATAAGCAATCACAGTTTTTAGACCTAGAATTTTAATTAACCTACAGGCTTGCCTAAGTGATAGTCGGGCAGAACCCTATAGACATGGTATCTAAGCTGTAAACTAGTTACTGATTTTAACAGGCAAATTTTATCTTTAAATCCTATTGGTATGCTTTCTAAGTGCTGAAACGGGTTACAAACATTATTCCCTATAGGCATGATATCTAAGTATTAATACTGATTTTATACATTCCTTATAGGCATGATATCTAAGTGCTAAAACTGATTTTATATGTGTATTTCCTATAGGCATGATATCTAAAGATTGGAACTGATTTTTCACATTCCCTATAGGAATGATATCTAAGTGGGTAAAGGCATCACAAGTTGCACAGCAAATTCAATAAAGAAGATCCTATATACATGATTTCTAATGCATACATGGAGATTTTGGAAATAATAGGTCCTATAGGCATGATT
Source organism: Nicotiana sylvestris (assembly GCF_000393655.2). Taxonomy (NCBI): domain Eukaryota; kingdom Viridiplantae; phylum Streptophyta; class Magnoliopsida; order Solanales; family Solanaceae; genus Nicotiana; species Nicotiana sylvestris. The sequence continues at coordinate 80,854,114 of NC_091068.1, read as the reverse complement.
TCTAATGGTATCAACATAAGGAGTCCCAACAACCTACAGGCATGATTTCTACCCGATTTTGATAAAAGATATATAAAAAACCCTCCCCAACTTTTACTAATAGCCCCATATCAGTTTTTACAATGATTATTACATTACAGACAGACCAAAATGAATGAATTACACAAAGCTATCTATAACATTATAGGGAGCCTTGGCAAGCCCAACGTCAGCCTGGAAGCCAGGCCTTCAAGCAAATTTGATGTCCACAGGTAGTTCATAATACAATGGGCTTCTAATACGTCAAAGTTTCCAAGGGCCTCAGGGACCCCGGGCAATGCTCTCATCAGAACATTTTCAAAGAAACAGTTTTGTAAAGAGTTTGGAAGGCCAACCCCAGTGTGTCAGAGTTCGGAGGAGTCTCATCGACCCTAAGCAGTGCTCACACTAGGGGTGGTAGGACCCTATATAGCTAAGAGTAAGAGTTTGAAAACAGTATACAATGGTAGGGGATAGTTTTATGAAAAACAATTATTTTCAGAAGTGAATAGAAACAAGTTGTAAACTGTGACGACCCGACCCGTCCTCTCCTGTAATTCCATCCTGTATTCCCCGTTATATGCTTATTCATGCTTCAATATGTGTACTTGGTGAATTTGAGTCAATTCGGATCGAGTTTGGTAGAAATTGGGACAAATAGTCTTTTTAATGAAGAATTAGTTTGGAAAAGTCAACCGGAAGTTGACTTGTGAGTTAGAGGTCTCGGAATTTATTTTCGATGATTCAGTTAGTTTCGGGGGATGATTTAAGGATTGGTAGCGTGATTGGAAGTGAATTCGGATGTCCGGAGGTCATTTTGAAGTCATTTGGCTAAGTATAGAAATTTGAAGGTTTTTGAGAAAAATTCGACCGGAAGGGAAAATTTTGATATCGGAGTCGGAATGTGAATCCGAAAGTTGGGGCAATTCCGTAATGTCGAATGTGACTTGTGTGCAAAATTTGAAGTCATTCCGGAATAATTTTGGTAAGGTTTGAGACACTTAGTCTCTTTTAAGGAAGTTTAAGTTGGAAAAGTCAACCGAATATTGACTTATGTGTTAGAGAGCTCGAAATGCGAATTTTATGGTTCGGATAGCTTCGTTAGGTGATTTGGGACTTAGGAGTGTGTCCGGAATATTTTTGTGATGACCGGTGTAGAATTAAGGTTGAATTGGCAAAGTTAGTATTTTGGCGAATTCCGGTTGATAGGTGAGATTTTGATCCGAGGGTCGGAATGGAATTCCGAGAGTTGTTGTAGCTTTGTTATGTCATTTTGTACTTGTATGCAAAATTTGAGGTCATTCGGACGTGGTTTGGTTGAGTTTTTGATCAAAAATGGAATTTGGAAGTTCGTGAGATTCATAGGCTTGAATCCGATGAGGATTTGATGTTTTGATGTTATTTTGGGTGTTTCGAAGGTTGGGACAAGTTTGAATGATATTGTGGGACATGTTGATATAATTGGTTAAGGTCCCGAGGGCCTTGGGTGGATTTCGGAAGGTTAACGGAATGAAATTCGGACCAAAAAGAAAAGAAAAAGCTGCAGAAATTTCTGCTGCAATTTTCTGCAGGTCTTTGGACTGCAATCGTGGGGCGTACTTCGGAGGCCTATATCTTTTGATCTACAAGGAATTTTGTGATGGTTTAAAAACAAAAGTTGTATCTCTTTATGTCTAGTTTCCATAAAGCTAAAGAAATCATAATTTGGACATCTGTAGAGAATGTTACAGTCGATTGAATATGACTGGTGGAGCTCGTTCTCCAGAATTTTCTGATTTGGGGAGCCTACTTTAGAAGCTCATATCTCAGGATATATAAAGAGTTATATGGTGTACAACCTATCAAATTAAAGATCTTCGAGTCTAGTTTCTAAATATTCAATCCGTTTGTCATTTGGATACTTATACAAGACGTTATGGGTGTTTATACAGAAGGTATCCGACAAGGAAAATTTTTAATAGGATGTACAACTTGTATAGCACAAGTGCAAGGTACAACTCGACGAAGCACGGGCAGATTCTTTTAAACACAGATTTGGCTTATTTCTTTCATTTCTTTCATTTGGCTTGGATTATTTTGGAGAGAATTTCAAGGGGGATTTCATCAAGCATCAAAGGTGAGTTGTTTCTACTTATTTCCAAGTTAAATACATGGATTAGAGCTGAAAACTCAAGTAATTTATGGACAAAAATGGTGGTTTAGGGCTTGAAACTTAAGAGAATTAAATGGTGATTTGAGGGGTCAAATGAACTCCGATTTTTGTGAATTTTGTATGTATAGACTCATGGCGAGATAAGGGTCGTATTGATGTAAAAATTTCTGAATTTTGAGACGTGGGCCCGGGGCTCGGGTTTTGCTAATTTCGGGATTTTCGACATTTTTCGAGTCTTTTCGATTGGGTTATATTCTCTTAGCCTATTGTAACGTATTCGTTGTGGTTTTGACTAGATTCGACGCGCGAAGAGGTCGACTCAAGAGGAAATAGCATTGCGGACTAGTCTACGGCCGGTTAGAGGTGAGTAATAGATGTAAATGCTGTTCTGAGGGTTTGAAACCCCGGACTTTCATATCGTAACGCTATATTGAGGCGTGACACGCACTCCATGGCGAGTGCGGGGTCGGATACTATTGGGGATTGTGACTTGGTCCATCCCGTGTGATGTTTATACTATACTGGTGATTGATACACATACTTCATTGATATTACTGGGCTTGATGCCATGTTTGGGGCCTTGTGCCGATTTGTAAAATCCTTCGAGGATTGATATTACTGCTTAGCATGATTTGCATATCATTTAATTTCAGTCCAAGGTTTTAAATGTTGTTTTGCAAACTCAGCCATAATTCTAAGTGTTGAAAACTTAAATGATATTTTTAAATGTATTCCGGGCTGGGAACTTCTGTTTTGTAAATGCCCAAGGGGCTTATTATATTATTTTCTGGACTGATTATAAAGTGACTTGAAACAGTGGTAACAATGACACTGTGTGATATACTTGAAACAGTGGTAACAATGACACTGTGTGATATACTTGAAATAGTGGTAACAATGACACTGGATGATATACTTGAACAGTGGTAACAATGGCACTGTATGATATAAATTGGTCAGGTAACAATGGCTGACCGGTCAGGTAACAATGACTGACCAAGATATTGCACTTGGGCTGTAGGAGCCCATCCGGAGTCTGTACACACCCCCAGTGAGCGTCGTCGACGATAAATAAATATGGACAGCTCGGGCTGCACGCCGCAGTGGGTACTGGAATGTACCATCATATGCATTGCATTGTATTCATGTATTTGTATCTATACTGTTGTTTAGCTGCTCGGTTCCATATGTTGCTGTATATTTGGATTTTAGCTTACTTTGTGTATTTACTGGGTTTTCTTATCTTCGGACTGTAGTTACTTTTATTACTCACTGGGTCGGAGTACTCACTTTACTCCCTGCACCTTGTGTGCAGATCCAGGGCAGTCTCAGGCACAGTAGATCCAGTTGATCAACGGATCCAGCATTTTGGGGAGTATCAAGGTAGCTGTACGGCGTTCGCAGCATTGATTTCTTCCCTCCTATCCTATCTTTTTTTTATTTCCGCATTATTAGACTTTGGATACACTATGTATTAGGATGATATTCTGTACTCTAGAGGCTCAGATTCGTGACGCCGGGTCCTGGTGAGATTATGTTGTGTATTTTGTTAAACTCTTCAGTACTTTGATCTTGAATTAATTGATATTTACATCTGCTATTTTTGATAAATTGGGTTAAGTGTTGAATAATGGTCGGGCTTGCCTAGTAGTGTGTTGGGCACCATCACGACCGGGATTTGGGTCGTGACATAAACAGAACAGAACCATATTTCAGCAGATTAATTCAGATATAGTTACCAGTAGTTAAACAATCACAACAAAACAGGAACACAAGAATCATAGACAAAACAGAGTCACAATTGAGTCAAACAAGGTTTCACATTATCGGAGTTGACTTAGTCTATTAACTATTACTAAGTGGAATCATATAGACATGTATTTAGCAGAGAGAAACATGCTAAAGTCAAATGACTAATCAGATAGCCATACAGAAAAGGTAGCAGGAATTTAAATCACATTATTCTTGAAAGAAGTACACATAAATCATAAATTGATCAGAACATGCTAAGGTAAATTATCAGCACATAAAAACAGGACAGGAATTGGGGCATGCTAGTTGAGAAATAGGTAAACAAGTGTCATGGATAAAATAGGAATATGCTCAAGTATACTAACCATACTATTATATAAGACAGGGGAAGTTAACAGGAAATAAGTCATGCTGGTTAAGAAAGCAATAAACAGGAAAACATGGGGGCAAACAGAAACATGCTGAAGTTTAACTACATAGAATATAGAATGATAATAGGAATGGAGGCATACCAGTTAAGGAGATAGCAAACAGGAAGGTGAAAGATAAATGAAATCCAAGAGTCTAGCGTTGTCTTTCAGCCGGCTAGACAGTGCAGCAATTCAAAGAAAATTTAAGTTGTGTAAGTGTGTGAGTAAGAGTTGTGTGTATCAGTGTATGTGGGTGTTTTTCTCTGTTATTCCGTGTGTGTTCTTGTGATTAAAATATTAAAATGGTGAGGTTTGTATAACATTCAGCAAAGTAGAACAAATACGGCAAAGAAAATTAAGAGTTCACAAATATGGTATGCAAATCATTCAACCAGTTGATTAAGGCTAAACCCAATCAATTAATATGACAGAATCCGGGAAATATCACTTAGATTGGGGAGAATCAATTAACAAGTAAGATTGAGGTTTAATAAGGTAAGAAATAAGTTAGAGACCATTTATAGGTCGGTTAGAACAAATCAAAAACCCAGAAATCAGGTCAGTAACATAATTAAGGAAGGCAATACCAAATATAGGTCACATATAAGGAAAGAATAAAGAAAAATCTCAGAAAGATACCAATTTTAAAAAGAAAATATAATTTCAAACCCTAATTAGGCAAATAAATCAATTAATCAATTTTTTAACCAGGCCAAAGTGAACGGGTAAGAATAGTGAGACAAATAATTGAATAACAGAAAACTTTAAGCATATTGAAACACAGAGATGAAACATCAAGCAAAGAAATTAGTCGAACAGTAAAGAAGAAAAGCCAGAGTTGAACCTTTAATAATTTTAAAACATTTGCAGAAACTTAAAAGATGAAACCCTAGTTTTAGAGGAACACTATAATCGGTTAAATAATAAAAAAACACAGAAGATTTTAAAGAGAAATATCTGATAGACATAAAATCATCTCAGATCTACAAAGAATGAATAGACTCGAGTAGAAAGAAACTAGGGTTTTGAAAAAATGGACCGAGTTGAGAAAAATTCAGTTTGGAACTAGAGGTTTAAGCCATAAACATGTAGATAACAGCCCTCACACACATACAGATGAATACAGGCAGGTTCATCGAGAAAATGAAGAGTTGAATCCAAGTCTGTGTTGAATCTCTTCGAGATTCCATCAAACTACAAAGAAAACGAATAGCCAGTAGAGATAGGAGGCCGGATGGGGCCTAAAATCAAAGGGAAACCCCATGAATTGAAGGGATTACGGTGACGGCGAGCTAGGGTTAGGGGTGAGTTTGATAGAGAAGAGAGGATGAGGGATTCCAGGGCGGCGGGGCCGAAGAAATGATTAGGGTTAGGGTGTTAGGGATTAATTAAAAAAGAAAAATGACCATGGACCGTTGATCTTTTGAGATCAATGGCCAGGATTTGATCTGAGGGGTTGGGCGGGTTTAAAAAATTAGGTTAGGGTATTGGGATATGATTTCAATCGGGTTGGGGGTAATAGTTTGGGCTAAGGTCCGAAATTAAACCAAATTAAAGAGGCTATTTGTTAAATACTCAATTAATTGATAAAATAATTTTTAAAAATAGTTAATAAATGATAAAAATGATTTTTATGCATAAAAGTAATTTAAAATACTTACTTATCATTATAAAAATATAAAAAGTCATTTTCAGTATAGATAATATAATCATGGGCTATTGTTGCAAAAATGGGCAATTCTAGCTTAGAAAAATGCAAATGTAATTACAAAAAATGCAATTAAAATATTTAAGAATTATTTGGGCATAAATGATGAATTTAGATGATTAAATTATCATAAAAATAATATGGGAGATAATTATTGGATATTTGTATAGTAAAAATGCATAAATAAATTGGTTGAAAGCCTCTAAAATTATAGAAAAATTATAAAAATACTTGTGCATGTTTGTAAATGTATGTGCACTATTTTTGAAAATATCTATGCATGTTAAAAATATATGAGGGAAAAATTGGATATCAACAGCTGCCCCTCTTTACCCGAGAAGGATGAAAGAGTTGTCGGGTAAAGAAATGATGATCGATTTTGACCGAATGGGGTATTTTGAAAAATAGAGGCCGCACCCTGGTCTCTAAGCTACCTACATATGTCTGATTTTACAGGAATTATGCCATGTATAGTTCTGGACCCAACGGTGAATGAAGCCGATGGAACTGTTATAGGAATGATAGTATGTTTCGGAAAAGGTTCCTTTTTAGGGAGGATAGTATTAGATGGATTTATACTGGGTTATTATTATGATTCTGAAGCGTAACGGATGTATCATAGGGAAGATATCTGAATGGTCATAGAGTAAAGGCGGGTGATTGATGGGAATCGATTAAATGGTAGAGTCTAAGTTGTACGAGCGGAAACCGGAGCGAAGGTTGCTCCTGTTTGAGGAATGGTTACCTCCTGGACTTCCTGCAAAACTTAAAATACAATGCATGCTAATATATAGGTTACTGCAAGAATTTAAACATGATGCAAATTCCTTTTGGACCATGAAGGTTGTCTTTGGACAGTGAACATGACGTCCTTAGACCATGACATCCCGGGCCATGAATCATGAGATAAGGGATTTGTAGGCCATGAAATGACGTTCTCAGGCCATGAGAATGGTGCCTCTAAACCATGACACCTTTGAATAATGATGTGCAGTCTTGAGAGATCCTCAGGCCATGACATGGTATCTTCAGGCTATGAGGATGATGCCTTCGGACTATGACGCCTTTGGACAAGTTGGCTATACATCAGCCTATGAAGTGTAGAGACATGATAGCAAAGGTAATAACAAGACAACGCTTAGCCTCGTGCAGGTTTGGGGGCAGAGCTTAGCCCCGAGAAAAGAAGATAATGCAAATTTGAAAATGGAGCAACACTTATGCAGAGGGAGACAATGCTTAATCTCACGAGAAGGCAGTGTTTTGCCTTATGCAAATAGGGAGGCAAGGCTTAGCCTCATGCAAGATTTGAGATAGGGCTTAGTGTCATGCAGAGAGAAGTCAGTGCTTAGCCTTATGCAAATATGGAGGCAAGGCTTAGCCTCATGCAAGATTTGAGACAGGGCTTAGTCTCATGCAAAGAGAAGGCAATGCTTAGACTTATGCAAATGTGGAGATAGGGCTTAGCCTCATGCAAGGTTTGAGACAGGACTTAGTCTCATGCAAAGAGAAGGCAATGCTTAGCCTTATGCAAATGTGGAGGTAGGGCTTAGCCTCATGCAAAGAGAAGGCAATGCTTAGCCTTATGAAAATGTGGAGGCAGGGCTTAGCCCCATGCAAGGTTTTAGACAGGGATTAGTTGTCACGACTCGGATTTCCCACCCTCGAGAGTCGTGATGGAGCCTACTCGTAGAAGCTAGGCAAACCACAAAATATTGAAAAGTCAATCTCTTTCATTTTTAACTCTTTTTAATGAATTGAATTAACAGGTGATCAACATTTAAATAATAGCGAAAGATGAAATTAAGCTGAAGACTTAGACTAATATAATACCAAAATCAGTACGAAAATGCCAACATGTGTCTCCACCCAGAAACCAGTGTCACAAAATCCACGGACTATCTATGAATACTACATACAAATGTCTAAATAAGGAAATAAATTCTATCTCGGAAACAAGTAGAAACAGAACATATAAATAGATAGAAGAGAACGTCGGGCCTACGAACGCCTGCAGGACTACCTCGGGATCTATGTGTGGACTGAAGGCTGGCTCCCCAAGTGCTACTGTCCAAATGCTGCTCCGGTATCTGCATAGTGTAGAGTGTAGCATCAGCACAACCGACCCCATGTGCTGGTAAGTCTCTAGCCTAACCCCGGCGAGGTAGTGACGAGGCTAGGACCAGACTCCAGATAAACCTGTGCAGTTATATAATATACAGCAAAAAAATAAACAGGAATAAACAATGTAAATGGGAGGGGGTACATGCTACGGGGAACATATCAAATCCAACAGAAGCTAAAGAGTGATAAGAGAGAACAGTTCAAGTTCTACAATAAACAATAATAGCACTGTTGCAGTGCGCAACCCGATCCCTTATCATTTAACACTGTTGCAACGTGCAACCCGATCCATTTATATTACTGTTGCAGCGTGCAACCCGATCCAATATAACATTGTTGCGGCGTGCAACCCGACCCAATATAACAGTGTTGCGGCGTGCAACCCGACCTAATATAACATTGTTGCGGCGTGCAACCCAATCCAATATATAATAATGTTGCGGCATGCAATCCGATCCAATATATAATAATGTTGCGGCATGCAACCCGATCCAATATATATAATATGTTGTGGCGTGCAACCCGATCCAATATATAATAATGTTGCGGCGTGCAACCCGACCCAATATATTTATATACCTTAAACTCAACCATACCACGAGTCTCGGCAAGGTATCAACAATAAACTATACTATCCCGGCAACGGAATTCAACAGTAAAAGTATATACGTCCCGGCAAGGGAGAATCAGCTACAACCAATCTTAACTCAATCCCTACTCATCTCAGCTAACAACAATACTCAATCATAATTACTTTCCACGAAAATAAACTAAATACTTGCTCTATATCGAGAATCACCAATTAAAGCATTCGTAGTATCATTTAAGAACACAAAAAATATAAATTTAAGACTCACGGTCATACTCGACACTAACGTATAGATACTCGTCACCATGCCTATACGTCGCACTTAACAAGAAGCAAATAGCAAATAGGACACAACTCCTAATCCTTCAAGCTAAGGTTAGACCGAACACTTACCTCGAACTTCCACGGCCAACTCAAGCCTCAAACACCGCTTTTCCTTATTCGGCTCCAAATCGATTGTATCTATACATAATCGACTTCATAACATCAATAAACGCTAAACAATCCAATTCCAATGCTTAATTATAGCTTTAAAATCATTCTTCCCAAAAAGTCAAAAATTGGCCCCGGGTCCGCTTGGTCAAAACACGAGGTTCGGACCAAAACCCGAATGCCCATTCACCTACGAGCCCGAATATATAATTTATTTTCAAATCCGACCCCAAAATGAGGTCAAATTCCCAACTAATCAAAAGCCCTAACTCTACCCAAATCCCTAATTTTCTACCCCTAATCACATGTTTTAGGCCTAGAAATCTAGTGGGTGCTGATAAAAATGGAAGAAAACAAGTTAAATATTACTTACCCAAGAGGTTATGGTGAAGAAGTTCTTCAAAAATCGCCCAAGAGGTGTGGAGAAGATGAAGTTTATGAAAAATAATGAAAATCCCGTAAGGTGTTCTATTTTTGGAACTTAAAATAACTGGGCGAAATTACTCATCGCGTTTGCGACAGGTCCATCGCATTCGCGATGGGTTAGGCCTGCTAGGCCTTTGCATTCGCGGAAGACGGCTCGCGTTCGCAGAGAAATGACCCCTTGAGCCTTCGCGTTCGCGTTCATGTGGTCGCGTTCGTGTAGGTTTAATGCCCCACCCCCTGCCAGGCTCAATTAGCCTTCGCGTTCGCGTTACCAGGCCCGCGTTCGCGAAGGGAAGACCCCCTAATGCCTCACATTCGCGACCTGGTTTACGCATTCGCGTAGAAGGAATTTTCTTCAGCATAATTAACACATCGCATTCGCGAGGGTCCTCCCGCGATCGCGAAGAAGGAAATATCAGAATACCAACAGCTGAAAACCTGCAACTTTCTAAGAGTTTAAAACCTTCCGAAACACATCTGAAACTCACCCGAGCCCTCGGGGCTCCAAACCAAACATACGTACTAACTCGAAAATACCATATGAACTTATCCGTGCGATCAAATCACCAAATTAACATCATTAACATCGAATTAAACCTCAAAATCGATGAATTTATTCAAACTTCTTAAAACATCAAATTTTGCAATTTAGGTCTGAAGCACGTCAAATGACATCCGTTTCTTACCAAACTTCACAGAGTTATCTTAAATCACATATAAGACCTGTACCGGGCGTCGGAACCAAAATACGGGCCCGATACCAACATGTTCTAATCAAAGTTCATTTCAAATTCCTTTAAATAATTTCAGAATTTTTTTTAAAATAAATCATTTCTCGGGCTTTGGACCTCGGAATTCGATTATGGGCATACCCCCAAGTCTCATATTTTCCTACGGATCCTCCAAGACTGTCACATCACGGGTCTGGGTCCGTTTACCCAAAACATTAACCGAAGTCAAATTAACTCATTTTATAGTCAAAACTTATCCTTTTTCATAGATTTTCATATTTAGGCTTTCCGGATACGCGCCCGGACTATGCACGCAAATCGAGGTGATGCTAAATGAGGTTTTCAAGGCATCAGAACACAGAATTCAATTTAAAATCAAGTGATAACCTTTTGGGTCATCACATTAGTCTCATGTAAAGAGAATGCAATGCTTAGCCTTATGCAAATGTAGAGGCAGGTCTTAGCCTCATGCAAGGTTTGAGACAGGTCTTAGACTCATGCAAAGAGAAGGCAATGCCTAGCTTTAAGAAAATGTGGAGGTAGGGCTTAGCCTCATGCAAGGTTTGAGACAGGGCTTAGTCTCATGCAAGAGAAGTCAAAGCTTAGCCTTATGCAACTATGGAGGTAGGGCTTAGCCTCATGCAAAATTTAAGACATGGCTTAGTCTCATGCAAAGAGAAGGCAATGCTTAGCCTTATGCAGTGAACAAATAGCAAATAGGAGTAGAATATTTCTTAGCTGGAGATATATTTGTGTTTGGTGGCCTGATTGATATTAATTTTGATATGTGTATATTTACAAATACTCCTGTTATGTTCATTGTGCCTGCATCAGAAGAAAAATCGTGAGTTTTGTAGGGTAGGGTTGTTCGTGCCTTTGTTTGCCTGATTTGCCTTGCTTTGCTTTGGAGGCCCTGTTTGAGTTGCCCTGGTGTCACACCTCCCTTTTACACATCACCCCCGGAAGGGTATATAAGGGAGTTTTTTCCAACTTAAAGTGATAATCGAAACAGGATTATTTTATTTAAAATCAGAGCCGCTACTTGGGAGATTTATGGTGTCCCAAGTCACCGGTTTTGAATCCCGAATCGAGGAAAGATTGACTCTATTTTTGCAGTCCGCGAACACAGAAATCCGGGTAAGGAATTTTGTTAACCTGGGAGAAGGTGTTAGGCATTCCCGAGTTCCGTGGTTCTAGCACGGTCGCTCAACTGTTATAATTGGTCTATTATCCGATTTTAATACATGTTTTAGCATATGGTTCAATTTTAACTTTATAACTGCTTTTATTTAATTAATTAACAGAAGATTATAACGTCATTTAAAATATGTTTCAAAGCACGTCACATAAATGCACCCACAGTCCGCAACACATTTTATCTAATGTTGAGATTTGAATTTGGGTCACATAAATGCGCACCCGAGTTTAGGAAGGTAAATTATTAAAAAAACGCGCCTAAAGCAACTATGCGTTTTAACTTTGCGAGGGCCACGGGAAATTCAACTAAATGGCATACCTCGATTTTATTAAAGGAGAAGACATTCAATAAAGTGAACTACATATATTCATTGTTTAAAACTAATTCAAAATATAGGGTCACAACTACGTCACGAGAACCGTACCCTTAGTCGTGACGTTAGAAATACTTCCAACCCAGCATATAACTTCATTGTAACTAACATCATAGAAAGAGATAACCAATCCTTAAGGCTGCTCAGATAATCCATGACAAACTTAAACATAAAGCGACTTTGCTTGGTATAAAATCAAACTAACTAATTAAACTCGAACCATATTTATTACCATTGATTCCATGAACTGTGATTTAGATGACTATTTACATACAAAATTACGAGCTGATAAACCCTTTTAAACAGATTCTAGATAAATAATGAGATAAACAAAATAATCATATTGCATTCATGATCATCGAAAGCTATTAGCAAGAATATGCAAATAAATTTAAATAGATAATAAGAGAGGAAATGAACCTCAATACTGAAAATTGATTGTTTCATAGTTTGAAAATGCTAAGCCACGGAACGAACAGGACTGCAAACAATATCTGAACAAGAAAATCTCGCTGGAAACCTCATCGAATCTCTGACCGGCCTGCCTCGCTCTGCTGTACCACAATTCCCGGGCAGCTAAGGTCAGAATTGCTACGAGGACAATGTTAGTGCCAACTGAACGGGAAATGGAAAATCTGTATTTCCGGCTAAACTCAAAAGGTGATGGATATTTCCTAATCTTTCAGATCTAATAAAGTGTAAAAGAAAGAGCAAACAATAGCAAAAAGCTAAAACACGGAGGTTGTCAGAGACTGAATGGATCTGGGTAGATTCTTGGGACTAGACTTCATTTGTAAACAAACCAAAACTCAGAAACATCTACAACGAGCATCACTGGCGATAGCTTCAACCACAGGAGTGCCGGAATGACACCAAAAAACACACAAAGGGGTCACCAGGATGTTAGATTTCCGACCAGACTTAGCTACACCCAAACTGGCCACATTTGCGAGCAAAAAATAAAAGAGAATACGGCCAGTAGTAGCATCGGATAGAGACAGATGATTCGTGAGTGATGGCTTCATGCTGGTTTTCACACTGTTTCAGGTGTAAAAATATGTTATCAATGGAGCATGGGGAAGTTGAAGGTTAACAATGGTGGGAGACAGCCTTTCTCGGTGAGTTCGTCGTTGATCTGGTGAGGGTCACTGCTCTCATTGGTGTGATGCTACTGCTGGAGGAAAGGTGTGTGTTGGGTATGGTCGGGTGGTGAGGGGAGGTAGGTGATGGTCGGGCTATTTTCGAATTTCCGGCAATAGGAGGGGTCCGCTACTACTCGTTGTTCTTAGAGATCGATAGAGATTGGAGGATCAGTTCTCGCTGGTTTTGTGTAGGAGGCGACGACTGGAGGGTCTCTGGTCATTTGGGATCGATGGATGATGGGTCTTATGTGTTTATAACCTGAAGAGGAAGCAGAACGGGAGGGGTCGTTTTTTAGCTAGGGTCGTTTCGAGAAGACGACGCGCGAGGGGGGGTCCTTTTTTTGTCTGCGGTGCTCAGCTTTTGCAGAGTATCTGCGTTCTTTCTTCCCTCTTTTTTTTTGATTTTTTTAAGCATTAATTTATAGGTAGAGTGTAGGTTTAGGTGTATCTTTGTGTATTTTGCCCATTATTCCCTAGGTCTTTTGTGTTAAGTCCTTAGGGTCTTCTTTATTTGTTTTTTTTTTGTTCCAAAGAAGAGTCTAGAAGGGTCCCTAGGCTTAATGGACTAATCCGAATTGGGCCAAGAATTGGGTTCTATTAAAATTATGATCCAACATTTTAATTGACTCATTTTAAAGTAAGATAAAAATACTACCCCATGCAAAAGCTAACACAAAACTATTATATATTTTTTTATTTTCAAAATTATATAAAGATGAAAATATGGTCCTATTTTTGTATTTTTTTTTCGAAAGATATATACTAAAATATTTTTTGTAATTTTCATTTTTCTTGTAATAAAATAAAGTAAAAGAGTAAAAATGAGTTGAAATATCTATATTAGGCCTAAATTAAATATTTTACGCTAAAATATAAAAATCTTGGGGAGGTTCAAAAATCACATGTCTACAGCTGGCCCTCTTTGATTGGAAACACGCAGAGTTTTCAGACAAAGACTGACTAGACAGGTTTTTGACCCGACCCTTATTTAAGGAGACCAAAACTAAGAGAAAAGGGGAATGTGACCGAGTCATGGTATCTGAGCTGCCTACATATCCTTGGCTATAAAGGAATCAGGCCACGTGTAGTTCAGAGGTGAGTGAGATGATGGAGTATGCCGAGGTGGAGATCCGGTCAAGGTGCCGCTCCGCCGAGGTTCCGGTCCGCGGTTCCTGTTATTACATCAAAAAATCAAATGAAAAAGACTAACTAAACCTGTCAACTACGAGTTACAATATTCCTATCTATAAGTCTTCTGAAGCTTGATCTTGAGTCTTGAATGGTTCTTCATGTAGACTTTAGATTTGAACCTTGGCGCTTGTTAGCTGCAGGTGCTAGCTCGTTCTTCTACAGATTTTTGGATCAAGACCGGACATGTAGTGCTTGTGAATTCCACCATGTCTTAAGCAGTTCACATCTTCCATCAACTTCTGCATTTGGATTCACTTCTTGCCTTTCTCTCTTTTTCTCTATTGAGACTAACTTTTGTTGATCACCTCGGACTGTTGACTCGCATTCTTGCCACGGGCTTCTTTTGTTGCTGACTTGAATTGTAATATGAGATGTTTTCCCTTTCTCTAGGTGAACGCCTGACTACTGAACTTGAATTATATTCCCATGCTTTCCAAGCGGGCTCCTGATTGCTAAACTTGAATGTATTCCCTGCTCTCCAGGCGGGTTCCTGACTGCTAACTTGAAATGTAGTCCCTGCTCTTCAGGTGGGCTCCTGACTACTGAACTGAAATGTATTCCCTGCTCTCTAGGCTGGTTCCTGACTACTAACTTGAAATGTATTTCATGCTCTCCAGGCGGGCTCCTGACTACTGAAGTGAAATGTATTCCCTACTCTCCAGGCGAGCTCCTGACTGCTGAACTAAAATGTATTCCCTACTCTCCAGGCGGGCTCCTGAGTGCTGACTTGAAATTTATTCCCTGCTCTCCAGGTGGGTTCCTGACTGCTGAACTTGAAATGTATTCCCTGCTCTCCAGGCGGGCTCCTGACTGCTGAACTTGAAATGTATTCCCTGCTCTTCAGGAGGGCTCCTGACTGCTAACTTGAAATGTATTCCCTGATCTTCAGGCGAGTTCCTGATTTCAACAAAATAGTCAAAACAAAGAAAATTTTCTGTCCCAGTTTGGTGGCTGGGCACAGATGTGAGTGTAAAACTAAATCATGTTACCAAATAAGAACTTGAAAGCTAAAACTTGAATTGTACTCCCTTGTTCTCCAGGTGGGCTCCTGATTGCTGACTTGAAATGTATTCCCTGCTCTTCAGGTGGGCTCCTGACTATTGAACTTGAATGTATTCCCTGCTCTCCAGGCGGGCTCCTGACTGCTGAACTTGAAATGTATTCCATGCTCTTCAGGCGGGCTCCTAATTGATGAACTTGAATGTATTCCCTGCTCTCCAGGCGGGCTCCTGACTATTGACTTGAAATGTATTCCCTGCTCTCTAAGCGGGCTCCTAACTGCTGACTTGAAATATATTCCCTGCTCTTCAGGCGGGATCCTGACTGCTGAACTTGAATGTATTCCCTGCTCTCCAGGCGGGCTCCTGACTACTGACTTGAAATGTATTCCCTGCTCTCCAGGCGGGCTCCTAACTGCTGACTTAAAATGTATTCCCTGCTCTCCAGGCGGGCTCCTGACTACTGAACTCGAAATGTATTCCCTGCTCTCCAGGCGGGCTCCTGACTGCTGACTTGAAATGTATTCCCTGCTCTTCAGGCGGGCTCCTGACTACTGAACTTGAATGTATTCCCTGCTCTCCAGGCGGGCTCCTGACTGCTGAACTTGAAATGTATTCCCTGATCTTCAGGCGGGCTCCTGACTGCTGAACTTGAATGTATTCCCTGCTCTACAGGAGGGCTCCTGACTGCTGACCTTGAATGTATTCCCTGCTCTCCAAGCGGGCTCCTGACTACTGACTTGAAATGTATTCTCTGCTCTCCAGGCGGGCTCCTGACTGCTGACTTGAAATGTATTCCCTGCTCTCCAGGCGGGCTCCTGACTACTAAACTTGAAATTGTATTTCCTACTATCCAGGTGGGCTCCTGACTGCTGACTTGAAATTCTTCTCCCTGTTCTCCAAGCGGGTACCATATTTCAACAAAATAGACAAACAAAGAAAACTTTCTGCCCCAGTTTGGTAGCTGGGCACAAATGTGAGTGTTAAACTGAATCATATTACCAAATATTACTAAGAATTTGAAAGCTAGGTCCCATTATCCAGGGGGGTCCTGACAAATCTTAACTAAACGACAATTTTAAATCTAAGCTATATCTTTTAAAGGCATGACTTCCGCTACATCTTGTTATCTAAGAAGGTCTTAAACTACTCCCCATTATCCAGGAGGGTCCTGAAAATCAAAGGTCAAGTTTTATCTTAAGGGTGACAACTTTCATGGCTGAATTATACTACCCTACAACAGAGTTTATGCTAAATGTTGTTATCTAATCAAAATCTTAAAACTAAGTCCCATTATTCAGGAGGGTCCTGGAAACTCCTAATTGAATCATATCTCGAACATGCAAACTTCTAAGCTAACTTATATTCCTTTGGGATACATTTATGCTAGATTATGATATTTCTGAACTTTAAACTAGGTCCCATTTTCCAGGAGGGTCCTGAGAATCAAAAATCAAACCTGTTTGGTGACTGCCTTTCTTTACGGAGGGTTTCTCCGAAACAAACAAAATATTCTGCCCCTGTTTCAAATCAACGAAAAATCTTGTCAGTTTAAAAATATGGTGGTTGGTTTGTGGCCTTGACTTTGAGGACGGTTGCTCCTTCACTTCCCATGATAACTTTGATTTCCACTCGAAGACCTTGCTTGTTTATTGATTAACCACTTTCTCTATCACCCTTATCACGGAAAATACTTCTGCTCTATTCCAACCCAATACCCTTCATCTATTGCATTGTGCTCTTGCATGTAGTAAACCTTTGTGTTTCTCATGAATCTCAAAGCACGACAATTGCCACCCACTCATCGCGCATGTTGTTTTTTCTTGACTTAAACCACTGGCCCTGGACTTGAGGTCTGTTGCTCCTTTACTTGCCATGATAACTTTGATTTCTGCTCGGAGGACCTCGCTTGTCACTGATTAAACACCTTTTGTCAATCTTACCACAGAAAATACCTTTGATCCGTTCACCAAACCCCTCCATCATGTTGCATTGTTCATGAATTGATATGAACCAAACCCTCGTGTTTCACCAGAAATACCTTTGATCCGTTTACCTAGCACCCTCCATCTGTTGCATTGATCTGTACCAAACCTTTGTATTTCACAAGGGTCCCAAAGCATGTTGATTGTTACCAGCTCAATGCGCTTGTTGTTCTTTCCTGACTTATGACACTTTGATGTACTGGCCAGATCCCGTTTTGTGCAATTGGAAAGTTGGTGGCAAATTTTGAAGTCCTTTATCACTTATTTTGACCAAACAGACTCAGGAAGAGGAAGTAAACAAGACAAAAGAAACAGAGTAAAGGACAAAGGAAAGAGATGATTCCTAACAAGAAAACTACAAAGTAGAAACCTATCAGATGTGGACACCAACTCTAATGCCGTGACATGCACTTGTGGCCTATTCTGTCAAGCAGGTCTAATGTTCAACTCCTATTATACCCCAAACCGTGAAACTGGGCTTCCATGCTCCGATTATCCAATATGATTCACAATCCTTATTCGAAATGTAGTGCCCGAGGGGTTTTCACCATCAAACCTCTCTCATTCTGTTCTTTCTCTCAACTTATCGTCGCCTTACGGTGCCCGCAAGGGTTTTCACCAATAAGACTCCTCATTTTTGGATTGCTCCCAGCTTCCGTCGCCCTATGGTGCCCGTGAGGGTTTCCACCAATAAAACTCTCTCATTTTCATTATTTTTCTGCTTGGACCAGAGTGTTGCCCCACATATGAATTACTTCTCCTTGCTTGACTTGGCATCTCTCGAAGACTGATCGGAAGGTCTTTCTTTGGACCGTAACGTGGGCTTTTGATAGGGTTAAAAAGAAAGGATATCAAAGGCTCAAAACAATTCACATGGGTTCAAAATTACAACGTCGGAATCAAATTTCTTACAACAACCACAACTTCTGCCCCAGTTTCTTGCTTGGAGAATTTTGGATTTTTATTTTGATGAGACCGAACCGTGAGGCTGCCTATGTATCCTTAAAAGGAATCTGGTCGAACGTAGTTCATGACATAGGAATTACTTTGTTGTTGTGATTTTCTCTTTTCTCTTTCTTTTCTTTCTCTTTTTGCTTTCTTTTTCACTTTTTGTTGTTTTTTTTCCTTTTTTTCGATTTTCATTTTTCTTCTCTCCCTTTTTGTTCTTTTCTTTTCTCCTTTTCCTTTACTTATCTTTCATGCTTGTGTTTCTGATCTTTGCCACTAATTCCGAAAAAGGGGTATGAAAGAAAATAAACAAGGCTCAAAGGGTTAATGAAGGATAAGGCGTTTAGATAGCAGAACAAAATGCCTTCATCATTCCAATCTTCAAAACATGCCAAGTACAAACAACACAATTACTAAGAAAAACATTCGTAACATCTTTTGATTCCGCCAGACTTGATGACCATATCCACACATTCGCCTTCTACATCTGTTACATACAAAGCACCATTGGACAACACTCTCACTCTCATTACCACGAACGGCCCCCTACAAATTTGGGGCAAACTTGCCATTATCATCACCCGATGCAGCATGATGCATTCCAATAGTGTATTTTTATGTTCTACCTGCCCCAGTTTCACATAATTCGGCTTGAAGTGATCTCAAATGCCTTCACTTATTTCCCTCCAATGTCCCTACATCTGACTTTTAAAACTAGGCTGAGAATTACGCGTGCATGTCATGTCACTAGAGTCAACAGGAAAAGGACTATAAAAGGAAAAGAGAACTAAACAAAATGACTAGAAATAACAGAAAATAGAAAATTGCATTAGACAGATGGTAAAAGGGTTTGGACAACAAAACAGACAAACTAAACTGGGGTTACAAACCTAGAAAATACTAAGTGAAATAATACTACTAAAGGAACCAGACGAAATAAAGGATATAAGGATTTGAGTCACAAGACGATACCCGGATTACAAACCTGCAATAACCCGGACATCAGAAATGACAACAAACTAAACCACCAAAATCTCTTCTCCGACTGACCAAGAAATGGAGCGTCTTTCCAATTATCAAGTGTGGTATCTTAGCCACTGAATTCTGCATCAGCAATACTAGGACCTCCACAAGTCTTCATCACATTGTTCTTAACAAATTGCTTTTAGGTTCCTTTTGCCGGCTCGTTCTTAAGATCAACCCCTGATAGCGCTGAAAGCTTAGTAGCACGTGGACCTCCGAGGCTTCCAAACGAATTCTCACATTCCTTTTCAAAATAAGTCATACCCACCATATGCGTCTCATTATGCACAGGCGATGGACTTTGGCTAGTGTCTGTTGCATCTGGATTTTGCACGACAATGTCGCCTGTATCAATAAGCTTCCGAATTGCTTTCTTCAGATTCCAACAATTCTCTATGTCATGCCCCGGGGCATCTGAGCAATATGCGCACCTTTGAGAAAAATCAAACTTCTTTGACAGAGGGTTTGGCATTTTTATATGAATCGGCTTCAACATGTCCAATTGCTTCAACTTTTGGAACAAACTGGCATATGATTCTCCAATAGGGGTGAAAGCCTTTTCTTTTTTCAGCAACCTCTCATTCTTAAATGCTTGATTGGGCCGGAAACCTGATCCAGGGGGGTTTTCGGCAGGCTCGTGGGGGCGGGTAAGACATTTTGGGGAAGTGGTATGGGCCATAGCGGACCTTGTGGGTGTGGAACATATGGGGGTGCATTGTGGACAGGGTATTGGGAAAGTAATGTACGACTTTGGGCGTTATGTAGGGAGAAGTAGCATTGGGGAGGATTACAAGTATATCCACGAGGTCGACATTGAGGCTAAAAGCATTTAGCAAGAATGACCACTGGACCCTGTCGTCAGCGGGGCTCACCAACATCTTTTCTATCAATGGGAGGACTATCCCGAGCAATTTGTTCGTTCCATCTGAGCCAAAAATCCCTAAAACTTTTCTTGGGTTTCTTTTCCATTTGAGATAGGGAGGAGAGATCTGGGACAATGTCTATATTATACTGGAAGTCTCGCACAAAATCTTGGGCCATATCGCCCAATGTATGCCACTTGCTGACATCTTAACGATTATGCCATTCCAAAGCTGCCCCAGTTAAGCTATCACTGAAATACGCCATCAACAAATCATCTTTCTCGCCAACACTTCTCATTTCACTGCAGTAATCTCTCAGATGGGCTACCGGATCTCCACACCCATCATACAAGTTAAACTTTGACACTTTAAACCCCGCAGGCGGATGAACGTTAGGGGACACAGACAGTTCTTTGTAAGCCATGCTACCCTGGTCTCCCATTCCTTGCTTGTTCTTTAATGACTGTTCTATGCCTTTCAACCTCCTGGGTATCCCATCTCGCCCTTCTTTTCCTGTAACCTTTTCATTTTCAGCATGAAGCTCATCCCGAGGGCTCTTCTTGTATGAGTCATGAACCTTGTGGGCAACCTTTGAGGGGTAATATTGGGCATCATGAGCTATGAGTGGGTGTTCATTGTTGGGGATGGTGGATAAGATCGGAGGGCAATTTTTGGGAAAGGTAATTGGAAGATGAGTGATGGAGCTACTAGGGTGGTTGGGAAAGCCATGATATGTAGGTGGATCTGGATAGTATGGGGCGGGTGGATCTGGATATTATGGGGGATCATCAGGCACTGTGACCGGTGTTTGGGTAAGGGCATCATTTAGGAAGATAGGTGGTGGCGGGGGTGGTGCCTTCCCAGTCATCCAGGCCTGATACATGTCCGCCATGTGTTGTCTTAACATCCTCACCTCTTCAACCAACCCATTGACCAGTTCAACCAACTGCTTTCGAGCGCCGGTATCAACCAACTCAGTTTTGTTGTTGTCTGCCATTGCTTTTTGACTTTATGTTGTAGAGAAGAGTTACCACTTTAAAACCACAAACCAACTACCCTTCTGCTATGAATATAACAAAATGAAGCCATCACGTTAGCGTTAGGGCATTTAACATAATATAATATCACATTGCGTGCAATGCACCTAGTCGCAATTATTGGTTCTAAAATGACTTCGAGGGTATGAAGGTCGTTTGGCATCATCCCAATTTGTTCATTTCAACCTCTGTTTTCTTTGTTTTTCTAGCACTTCTTAGCTCGCTCATTTTCCTTCCCTTTTTCTTTCTGACTATCTCTCTTTTTCTTCCTTCTGATTTCTCACATCCCATGACTTCACCATCTTTTTCTCTCTTATTTTCTTTTCTTTTAATAAATAAAAAAATGATTCGATCGAACTCTATGTAGGTTGCCTACGTATCATGACGCCACATGAATCAGATCTTTGCATAGTTCGGGAAGATCAGGAATAAAGGAAACAAACTGACGTTCTCTATTTCTTTTTCTTTTTCTTTTCTTTTCACCTTAATGACTACTCTGCTGAGAAAAGAGAAATAGATGAAGCAAATCTTTTTTTTTTGAATTTTCTAAACTTAATGTTCTATAACCTATTTTAAACTCAAGCTTGACGGATTTTTTTTCTTTTCTTTGAAACAAAACTCTATTAAGGAAAAACTCTAGAAGAGAAAGATATTTTTTGATTCCTTTTTTTAGGAAGAAAATCTAATGAGTGAACCACAGAAAAATATTTAGAATTTTCATTTGATATTCTGATGCAAGGTTTCGAAACAAGCAATGAAAAAGATAAAACAAAATATTTTTGGATTTCAATTTTGATTGCATAAAGAAGAATTTCTAATGATAAACAAAGGATAAAATATGTTGTTTTTCTATGTACAATATCCTAAAGTTCTAATGAAAATAAAAAGAATTTTTTTTTTCATCTTTCACTAATTTCTCCAAGAAACACCTCAAAAGAAAATCTTTTTGGATTTTGGAATTAATACCTTAAAGAAGGATTTTAAAGAAGTACTAAAAGAAGATTCTCTTTTTTTTTTTTGAATTTTGGTCCTAATATAGTAGAGGAAATAAAAAACAATTCATTTTAAGTCCTAGATATTAATTGCCTAAAGGAAAAATAATCTCAAAGGAGAATTTTTTTATTTCTTATAACAAAACGCAAAATTTCTTCTTTTTGTTTCTGGATTTTCGACTTGTAACACATTTCCACATACAAAATAAGAAATACAATAACAAAAGACTCGGCAAACTTAACCTGACTATTACAAACTCTAACATCACCTAAAAGACTAAATACTACTATACAGGACTAGAAAATGAAACAAAAACAATTGACTCAAAAACATAAAATGGCTCCTCGAGCAGCTCCAGAATGTAGTGATCCTGGGGTATCTGTCATGCTCAAACTCCAGTAAGCAGATCCACACCTGTATGAGAAAACTTAAACTAACAGTATGTGAGACAATAACATTCCCTAAGACACATGCAAGACATGATTGAGGCTATTTTTGCAAACTGACTTATTTGGCCAAAAGGTGGCTAGAAGTGCAAAATTTGGCTATGACCCCGCAAAGCCAAGAACCTAAGATTTACTAGGAAGACCGGACCCTATGTGGGTTGCCTACGTATCACGTCCCGAAAGACGAGAATCAGGTATGCGTAGTTCGGGCAAATTGGATACGGGCCAGAATTAAAAAAACAACTAATTTTAGAGAAAATATTTTTTTTGTCTTCTTTTTTTTTTTGAAAAATGATGAAACATGCAAAATCTTTTTTTTGATTTTTCCCCTTTTTTATTTTTGATTTTTGAAAAATGATGAAAAAGTACAAAAAATTTTGAATTTTTCGAGCTCTTTTTTTCTTAACAAAATGTAACAGAAAACATAATTAGGCCCTACTTGCTTTTTTTCACACTTCACCCTCTCTCTTTTTTTATTTTTTCATTTGCCCTCAACTATCATTGGTCCGCCAAATAACCCTTTTACCCTTGAATAAATGCAACATGTAGCACATAGGATGCATCAAGATGGTATGTTATTTTGGGTACACCTGTCCTAGACGGACCCAAACCCCTATGTTGAGTCCCCTAAGTCAAGTGTACATGATGCAAACAAATGTTCCTACTAGGCATCCGGCATGAAGCTGAGTTATTCTAGGTTTAAAAACCTGGGTTTATTTGTTCTAGACCTGGCTTACCCCAGCGGACAACTCGAGTCGAGGAGGGGCTGCGTACCGGTAACCAAAAGATCATCCGGCTTTGCAACTTGTCCGAACCTCGTTCTATTTAGGATATGACACTAACAGAAAGAAGCCACAACCAGCATGCACTCCTCAGGAGAGAGAGAAAAGAGGGGTTTCGTAGCTGTTTATATATACAATTCAGATAATATCAAAGCGGTAAAAGCAACATTTAGCACATTAGGCCCAAACATGTAATAAAATCAGATAATAAATAAAGCCAAATATAACAATTCATCTAAGCTCGAATTCTAAACCCTGAACTAGAGATTCTGGGTTCGATCCCCAGCAGAGTCGCCAAAGCTGTCACACCTCTCTTTTACCTACACCCCCGAAAGGGTATATAAGGGAGTTTTTTCCAACTTAAAGTGACAATCGAAACGGGATTATTTTATTTAAAATCAGAGTTGCCTATTGGGAGATTTATGGTGTCCCAAGTCACCGGTTTTGAATCCCGAATCGAGGAAAGATTGACTCTATTTTTGCAGTCCGCGAACACAAAAATTCGGGTAAGGAATTCTGTTAACCCGGGAGAAGGTGTTAGGCATTCCTGAGTTCTGTGGTTCTAGCACGGTCGTTCAACTGTTATAACTGGTCTATTATCCGATTTTAATACATGTTTTAGCAAATGGTTCAATTTTTACTTTATAACCGCTTTTATTTAATTAATTAAAGGAAGATTATAACGTCATTTAAAATATGTTTCAAACCACGTCACATAAATGCACCCGCAGTCCGCAACACATTTTATCTAACGTTGAGATTTGGATTTGGGTCACATAAATGCGCACCCGAGTTTAGGGAGGTAAATTATTAAAATAACGCGCCTAAAGCAACTACGTGTTTTAACTTTGCGAGGGCCACGGGAAATTCAACTAAATGGCACACCTCGATTTTATTAAAGGAGAAGACATTCAATAAAGTGAACTACGAATATTCATTGTTTAAAACTAATTCAAAATTTAGGGTCACAACTACGTCACGGGAACCGTACCCTTAGTCGTGACGTTAGAAATACTTCCAAACCAGCATATAACTTCATTGTAACTAACATCCTAGAAAGAGATAAACAATCCTTAAGGCTGCTCAGATAATCCATGACAAACTTAAGCATAAAGCGACTTTGCTTGGTATAAAATCAAACTAACTAATTAAACTCGAACCATATTTATTACCATTGATTCCATGAACATTGATTTAGATGACTATTTACGGACAAAATTACGAGTTGATAAACCCTTTTAAACAGATTCTAGATCAATAATGAGATAAATAAAATAATCATATTGCATTCATGATCATCGAAAACTATTAGCAAGAATATGCAAATAAATTTAAATAGATAATAAGAGAGGAAATGAACCTCAATACTGAAAATTGATTGTTTCACAGTTTGAAAATGCTAAGCCACGAAACGAACAGGACCGCGAACAAGATCTGAACCGGAAAATCTCGCTGGAAACCTCATCGAATCTCTGAGAAGACTGCCTCGCTCTGCTGTACCACAATTCCCGGGCAACTAAAGTCAGAATTGCTTCGAGGACAATGTTAGTTCCAACTGAACGGGAAATGGAAAATCTGTATTTCCGGCTAAACTCCAAAGGTGATGGATATTTCCTAATCTTTCAGATCTAATAAAGTGTAAAAGAAAGAGCAAACATTAGCAAAAAGCTAAAACACGGAGGTTGTCAGAGACTGAATGGATCCGGGTAGATTCTCGGGTCTAGACTTCATTTGTAAATAAACCAAAACTCATAAACATCTACAACGAGCGTCACTGGCGACAGCTTCAACCACAGGAGTGCCGGAATGACACCAAAAAACACACAAAGGGGTCGCCAGGACGTCAGATTTCCGACCAGACTTAGCTACACCCAAACTGGCCACATTTGCAAGCGAAAAATAAAAGAGAATGAGGCCAGTAACAGCATCGGATAGAGATAGATGAGTCGTGAGTGATGGCTTCAGGCTGGTTTTCACACTATTTCAGGTGTAAAAATATGTTATTAATGGAGCATGGGGAAGTTGAAGGTTAACAATGGTGGGAGACAGCCTTTCTCGATGAGTTTGCCATTGATCTGGTGAGGGTCGTTGCTCTCATTGGTGTGACGCTACTACTGGAGGAAAGGTGTGTGATGTGTATGGTCGGGTGGTGAGGGGAGGTGGGTGAAGGTCTAGCTGTTTTCGAATTTCCGGCGATGGGAGGGGTCCGCTACTGCTCGTCGTTCTCAGATATCGAGAGAGATTGGAGGATCCGTTCTCGCTGGTTTTGTATAGGAGGCGACGACTGAAGGGTCTTTGGTCGTTTGGGATCGATGGCTGATGGGTCTTATGTGTTTAGAACCTGAAGAGGAAGTAGAACGGGAGGGGTCCTTTTTGAGCTAGGGTCGTTTTGAGAAGACGACGCGTGGGGGGGTGGGGAGGGTCCGTTTTTGGTCTGTGGTGCTCAGCTTTTGCAGAGTATCTGCGTTCTTTCTTCCCTCTTTTTTTTGATTTATTTAAGCATTAATTTATAGGTAGAGTCTAGGTTTAGGTGTATCTTTATGTATTTTGCCCATTAGTCCCTAGGTCTTTTGTGTTAAGTCCTTAGGGTCTTCTTTATTTGTTTTTTTTGTTCCAAAGAAGAGTCTAGAAGGGTCCCTAGGCTTAATGGACTAATCCGAATTAGGCCAAGAATTGGGTTCTAAACCTCTTAAAATTATGATCCAACACCTTAATTGACTCATTTTAAAGTAAGATAAAAATACTACCCCATGCAAAAGCTAACACGAAACTATTATATATTTTTTTATTTTCAAAATTATATAAAGATAAAAATATGGTTCTATTTTTGTAATTTTTTTTTCGAAAGATACATACTAAAATATTTTTTGTAATTTTCATTTTTCTTGTAATAAAATAAAGTAAAAGAGCAAAAATGAGTTGAAATAGCTATATTAGGCCTAAATTAAATATTTTACGCTAAAATATAAAAACCTTGGGGAAGGTCAAAAATCACATGTCTACACCTGGGTAACAGCTGGCAGTCACAGAAATAAAGTTTTTAAAAATATGCGCATATTTATGAAATAGAGTTATTTGGGACCATAGTGATATATAATATCAAGTAACTTAGATGAACTAATGATTTTAACACTTTTAGAGACATTGCGGCTTCCTTGTACTAGAATTTTGAGGGTCCTCCTCAAAATTCTACCCCAGTTTGATCCTTCGGTCATTCTGCATGCAACAAAGTCTGTTGGATCTACCCCAAAATTTTGAGAATCCTTCTCAAAATTCTTCCCTAGTTACTTAACCAATTTCCAACTGTTTGGCATATGATGGCATCAGCTGGACTTGTTCCGAAATTTTGAGGGTCCTCTTCAAAATTCTGACCTAGTTTCTGGTTCTAGGAAAATGAAGATTTTATTAAGATATGACCAAACCCATAGGGTTGCCTACGTATCCCCTCTTAAATGGGAATCAGGTCAAGCGTAGTTCAATTACATCAGATGAATGAATGCAAACAATCTAAGCATAGTATCTCTTGACTGCATCTGAATTGATGGGTTTTGGCCAAACTTCTCCGGGCATTTCTGCAAGTATAAGTGCTCCTCCTGTTAGCACCCGGTGAACCATGTAAGGACCTTGCCAGTTGGGTGAAAATTTCCCTTTGGCTTCATCCTGATGTGGGAAGATCCGCTTCAGCACCAACTGCCCCAGTGTAAATTGTCTTGGTCTGACCCTTTTGTTGAAAGCTCTGGATATTCTATTCTGATAAAGCTGACTGTGACAAATTGCGTTCATTCTTTTTCCGTCTATAAGGGCCAGTTGGTATAGCGGCTCCTTATACATTCTACATCACTGAGTTCGGCTTCTTGTATAATTCTTAAAGAAGGAATTTCTACCTCGGCTGGAATGATAGCTTCGGTACCATAAACCAATAAATAAGGAGTGCCCTAGTTGATATGCGGACCGTAGTGTGGTACCCTAATAGGACAAAAGGGTAACTTCTCGTGCCATTATTTGTGATTTTCTACCATCTTCCTTAATATCTTCTTGATGTTTTTGTTGGCAACTTCCACAGCTCCATTCATTTGAGGCATGTATGTTGTAGAGTTTTTGTGCTTGATTTTGAAGGTTTTACACATGGCTTTCATCAGGTCAGTGTTGAGATTGGCTGCATTATCAGTGATAATGGACTTGGGAACCCCGAATCGGCAAACAATATGATCCTTGACAAAATCTGCAATGACTTTCTTGGTTACAACTTTGTAAGATGCAGCCTCTACCCATTTTGTGAAATAGTCGATAGCCACTAAAATGAACCCGTGCCCGTAGAAGTGGTGGGCTCGATTAGACCGATGATATATATTCCCCCGGTAGCAAAAGGCCAAGGTGCACTTGTTGCATTAAGCTTGTTTGGTGCTACCTTTATCATGTCTGCATTTACCTGGAATTGGTGACATTTCTGGACGTACATGATGGAATCTGTTTCAATGATCATCCAAAAATATCCAACTCTGAGTATCTTTTTGGCTAGAACAAAACCGTTCATATGTGGTCCGCAAGTTCCCGCATATATCTCCTCAAGCAATCTAGAAGCCTCATTTGCATCAACACACCTTAACAACCCCAGATTAAGAGTTCTTTTATACAGTGTCCCTCCGCTTTGGAAGAAATGATTGGACAACATCCGCAGAGTGCACTTCTGAGTATGGTTTGCCTGTTTCGGGTATTCTCCTTTTGTCAAGTATTCTTTGATGTCGTGGAACCAAAGTTTTCCATCCGTTTCTTCTTCAACATGAGCACAGTTATCTGGCTGATTATGGATTTTCACCGGAATGGGATTAATGAAATTCTTATTTGGATGTTGTATCATTGGTGACAAGGTGTCCAGTGCGTCTGCGAACTCGTTCTGGACTCTTGGAACATGTTTGAATTCTATCTTTGTGAACCTCTTCATTAATTCTTGCACATGATACAAGTATGGTAGTATCTTGGTGTTTTTTGTAGTCCATTGTCCTTGAACCTAATGTACCAAAAGATCCAAATCACCAATTACCAGTAACTCCTGTATATTCATATCGATGGCCAGATTGATCCCCATGATCCAAGCCTCATACTCTGCCATATTGTTGGTGCACGGAAACATAAGCTTTGCGGATGCCAGGTAATGTTGACCTATTTCCGATATCAAAACTGCTCCAATGCCCACTCTTTTGAAGTTTGCAGCCCCATCGAAGAATATTCTCCAACTGTCATAGGCTTCAACAATGTCATCTCCTACGAATGATACTTCTTCATCAGGAAAATATGTTTTTAATGGTTTGTATTCTCCTCCCACAGGATTTTCAGCAAGATGGCCTGCCAATGCTTGTCCTTTGACCGCCTTCTAAGTTTGAACTCACTTAACAATATCTGCCACTTGGCTAACTTACCGATTGGCATGGGCTTCTGAAAGATGTACTTCAGAGGGTCCATCCTGGATATGAGGCATGTGGTATAGGCACAGAAGTAATGCCTTAATTTCTGAGTTGTCCAGGTCAAAGCACAGCAAATGCATTCCAGCAGAGAGTATTGTGCTTCATAAAGTAGTATATGGCTTGCTCCTTTCTTCCCATCTCGTCATGTTGTCCCAAAACACATCCGAAAGCTCCATCTAATACAGATAGATAGAGTAGCAAAGGTCTCCTAGGTTCTAGCGAGACTAGGACTGCGGTGTAGATAGTATTCCTTGATTTTGTTAAAAGCCTTCTGACAGTCCTCGGTTCAACTGGTTTCAGCATCCTTCCGCAACATTTTGAAGATGGGTTCACATATTACTGTGGACTGTGTTATAAAGTGGCTGATGTAGTTGAGGCATCCTAGGAAGCTCATCACATCTTTTTTGCTCTTTGGTGGTGGTAACTCTTGGATAGCCTTAACTTTAGACGAGTCCAACTCGTTTCCTCGGTGGCTGACAATGAATCCCAACAACTTTCCTGCAGGAACCCCAAATGCACATTTTGCGGGGTTCAATTTTAGATTGTACCTTCTTAGCCTGTCAAAGAACTTTCTCAAGTCTGCTATGTGATCTGTGGCCCTCTTGGATTTGATGATGACGTCATCAACATACACCTCTATTTCCTTGTGTATCATATCATAGAAGATGGTTGTCATGGCTCTCATGTAAGTAGGCTCAGCATTCTTTAGACCGAATGGCATCATCTTGTAGCAGTACACTCCCTACGGTGTAATGAAAGTTGTTCTCTGTGTGTTTTCTTCATCCATACAGATCTGGTGATAACCTGCGAAGCAATCTACAAAGTATTGGAGTTCATGCTTAGCACAATTGTCAATCAGGATGTGTATATTTGGCAGTGAAAAATCATCCATGGGACTTGCTCTGTTTAAAGCCCGATAGTCAACACACACTCTGACTTTCCCATCTTTCTTCGGAACCGGTATGATGTTGGCTAACCAGGTTGGGTACTCAACCACCCTGAGGACCTTGTCTTTGATCTTCTTAGTGACCTCTTCTTTTATTTTTAGACTCATATCTGGTTTGAATTTTCTAAGTTTCTGCTTCACCGGCGGACACATTGGGTTAATAGGCAACTTATGAGCCACTATAGATGTGCTCAGACCGGTCATGTCATCATATGAACATGCAAAAATATCCTCATATTCTTTCAAGAAATGAGTGTATTATTCCTTCTCTAACGGTAATAAGTGAATGCTTATGCGAGTCTCTTTGTCGGTTTCGGAATCTCCCAAATTGATTGCTTCGATTTCGTCCAGGTTGGACTTAGGTTTGTTCTCAAAGTTCTCAACTTCTCTGACAACTTCCTCAGGTATTTCATCCTCTTCTTCTAAGTCACTATCCTTATATTGCATTGTCTCATTACATGTCACAGTCATCGGTTCATCAGGAAAAGTAATAATAACGTTGTAGAAGAAAAAATGTGAAAGATAATAATGAATACTAAATAGCAATGCATTAATTAATTTTGAAAATATACCAAAACATGTACGGCTTGATGTCTCGAGCAATTATTTCGAAACAAAATGCGTCTTTAAAACAAAAACTACTGAAAATATCTTAAATGCCTAGCATGGCTATTAAAACAAGTCAGGCTAATTGCCAAGCTACCCAGGAACTCGGCGGGCCCGAGATGGTGTGGTAGTCCAATTCTTGAGAACAACTCCCTTCTCCACAATTTGAATGGTGAGGCCTTCTTCCTCATCCTCCTCTACTATCACATTGCAAACCATATTCTCGCCTTCTAGGAACAAATTTCTCAACCCAGCCAAAGCTTCTTCCTCTGCAGATCCCCATATTGTATCGGCTGGTGAAAAGTCTGACTTAGATGTGGCACTGGCTGCTCGAGAGGGTAATAAAGACACGCCATGGTGGCGACCAATCATTATATTCTTTCTAGGTGTATGGATATCCCAGTCCAAACATTTTGTCATGACGTTTCAACTGTATCGGTTTGGTAATGCCCTGGAGTTTCTTCCTAAGAACTTTGCTGAGTTCATGCCCAGACCATGCCAGTATGCTTTCTATTTTGTTACTCCACCACTTGTCCTTCTTAATTGCGTTGACATGTTCAATGTGGTGTTAAGTTTCTCTACCTAGCCTTCTTCTATTCTCGATAACCGAGATAGTTTGGCTGGTGTAAATGGGGTTACTTCCATATCTGTGAATGATCACCTCTTGATGGTTCCATTCAAACTTCATGGCCTAGTGTAGCGTGGAAGCCATGGCCCCAGCGGCATGTATCCAAGGTCGTCCCAATAGAAAATTGTATGTAGCTGATATCTCTAGTACTTGGAACTCAACATCGAACCAAGTTGGTCCCATCTGCAGACAAAGGTTAATCTCTCCAATCGTGTCGCTTTGATATCCATCAAATGCTTTCACGTTCATACTCCCTGCTCGTATCTCATGGAAATCCTTGCCCAACCTTTACAGAGTAATCAATAGACAAATGTTGAGGCTTGAACCCCCATCTATTAAGACCTTGGCGATGAATTTGTCCTCGAACTGTACTGTGATATGTAATGCCCTATTGTGACTTAATCCTTCATGTGGTAGTTCATCTTCGTGGAAGGTGATCTTGTGACTTTCCAGCACTTGCCCTACCATATTGGCCATCTCTCCACTAGTGATATTTTTGGGCACATAAGCTTCATTCAATACCTTTATCAGAGCGCTCTTATGCGCCTCCAAATTTTGTAATAGCGACATGATGGATATCTGGGCAGGAGTCTTGTTTAAATGATCGACAGAGTATTCTCTCGCATGTACTTTCCTCCAAAGATTGTCTGGTCCAGTTTCAATTATAGGTTGTTTGGTCGTAGTCTCCTTGTTTGACCTTCCTAAATTTTCGGGTGTATAGATCCTTCCAGTTCTGGTCATCCCTTCTGTGGCCAGCGGCAGGTTGGAAATATCTGGGAGGTGAGGGTTGGTATGTGGGTGGAGGCGTTTGGTATACGAAGGGAGTTTTGGGTCCTTGGGCAACCATTACTATTCCCACCTCTTTCTCCTTCTATATGCCACCTAATTGCAATGCTTTGTTCGTGGCCTGTAGTACCTCGAAATTTGTCACCATCCCGCTTTTAATACCCTCTTCAATCCTTTCTCCGAGTTCGATGATATTGAAGAACTTATGATTCCCAATAACCATTATCCTTTCATAATACTGTGGGTCATGTGCCCTGACAAAGAATTTGGTCATCTATTCCTCGTCTAATGTTGGTCTAACCTTGGATGCTTTCGACCTCCACCAAGTAACATACTCGCACAAAGTCTCAGTTGGACTCTTCTTTAGGTTTTGGATATAGAAGACATCCCGATGCATTCTCCGTATTAAACCTGAATCGATCCATAAAATCTGATGCTATGCTCACCCAATCGGCCCATTTCTTAAGATTTTGGCTTATGTACTAGGACAGGGCATCTCCGATAAGACTTCTCATGAAGAGCTTCATTCGAATCCTTTCATCTTTTTCGACCCCCACGAGTTTGTCGCAATAAGTTCTCAGATGAACCTTGGGATCACCCGTTCTGTCAAACACTTTGAACTTGGGAGGTTTGTAACTCTCTGGCAATTCCATATCTGGTTGTATGCACAAGTCCTCATAGTTCAGACCCTCTATCCCTTTATCTCCTTCAACACCCTGAACTCGACTTGTCAACTTCTTGAGCTCCTCGGCTATGTTCTTAATGAGCATGTCCTTCTCAGCAGATTCTGGTGTATAGGAGATTGGTTGAGTGGAGTGAGGTAGGGTCTCCACGTATATGGGGTTGTTTTGATGGGTGCGAGGGTTTTGGGTGTAGTAGTGGTCATTGGTCGAGTTTTGAGGATCGAGAATAGGTTGGGGTATGTTTTGAGGAGTGTGATAGGTAGTGGTTTGTGGGTACTGGTTTGGTTGATGATGGTGTTATGGAGGAGTTAGTACCGGTGGAGGATTAGGATTTTGGGGAGGAGTTGCATATTGATGGGGTACGGGAGTATTTTGTGAACGTTGGTTTGGCGTATTTTGAGGAGGTGCTCAGTTTTGAGCATTTTTTTGGTTAACGTCTGGGACGTTTAAGGTGAGGGAGAGGTTTGCCAAGTTACGGACATGCTTAAGTTCCCCTTGTAACTCCAGTATTTTCTGCTCTAATCGTAGGACCAAATCATTCTGGGCCAGAGTACTCCGACCGTCTGAAGTTTCAATATTCTCAGCATTTTCTTTTCGAATACCACTCAAATCATCCATCTTAGCTTTTCCTCTACTTTTCATATTACTCAGAGGAGGAGGAGGTGGAGGGCCTCTAGATCTGGTGTGATATACTGATGATGTCAGTATGTGCGAACCAACCTTAGGAGATGGGAATATTAATAAAGAAAAACAAAAGGTAAACAAGTTAGTAAGGATTCCGAAATGTTTCCAGTATTTAAACACGTATTGCAAGAATGTAAATCCACGTCCTAATTTAGAAGTCTCGTTGTGCCCGAGGTAGGCTTAGCGACACGTTGATTTGGAGAATTTCAGTGTCAATAATTGCCTCATTTCATTAATGTAAAATTAGATGAATCTAAAACGACACTAAATAAGATAAGTCATTGATGGCATTTGGCTTTATTACATTTGAAAAAGTAAATAAACCTAATTTGCTTGGTCCTAGAAGGACCTTCTCCAGGCTGGATATTTTTGGCTCCGTCGATCAAATTCCCTAGTTCGCGCAGGTTCAGTAGAAGGTATGCCCTTGCTAAATGTCCTCATTCGCTTCCTTCGGCGTTCTGGCAATCAGTGACTCTCTTCCTCATTTTTCCCTCCAATTCCATCAGACTGTACTCCAAATATTCCAACCTTTTGCTTGATCTAACAGCCATCTCCCTCCATTCATTAATTAGTTCCATATCGGTCTCGTGTCCCTCCAAATGCTCGGCCTCGGACTCGTGAACTCTTTTGCGCAGTGTGTTATATTTCACTTGTGCTTCGGCAACTTCATCTATGACTCTATTTCCTTGACCAACCCTTGGCTCGAATATTCCTACTATGTTATCTTCTAACTATGATGGGTAAAAGTACATATGACCGGAATGATATCAATCTGGCTCGATGGTATCCTTTTCCACGATAATTTTCAAATGCCACATATACTGAGCTTCACATTTGTATGGTACATCGTCATCCTGAAAATCTGCCCTGTAGTGACTCATTTTAGCAACTCCCGGCCTGCCTGTCTCATATCCCTAATGGGAGCATAAGGGTATATGCCCCTTAACCTGATCAGTACCAAGTGCGGAACATCCCTATATCTGATGATGAACTCATCGGTAGGGAACCATTCGAGCATCTATTGAACTTGATCCTCGGTCAGATTGCTTAAAAACTGCGCCCATCCTGTAGCATTTTCGGGTTGAGCAAACATGTCTGGGATATAGGTCATTCTCTTAGGATGATGGAAAGCTATGTGATCATTCCAGGGCCTTCGTGGAAGCTCTTGACGGTATTGACCTCTTTGGAGATGCTCTAACAACCAAACTTGTAGCAGTAGATTACAACCTTTGAAGTATTTGTACCCCTTCTGATAGCGTTCTAAGGCCCGATATATGTATGCTATGATAATAGGGACAATGGTATATGCCTGCCCCTCAATCCCATCCATCAAGGTTTTGGCTACCATGGCCAGTATGGTGTGGATTCTATCCCTTGGATCGGGAACACTACCATACCCAAGAAGCAGACGATGAACACAAAAACCCTGTAGTGAATCCAACCTAAGAAAGTGATGGAGAATTTGTCATCAAAAATACGATAAGATCTGTTGTGACCGTATCGTTCATAGAGGAAGTCGAAAGGTATGTAATATTTCCTCAGGCACTCCAAATCCTCATTCTTTTTGAGGCCCATCATCTTCAAAAAAACCCTAGTAGTGCGATTTTCCAGCACCAATAAACCAGGACTATCCCAAGGTAGCCCAGTGAATCCCCCTATTTCTTTCAAGAGAGGGGTCATTTCTATATTTCCAAAGTGAACCATGCCTCTTTCTTTGTCCCAGAATATTGTGGCAGCTTCGATCAACATGTTGTTCGGCTGGAGGTCCAATAAAGAAAGCAAATTTCCCAAGACCCTTTTCACATGATTTTTATCACTTGATGGAAGATCATCCCGCCAATCTAGCAACAATGGTGGTATGCTACGGACCATGCTGAACCTGGGGACTTCGTGCCTCATTTTCTGCAAAACAAATATGGTTAGGACCTTTCCCCCTCCAGATTTGACTATTTATACAACAATGATTATCATATTGGCACTTATTTCTCCAAAATTAATGCACAAAATCGTGGTTACGTCCGTTGGGATTATGGAAAACCCTGTGAACTTTTGGACGAGGCTTGTCTTAAAGGGTCGTTATGTGGACAAGATATAACCCGGATAGGTTTGACCATGATGCATGTAAAATTAATCAGAGTAAGGTTTCTATAGAGGTCTAGACCGGTACCCGCAAGTGGACAACTCGAAGGGGAAAGGCACGAAACTGTCGACTGCACTGCTGATCCACTAGTTTTACCGCAAATAAGCCTTTCCGAATTTAAAGGGTGATATATAGGAAGGGCACAAATGTTCATCAAGCGTTGCTATAGGATTGATTACGCATGAGTGGAATATGATGTTGAGCATGATTTTTGCAACAATAAATAGCATGTTGTCACGTATTTGCACGTTAAAAACGATAAATGCGGTATTATTTAATTGAAAGACGTTTAAGAAAGAAAAAAAGGAGACAAGTCAGTTTCTGTAGTAAAGGAAATCATAAATGCTTGAAAATGAGCAATTGAATTCAGATAAAGGGGGAAGGGAAAGGGTGCACATGTATTAACAGAATAAAGCATGCTTTAGACTAAATCACAAAAGCAAGTTTGTTATGGTAAGAGCCTAATTATCCCCAGCAAAGTCGCCATGCTGTCGCGCCCCTTTTTTCCTCGCGGAGTCCGGGTTTCCACATTTTTGGGGAAACTCCTTTCCTTTTTGGAATTGGGTAAGAGATTTGAAGAGTTGTCACCTAACGGATAAAGATGTGTTAGGGCACCTTGAGCAAATAACTCATGCACTAGTTTACATCACCAGAGATTGGGTATGGGCTTGAAATTACCTTGAGGGGAAGGTGTTAGGCACCCCACGAGGTCCACAACGGTGGGTCCCGGCCAAACTCAATTTAAGCGAAATAGTCTTTAAGGAAATAAAGCAGTTTAAACAAATAGAGATTATTTTAAAACGGGAATTAAAGGGGTCCTAAGTTTATTAGCCTATAGGATCACTTCCATGCAATACTCGGTAACCTTCCCCAAATTGAGGTGTTATGCATAGCATTAGCGCACATGTCATTATCTCCTTTACTACCCAATTACCATCTCCTTTCAATTATTACCTAAGCATTCTAATAACATCCAATACGTTCCTTATGCGTGCACTACCCGTCCCTTACCTCTGGCCCTGGAGGTGCTTATGACCTCTATTTAAGGCAGTTCTAGACTCACCTATGTTGTTTAAAAGGAGAAAACTAAGCGACAAACAAAGTCAAGTAGGACTGTCACATAATGGGGCAATTAAGTGGGCTCTTGTTAACCTCCACAAATAGACAAACAAATGTACGTTGTTCAAACAAGCAATTTTAAATGATTTTAGGACCCCATAGGCAGGATACCTAAATGAGCACAAACAGAATATACATCTGTTTTATTTAAGTGAGAAGACGAGTACCTATCAGTTTGCCTACTGATTTTGTTAATACTCTGAATCCGGGCATACTTCAAACAAGCAATCATAGTTTTAGACCCAGAATTTTAATTAACCTACAGGCTTGCCTAAGTAATATTCGGGTAGAACCCTATAGACATGGTATCTAAGCTGTAAACCAGTTACTGATTTTAACAGGCAGATTTAATCTTTAAATCCTATATGCATGCTTTCCAAGTGCTGAAACGGGTTACAAGCATTATTCCCTATAGGCATGATATCTAAGTATTAAAACTGATTTTATACATTCCCTATAGGCATGATATCTAAGTGCTAAAACTGATTTTTATATATGTATTTCCTATAGGCATAATATCTAAATGTTGGAACTGATCTTGCTCATTCCCTATAGGCATGATATCAAAGTGGGTAAAGGCGTCAACAAGTTGAACAACAAGTTCAATAAAGAAGATCTGATAGACATGATTTCTAATGCATACATGGAGAATTTGGAAATATGGTTCTTTGATGCAAACTTGATAAATGACCTAGAAGCAAGACTTCTAGGATGCAAAGTATGAAAATTCAGGATTACAAATAATGAAATAGGTCATATAGGCATGATTTCTAATGGTATGCACATAAGGAGTCACAACAACCTACAGGCACGATTTCTACCCAAATTTGATAAAAGATATATAAAAAACCCTCCAAAACTTTTACTAATATCCCCATATATGTTTTTACAAAGATTATTACACTATTACAGACCAAAATGAATGAATTACACAAAGCTATCTATAATACTATAGGAAGCCTTGGCAGGCCCAACGTCAACCTGGAAGCCAGGCCTTCAAGAAAATCTAATGTCCACAGGTAGTTCATAACACAAAATGGGCTTCTGATATGTCAAAGTTCCCAAGGGCCTAGGGACCCCGGGCAATGCTTTCGTGAGAACCTTTTTAAAAAATAGTTTTATAAAGAGTTTGGAAGGCCAGCCCCAGTGTGTCAGAGTTCGGAGGAGTCGCATGGACCCTAAGCAGTGCTCACACTGGGGGTGGCAGGACCTTAGATAGCTAAGAGTAAGAGTTTGAAAATAGTATACAAGGGTAGGGGATAGTTTTATGAAAAATAGTTTATTTTCATAAGTGAATAGAAACAAGTTGCAAACATAACAGAACCATATTTCAACAGATTGATTCAGATATATTTACCAGTAGTTAAACAATCACAACAAAATATGAACACTGGAATCATAGACAAAATAGAGTCAAAATTGAGTCAAACAAGGTTTCACATTGCCGGAGTTGACTTAGTCTATTAACTATTACTAAGTGGAATCATATAGACATGTATTTAGCAGAGAAAAACATGCTGAAGTCAAATGACTAATCAGACAACCATACAGAAAAGGTAGCAGGAATTTAAAGCACATTATTCTTGAAAGAAGTACACATAAACCATGACTGATCAGGAACATGCTAAGGTAAATTATCAGTACATAAAAACAGGACAGGAATTGGGGCATGCTAGTTGAGAAACATTTAAACAAGTGTCATGGATCAAACAGGAATATGCTCAAGTATACTAACCATACTAACATATAAGACAGGGGAAGTAAACAGGAAATAAGTCACGCTGGTTAAGAGAGCAATAAATAGGAAAACATGGGGGCAAATAGAAGCATGCTGAAATTTAACTACATAGAATATAGAATGATAATAGGAATGGAGGCATACTAGTTAAGGAGATAGCAAACAGGAAGGTGAAGATGAATGAAATCCAAGAGTCTAGCTTTGGCTTTCAGCCGGCTAGACAGTGCAACAATTCAAAAAAAACTTAAGTTGTGTAAGTGTGTGAGTAAGAGTTTTGTGTATCAGTGTGTGTGGGTGTTTTTCTCTGTTATTTCGTGTGTGTTAGTGTGTTAAAAAATCAGAATGGTGAGGTTTTTATAGCAAGACAGTGCAACAATTCAAAGAAAACTTAAGTTGTGTAAGTGTGTGAGTAAGAATTTTGTGTATCAGTGTGTGTGGGTGTTTTTCTCTGTTATTTCGTGTGTGTTCGTGTGTTTAAAAAATCAGAATGGCGAGGTTTTTATAGCATTCTAAAGAGTAGAACAAATAAGGCAAAGAAAATTAAGAGTTCACAACTATGGTATGAAAGTCATTCAACCAGTTGATTAAGGCTAAACCCAATCAATTAATACGATAAAATCCGAGAAATATCACTTAGAATAGGGAGAATCAATTAACAGGCAAGATTGAGGTTTAATAAGGTAAGAAATAAGTCAGAGACCATTTATAGGTCGGTTAGAACAAATCAAAAACCCAGAAATCAAGCCAGTAACATAATTAAGGAAGGCGATACCAATTATAAGTCACATATAAGGAAAAAATAAATAAAAATCTTAGAAAGATACCAATTTTAAAAAGAAAATATAATTTCAAACCCTAATTAGGCAAATAAATCAATTAATCAATTTATCTAACCGGACCAAAGTGAACGGGCAAGAACAGTAAGACAAATAATCGAATAACAGAAAACTTTAAGCATATGGAAACATAGAGGTGAAACATCAAGCAAAGAAATTAGTTGAACAGTAAGGAAGAAATGCTAGAGTTGAACCTTTAAGCATTTTAAAACATTTGCAGAAACTTAAAAGATGAAACCCTAGTTTTAGAGGAACACTAAAATCGGTTAAATAATAAGAAAACACAGAAGATTTTAAAGAGAAATATCAGATAAACTTAAAACCATCTCAGATCTACAAAGATCTTAACAGACTCGAGTAGAAAGAGACTAGGGTTTTGAAAAATGAACCGAGGTGAAAAAAATCCAGTGTGGAACCAGAGGTTTAAGCCATAAACATGAAGATAACAGCACTCACACACACAGAGATGAACACAGGCAGGTTCATCGAGAAAATGAAGTGTTGAAGCTAAGTCTGTGTTGAATCTCTTTGAGATTCCATCAAACAACAAAGAAATCGAATAGCCGGTAGAGATAGGAGGTCGGATGGGGCCTAAAATCAAAGGGAAACCTCATGGATTGAAGGGCTTCCGGTGACGACGAGCTAGGGTTAGGTGAGAGTTTGAGAGAGAAGAGAGGATGAGGGATTCCAGGGCGGCGGGGCAGAATAAATGATTAGGGTTAGGGTGTTAGGGGTTAATTAAAAAAGGAAAATGATCCTGGACCGTTGATCTTTTGAGATCAACGACGAGGATTTGATCTGAGGGGTTGGGCAGGTTTAAAAAATTAGGTCAGGGTATTGGGCTATGGTTTTAATTTGGCTGGGGGTAATAATTTGGGCTAAGGTCCAAAATTAAATAAAATTAAAGAGGCTATTTGTTAAATACTCAATTAAATTGATAAAATAATTTGTAAAAATAGTTAATACATGATAAAAAATAATTTATATGCATAAAAATGATTTAAAATACTTACTTAACATTATAAAAATATAAAATATTATTTTCTGTATAGATAATATAATCATGCATATGCATGGGCTATTGTTGCAAAAATGTGCAATTCTAGATTAGAAAAATGCAAATGTAATTATAAAAAATGCGATTAAAATATTTAAGCATTATTTAGGCATAAATGATGAAATTAGATGATTAAATCATCATAAAAATAACATGGGGGATAATTATTTGATATTTGTATAGAAAAAGTACATAAATAAATTGGTTGAAAGCCTTTAAAATTATAGAAAAATTATAGGAATACTTGTGCATGTTTGTAAATGCATGTGCACTATTTTTACAAATATATATGCATGTTAAAAATATATGAAGAAAAAACTGAGTATCAACAGCAAGTATATTGCGCTTTATTACAAGCCTCAGAAAATAAATTAATACCATCTTTTACAACCAAGTTAAAAATATGGCATGCACATCTAACATGGAAAATTGCTGGATTAATTGGAAAAGTCTAGCTCTTAAGCTAGTTGCTGCAGTTGTGCTAGCAGAAGCATTATCTAATGTGATAGTTAAAACTTTATCTATGATCCCATAAAAATCAACTATTTGTAGAATAGTAGTTGCAATATATCCTCCAGTGTGTTTTGAATCAAGAAATTCATAACCAATAATACGTTTTTGCATGTTCCAGTGATGACCAATCCAATGATATGTAACATTTAAATAATCACAACCATTAGGACTATGACCTATATCAGATGTGATATACACTTTACAATCTAAGTGAAAAAATACACAACGAATATACTGAAGATATCCAATTTGAAATTTAAAAACATCATTTCTAACTGTGGTCTTAGGAAAACCTTGAAAAGCAGGATTATAAGTTTCTTGTATACAATGCACAAAAGTAGGGTGAGAAGGAAAATTAAAATGTAAGCCACAAACAACAACCATTTTTGC
This sequence comes from Nicotiana sylvestris, assembly GCF_000393655.2. NCBI lineage: Eukaryota > Viridiplantae > Streptophyta > Magnoliopsida > Solanales > Solanaceae > Nicotiana > Nicotiana sylvestris. The sequence goes on along the minus strand of NC_091068.1, from coordinate 80,813,208 downwards.
TTAATTTTCACGATCTCTATCTTTGTTATAGGAACGCAAAATACTACCAGAAGCAGGGTGAAGTTATTTTAAAAAGCTAGAACCTCCGCCAAATCCACTAGGAGCATCAGTACCGATGCTAGGATCCGGAACTTTTTCAGCATCTATTTGATCTTGTATCCATAAAAATTTGTATTCCTTAACTAAGTGTCTGGTTAAACCCCCCATTCCACCTTATTTGACATGTACAAATCGTTGCTTACATTTTTCACATATAGCAAGTTCATTGACTTTATCATATTTTAAAAAATTCCATACAAGTGATGTTTTGGAACGTTCAACCTTACGCTTACCTCTTACAGGAGGTACAGGGGGTAAAGCTCCAGACCAAGAATGACTCTGAGTTGGAGCTTGTGTTGCTGGACTAGTGAGTGTTTCATCTAATTCTTCTTCCCTATTTTCTTCATCTCAATAAAAATATCATTGTCAAATTGTCTTTGTAAAGTTCATGATCTAGTTGTTCTCCCAAATTAATATTATAACATGCGAGGGTTGGGAATGAAGTTTCATCAACATGCGTCATTTCATCTATATGTTTTCTAGTTCTAGGAGAAGGATTAGGATTAAGATTAGGATTAGGATTAGTATTACTACCAATAGCACTATTACTTTTTTTAAATATGCCAAATACACTTTTAGGAGCCATAATGTAAATACAAATTTAAATTAGAAAAGTTACACAAAAAGTAAACACACAAATAAAATACAAAAATAGAACATGTAAAGTAAACACAAAAATTAATCATTAAAATAATATGCAAAAATTAAATATTAAAATAAAGAGATAGAACGAGTGTACTGTGATTCAATATTGAAACTTGAAGAGATTGCCCAAAAATTTGCTCCAAATACTTGACGAATTAATTTGAAGCTTGAAAGTTGCTCAAAAAATTTTCCCAAATACTTGAAACATAGTTGATTGTGAGAAAATTGAAAGAATAATATAGATAGAATGTAAGAGATTTGAGAGAGAACGATTGATTTTTGTAGGGAAAAATGAAGAAAGATGGGGGTATTTATAGTTTAAAATAGGGCCAAAGTATAATTTAATAAACTTTAGGGTTACGTTGCCCAACGGCTCTACTTAAAAAAAATTAAAATTCATGCGGGACAGGTGGGACGGGATGGGACGGGATAAATGGGATGAAATGGGCAGCCTGTCCCATCCCGTGTACTGTTGAATATGGGCCCATCCCTTTTAGAACTAAGTAGGATGGGACGGGATCGGGACCGGAACGGAATAGGCCGGACCGACTCATCCTGTCCTGTTGGACATCCCTAAATTACGCTGGGACTTGTTGTTGTTGTAAGAGAAAATGGTAGGATGAAAATGTACTACTAGTGTTTGATCCCAAAATAAATATTGGTTTATAGCTCTAATATACTCTTTTTTCGGTCCAAATCTCCAAAAACTCTGTTCTACTCATTTATGATATTTAAGCTGTTGTAGAATTATGATATGAATATATCAATTTGTATAGGGAGAAGGTCAAGATTTAGCCATCTACTTTTAAATATTGTATATTTAACCTTTTTTATACTCTCGGGACATATATACCCCTACCGTTAGCAAAGTATTCAAATCTATCCCTATTTTTAACGGTTCTCCAATGTGGCGTGCACCCAGCTATTAAACTGCTATTAACATTTTATTATTAAAAAAATAGAAAAACTCCCTTTTTAGGAGGAGTCTTACTAACCTGGCATCTTCTTCTCCGGTCATTTCATATCTAGTCTCAAAATTCGGCATGGGATCAATCTCTTTCTCCTGCTCGTCCAAGTCCAGTGTTTATTCTAATTAGTTACACTGCTTTTCAGGAATGAGATTTATGAAAATAACACGTGATGTTTCTTGCCTTACTTCAACGTCTTTTGCTTCTTTCCGAAATGATTAAATAGTTCGTAGTTACTTTGGCAGTGGCTAAAGTTCCATGGATACAAATTTTTGATCTTTTTCCATTTACGCATTTTTCGAGTCAATTACTCAAATGGTCACTCAACTATCTAAAATTATCTCCTAAAGTCATTTTTCTTTTGTTGGTATGCCTATTGCACTCAAAAGGTCACTCAACTAGATTTTCCAAATATTGGATTGCCAAATACCTATTTTACCCTCTAAATTATAAACATTTAACTTCTTTTTATTTTTTTTAAACTTTTTAATATTATGATTTTTCCCCTTTTAATTTACATTATGGACTTACCTATAGAATAAATAAATAAAAAGTTTAAAAAAATATAAATAATTTAAATGTTTATAATTTAGAGGGTAAAATAGATATTTGGATATCCAGAATTTGGAAAATATAGTTGAGTGACTTTCTGAGTGCAAAAGACATAGTTCAGTGACTTTATTATTGTGAACGAAAGAAAAGTGACTTTAGTAAATAAGTTAAGATAGTTGAGTAACCATTTTTTTTTTTTGGCAATCCGCTAGGCAAGTGCCTAGGGCTAGTCTTTTATTAATAAAAAAGAAAAGAAAATACAACAATTAGGAAAAGTACAAATAAGGGGGATAATAGCACCGGTATTATTGCCCATATGCCTTGGCTATATAATCACTCCTCTGCGCCTCCCACTGCCTTATGATGACAGCCTCATGTAGAGGATTCATGGTGTAGCTGTCGGCAACGTCTCACGAGGGCATATAATCTCATAGCCGTGTGGATATTTTTTCCAAAGGCATAGGTATAAGGCAACACAAATTGGGCTAAACCTTACCTTATTAATCCTATTGAGGCAAAGAAAAGGCCTCACCTACTAGCAAGCATGTAAAAAGAAAGAACTTGAAAGGACCAAATATTCAATGATCATCACAGAGTTTATAATATACTCTGTGATGATATTACAAATGAGAATACTAACATAATGGTAGAATAAAATGATGAAGGAATTAAAATGTTGTCCCTTCTTGTCCGAACTTGTAATTTCTTCAATTTGTAACTCTTTTTTATCAAAATCCCAATTCTTCAAGATGTATTCAAAATTCATGATTTCTTTTTTGAAAGATTGGACTTTGTAGATGTAGTTGGGGCGGCCTTCTTTTGTTTGACAACTCTCATTGGAAGTCGCCTAACATTTAAAAAATCACTAACCTTGTCGTCCCAACTATTTTTCCTTGTATGAGTCTTCTTGCCTTTGCCGCTATGCATAGGTGATAAATCTCCTTTTCTTGCGGCATCTGCTCTGCATTGTTGTATCATTGCATCTTCCTCTCCTTCTTCAAAAAATTTTCTCCCCACATTCACAGATTGTGGAGCATTTTGGACGATGTCTATTGTTACCAATGCAGATTGTCCCTTTGTATTTGTCACCATTGCCTTGCTTTGATGTTGTTCAGTTTTTTGCAGCTTATTCCTGCTCTTACTCACAGGACCAGTGCTATAGGCAGTTGGATTTACAGGAGTTAACGAAGTAGAACTCACCATTGCATCCAAAAGCTTTCTCTCCTCCTCTGAAATAACTGGGACAGTTGTAACGATTTGATTCTGTCCAGATTGCACTGTTGTGACTTCTCGATCACCTTTAGTACTAGCTGCTGGACTAACCTTCGTTGTAGATGTTGTTGCATGTGTACTGGTTGTTTATCACACCTTGGAGCTGCCCAATTTTTGGTGGTACTGTTGTATTTCGATCACCTGTAGGATTATTATTTGAGGAGTTGGGATCAATTTGCTGCTGCTGCACAGTAACTGTAGGTGCTCCTGTTGCTGCATTTTGCATACCAGAATTTGAGTAACTTCTGGGAACAAAAGCAGGAGCATTGAGGTTCAGATTACTCTTGGCACTTGCTGCTCGTACTTGTCCAAGTTTTTTCATAGCCATTATATCAATCTCTTCCCCTGCACTATCCCGATCAACCTCCTTATCAGCCTCTTCTGAAGAATAACCAACGAAACCATCGCCCCAATCCTCTTCATCGTCATCCTCATGCTGCTCTTGCCAAAGCTTGGATTTGATAGCCATCAACCTCAGATTTGACTGTATCACCTCGTTATTATTCCCTGTTGACAACATGAGCTGCCCAGATTCACCTTCAAACTCCCCAGAAGATTCCACTGATTGCGAGGGGATTTCAAAAACTGAGGTGTTTAGAGTGACAAATGGTTGTTTAACAATATTGGGGTTCATCATCATTGCATTTTGTGTATCTTTGATGATTTGTTCGACTTGAGGATTGGAAAAAAATAGTGTGGGTGCATTAGAACTGTTTGCCTCAGCCTTTTGTGCATCAGCAGGAACAATGTCTTTCAACACACTTAGTTGACCACCTGCGTTATTGTGAAATTGCTGTTGATTGCTACTTCCTGAAGCTTGTGGTTGGCCGTTTTTTGGAGTTTTGTTCATCATTGTTGATTTAGCAGCATCAGGTACTTGACTAGCCTCATCCACAAGTCGAGCAACTATGTCATTTGCCTTTGTCCGCAGATTTACATTCCATGTAGAGCTTATTTTTCCATCTACTGATTGTGTCTCATCATCCCTCTGTTGGTCCTTATTTATAGTCTTATTCATATCATGCTCATCCTCATTGACCAAAGCATCAAAAGAGTTTGATACTCCAATTACTTGTGATGGTACAATCTGATTTTGAAAAGCAGCTTGCTTCTTGCTAGGTGATGTATTGACCATTGTCCAGTTGTTGCTCTTAGTAGCTACTTTGCTTGGAGTTGTATCAGATTTCCTTGGTTCACCAGGTGCCTCGGTAGGTTGTTTCTCCTTTATATCTGTTATCTTCTCCTTCTCAACTACACATTGATATACATTACCTTCTCCAATTCTTTCCTTTTGCACACCTTGAAATCTACATATTTGTGCAGCAGAGACTTCCAGTTGCCCTGCTCTTTTACCATTTGGATCAATAGCTGCTCGATCAGTTGTATGAGTCAAACCAGAAGCCTTTTTCCATTCCCCAGTATTGGGTAGCAAAACTCTAGCTGAATTGTCCATTTTGTCAAACGTTGCTACTGTACCATTTGCCCACTCCAAACTATCACCAATTACAACAGGAGCTTTGAAACCTCCTGCATTATTTTCTATCCTCCCATGAGAGGTACTGGGCACTCCTCTATCAGATAAATTAGCAAAGTTCTGGACAACTGCTACTTGTGTAACCTGTAGGGCGTTACCAGTAGAACCTCGAACAGCAGCATGCCTTTTATCCTTCCTAAGTTGCAACGCTGCACCATCTCGATCCTCATTAGCCTTTTTCTGTTCCATAGCTGAACTTTCAGGTCGATCAATAAGAGTTGCAGCAGTAGAAACATGTAGCTCATCATAGGCCTGCCCCACAAGATTAATCGCTAAAGCTGGACCCTTATCATTCACTGCTCGATCAATGTTCAAGTTACCAGTTCGATTTTCCATTGCTGTTCGCACCTTTTGTTGCTCGACCACAGTCGTCTTTGCTATATTATCTACCATTTTCCAGCCCTTTTTGCATTAAGATAGTCTCTAGCATCCCCTTCTAATTTGTCAAGATTACACGGCCCTTCAACTACAACAATTGGTGCAACTTCTTCATTACTTTTCCCGATCTTCCAACGGCATGATTTTACATCATGTCCTTTGTGTTTACAACATGTACAAAATTTAGGGAGATTATCATATACTATCTGCTGGTAATGTTCAACTAACCTTCCAGAAATTGTATCCACAATATTTATCCTAACTCGCTTAGGATGTTTGTCCAGCAACTCAAGTAGCACCTTCACTCTTGCCGTACTTGGTCGCGTTCTATCTTGAGTTACTTTGTCCACTGCTAATGGCTTTCCCACTGCTGAGGCTATGGATAATAAGGATTTTTTGCGAAGAAATTTGCAGGCAAATCTGGTAACGAAATCCATACCACTGCTCTTGACGTTTCTTCACGAGGATTAAATCCTATCGTCCATAGGAAAGTTCTATAAAAGAATTCTTCATCTTTTGCTGTAATATAACCAGTAGTTCTCGACAAAACCTGGACAAAATCATCAAAAAGATCAAACCTTACTAAGATATGCCGATATTCTAGTTGCCCAACATTACAATATCCTTTCACGTTAAATTGCTTTGGAATAGCTTGTCGCAACTCATGAAGATCTGGTTTCCCATACGAGAATTTTAGAATTACTGCTTGATGCAGTCCTTCTTCTATGGTGAATGAGTTAACCTCTTCAATGGTGAATTCAACAGTTGGTTCTCCATGAATAACAGTAACTGGACATAACTCAATTTTCGATTTCGACGCGTCAGATTTGTGACCAGCAATTCTTTCAGCATATGTTTGTTTTGGATTGTGTTTAACAATTGTTTCCTTTGGATTTTGACTGGACTCTCCCACAGCATGGAGCTGGGGAGAGACGAAGGCAGCCATGGCTGCTCAAAACACAGAACCCGCGTGCTACAGTAGCCTCTACATTAATTCGTAGACCTGGAACAATTGATTGCGAGTTTGGAGATGAAATCGATTGGGGATTGTGTGCAAAGATTAGAAGCTTCTTTAGACACCAATTTTGAAAATTTTCCACGGTGGACGCTGGAGTTATGGCCGGTGAACTGTTGCGTCCCTACTGTTCATCGCAGCTAGAGAGAGAAAAAAGAGAGTTCGGCTGTAACTATTTAAGTAACGGACTCCGCATTTTTCCCTCCATATTGTTTTCTGATTTAGATTTTTGAAAGATGTGAATATGTAAGACTGTAAGTTAACATTGATTTTTTTTTTTGGGTGTAATGAAATAGGCTCTTCTTTCAGCTGTGTAGAGATCTAAGGATCAATTTCTTTGTGGCTTTGTTCTGGGGTTTATTTCATTCGAGAGTATTTTTTCCCCAGATTTTGTTTCCTTTCTTCTTCTGGATTACCTTGTCTTGGTACATTTCTCTTTTAATTTTATCATCTTTTTGGCAAGGATCAAAATTGATGCGAACACAAGAATTATCATCATCCTTGACACCTAAGTCATGTCTATGAAATTTTTCTTCAGATTTAATATATTTTGGGAGCGACGAACTCCTCGTTGAAGGTGTTCGATGTCCACTGTGGCAGTTTAATAGCTGGGTCCACGGCCGCATCGGAGCAATGTTAAAAATAAGGGTAGATTTGAATAGTTTGCTAACGGTAGGGGTATATATGTCCTGAGAGTATAAAGGTTAAATATAGATAATATTTAAAAGTAAAAGAATAAATCTGGACCTTTTCCCATTAATTATTTGTATATATCGGAAAGCTCTGTGACTATGATATAATATGTCTAGATAGACTGCAACGATTGTACCTGATCATTTGCATTTACAAATTATATATATTGCATCAGTAACTGAGCAGTTTTGATTACATAGGTTTTCAAGTTTTAGTCCAAGCCGTAGAACAGCTGATAAAAAGTGCACCTTCAGAAAATATGACCTCAGTACAATTGGCCTAGCTATGTGCAGGAGTGATGCTTGCCCTCTGAATTTTTTGTAGAAGTTTCGAAAACAAATTAGTTTTTTTCCAACTCCTATCTTTGAAAATGCATCTACATGCGAAATATCCTTTCTTTGTTGTTTAGCAAAAATGGACTAACTTTTACCAAGTATGATATGCAGGATGTTATGAACTTATCAAACAACACAATTGCAAATCGGAAATTGGGAATTGATCTTTGATTAATTGAAACTCAGTACATGAGATTAGAGAATAACAAGATAGACATTAACATAACTAAGATAGGAACAAAAAGAAATTTCACATATAAAAAATAGTCGAGGGAGAGAGACCAGAGAGGGGAAGGTTCAAACAATATTCAGACTACCTCTATTATTGCTACCCTAACCTCCCATCAACCCGGATCCCACACCATGTTTGCTAGTTTCTCAAACTCGTTCTTCGTCATGGCCCATTGATTATTTTTATTCATAATACAGGACATGACTTTCACTGGCTTATATATATATATATATATATATATATATATATATATATATCCTGCATGTTGCTCCTCCCTGCAGTTTTTCTGGTTGGACTATCAGCTTCTCCTGAAGTTCTGCACAAACTTATATATATCTGGTCCTGTTGCTCCATCCCCTCAAATTTTAGAAGAGCGAAGAGTGTTCGAGCCTATAATTAACCTTGGCGTTCTTTACGTTGTTGAGGTCAGATGGCCTATATGTATGTTCTTTTTATTAAGGCAACTTCCTATTTCTAATTAATCATAGAAATTGATAGAAGATTGTTAAATCACTGCAGATTACTTGGAATATTGGTAAGAGTTTCATACATAAATTGATAATTGGTTTCTGCCCAGAAGATTTGCAATTAAAAGTAGCCCAGGCAATTGGAGAGTCTCTTCAGATAGAGATTGAAGTATTTCCTCAAGTCTAGCGCGCCTTTGTCCACCTTGAATTGGAGTGTGGGTCACAATCCAGGACACTCTATTTTGAGGTACGTAGAATGCCAGCAGCACACTTTAGAGCTGCAGTCTTCTGTTAGTATTCGCGCTTGATACTTCTATACTATTCAATGCCATTTTCCTGTCTGTGTGATGAGTATCGTGATGAGAAGTCTGAGACTGAAACATATACAAATAGAAGAAGTGAGCTAACGGCTTGGTTTTTGTACTGGTGAATATGTGCTTAGCATTAGACTATATTGTATATGCAATTGTTGTTAGAGTCCAGTTTCACATATGCAACTTGTGTTAACGAAAAACACCACTTGAAAGACTTGGTACTATTTGAAAAAGTTGTTGCTTCAACTTCTGAGTTATGTTTGAACAATCTTTATTTCCATTAAAAAAGAAACAAAAGCAGAGAGGCGATTTTCCATTATGAAGGTAGAAACCTTAGACAACATTATTTGATAGTTCATCACATGAGTGCCAAAGAAATTTTATTTCGGTTAAGGTCTTTACCTAAAATGCATAGGAATGTTAAACACTTTCTTAGAAACGAACTAAAATGTACTTTCAGAAAACTAAAGAATAATTGCATAATTACACTTATTATTGCTGAGTTTGAGTTCATACTGATATCTCTGGGAGCACCTGAGACTAGCTAGGCACTAGATTTATGAGATCTTTTTAACAGTGAGACAAAGACCCACTAGCTTCAGAATCGTAGACAGCACCAGTTTCTGCCATTTTGACTTCAGATTCGTCGACGTTACTAGAGACATCAGGCAGTACTTGCTTTCCCTTTCTCACCCTCACTAGCGCATCACCAGTTTCAGATTCGTCGCCATCAGTAGAGCCATGTTTAGCTTCAGATTCAATGCCATCAGCAACGTTATGACTAGCTTGTTGTCCCTGGGAGCAGAGATTGCAAAAGGACACAGATGACTAGCTTAGAAATTTAAAAATAAGAGTAGACTGATGCTTTAGATTTCTAATCAGAAATATTTGGGCAAGTAAATGAAAGTTGTTTCAACTGATACACGGAAGTAGCTATATGAATATAACTAGCTATCTAGTAGTTAAACCAAAAAGATAGAACTAGAGCAGGGGTGTATTAATGCACGCGAAAATATAGTTAGTTACATAGTGCACAAGACAAAGTACCTTGGATTTGAAGCCCTCATGAATCACTTCATTGAGATCATATTCAAACATATTATACTTGCTCATACAATGATCTACCATCGGCATTCTCAGACTCGGTGTACTCACAGATCCCTGCTTGATGAACGCCTCCATTTCAGAGCAGTATGTAATCGTCACATCGCTAAGAGATGGAAATTCTATAGCACGCTTTGCCAGAAAGAAATGCCCCAGCTTTGGCAGGTCATAAAGGTCCAGCGTTCTCAACTGAGGAAATAAGGGCTCTTTAGTCATTCCTCCTCCTAGTTGTTCCTCTACTGTGATCACTTCTTCCATTGATGGACAGTGTGCTATATCTAGTCTTCGGAGATTTAAAGCACCTCTGGCCACTGATGGAGACATCAAGTTTCTCAATTTGGCACAGTTCATTACTTCCAAATCTTCAAGATTGCTGAAGTAGTCAGTTGGAAGTTGGTGACAGCATAGAGCAGTTATGCTGTCAGCTTTGCTGAGTTCTAGCCATTCCAGAGCGGGACAAGAAACCTGCAAAAGTTGAGGTCCTTGAATTTTATAATCGAAATCGAAACTTATATAGCTTCAATTAAAAAATCGAAAAACGAACCGTATCTCATATTGCATCAAAGGTAACAGGAAGTGAGTAACTAATTAAATGAAATGGTGAAATTAGAATACATTTCATAACAAATATGTAAAGGAGCTATTAGTAATAATTTATATGAACATAATTTACAATTCCGAATAAGTAAAACACAACTTAAATTATAGGTAAAGTACCTAGGTAAAAAATAAAATATGGTGTATAATACAAAAGGTTGTAGGATAATACTGATTGTTGTTATTGTTGTTGTTGTGTTGGTGTATAAAAAGTATTACATAGAAGTGGGCAAAAAAGTTAAAGATCAAAATAGACATTGCGTAAGATATGAAGGGCGTAAGATCTACTATTTAATATTTAAAGCAAAATCAAAGGCTGATTTCACCCAAAATAAAATTAATTTGGCGTAGTTACAGAATTTACATAATTAGTGTTCCTTTTCTTTCCACTATTATAAGCAGTAAAAACAGAAAGACAGAAGTAGAAGAGGGGTTTATGAAAGCATGTGACAAACGTTAGAATTGAAGAACTGCTCATTGGAAACAGATCCCTGGACAAACGTCTTCATTTCAGGACACCTTTTAATCTGCACTACTTTAATAATTGGAAATTTTAGAGCACGCTTTGTCAGAAAGAAATGCCCCAGCTTTGGTAGATTTTTAAGATACAGATTTTTTAAACGGGGAAATAAGGATGCATTCGTCATTTTTACTCCTTCCTCTTCTGTGATCACTTCTTCCATTGATGGACAATGTTCTATAAGTAGGAGTCGCAGATTCAAAGCACCTCTGGCAACTGATGGAGTCATCAAGTTTCTCAATTTGCCATACCCACTAACTCTCAATTCTACAAGTTTGCAGAAGTAGCCAGTTGAAAGTTGGTGAGAGCATAGAGTAGTTGTGCTGTCATCCTCATAGAGTTCTAGCCACTCACTGGGACAAGAAACCTGCAAAATCTTGCATTTTTCGTAAGTGATGAAAACTTAATATAGCTTCAAGTATAAATTGAAAAATGAACCTTGTCTCATCTTACATCAAGGTAACAGGAAGTGAAAAAAGTAATTAAATGAAATGGTTGACTTAGAATAAGTAAAAACGGAAAGATATAGCAGTAGAGCACTCACAGATTCCAGGACAAACGTCTTCATTTCAGGGCATCTTCTAATATGCATTCCTCTAAGAAATTGAAATTCCAAAGCCGCTGGAAAGAAATACTCCAGCTTTGGTAGGTTGATAAGCTGCAGTCTTTCCAACCGAGGAAATAAGGGCTCATTAGTCATTCCTTCTCTTTGTTGTTCCTCTACTTTGATCACTTCTTCCATTGATGGACAGTCTAATATCTTCAGTATTCGGAGATTCAAAACACCTCTGGCCATTGATAGAGACATCAAGTTTCTCAATTTGCCAAAAGAGTATACTGTCAGACTTTCAAGTTTGCTGAAGTAGTTGGTTGGAAGTTGGTGAGAGTATAGAGCTGTTATGCTGTCAGTACCAGTGACCTCTAGTTCTTCCAGGATGGGACAACAAACCTGCAACAGTTGAAGAAGGCATTGTATAATATGTTCAATTACAAATAGAAAAATGGAACCATATACTCATTCTACATCGGAGTAACACAAAGTGAAATATTGACGTGATTTTTTAATTCATAAATACACTCTTAATACAAACTGAAAAGAAGGAAGAAAAAAAAAAAAAAAAGAAGTTTCATGTTGCGTCACATGTAGAAGCATACCTTTCCATCAAAAAGAGTATTTGAGTTGGTGATAGAGCTTCCTTCTAACATTGTATTGCTGGTTGTTGGCCAGAAACTTTTGAACTGGCACATCTTCATTATCCGTAACTGAGGGAACTCAATGCCCTCAACAGTGTCATTGCAAAAGTGAGTGAAGCATTTTAGATATTCAAGGTGCAAGGAATATAAATTGGGGAACTTGATTACTTGGACTATGTTCCTGTCTGGAGTAATCTCCTCTTCCTCATCACCAGGCAAAGCTAATGTTGAGTTTGACGAACTCCCTGCAGCAAAGGACAGGCAAAAGAGATACTGTAGATTATGACATCTACTTACTTTCAGGCTTTCAAGTTTGGGGAACGGAATATTATTCTGACAGATCTTCAATAAATGTGTCAATGAATCACAATCAGCCAGACTAAGATCTCTCACGTTCTGAAATATTCCATCGTCGAGCAACTGGGTCAACACTTTGTTGGAGCCATTTCCTCTTGAATGTACAAGTTCACTCTTCCTCAACATGGGGCCGATCCAATCACCCAATGCAGTGATCTCACTATTAACCTCGAGATCCATAATCCTTTCATAAATACCAGAGATTAAATGCTCGTGAAAAGTGAAACTCTTGCCCAGTTGTAAAGAATACCGCTTCAACTTGGGAAGGGCCAAGTTACAGTGAATCACATCTACAGAACATTTGGTTAATGTTAGTGCAGTCAAATTTGTCAAGGATTCCAGCTCCCTCAAGGTGGAGTAACTACAATCTTCTACTTCCATCACATGTAGTTCCTTCAATGGAACTAGTTTTGATAAGACCCCAGCTGGTAAAATCCTTTATAAGTGCTTTTTCCTCATTCCAAAACTCTAACATAATTAGATTGCTCAATTCTCCTATCTCCTTTGGCAGCTCCTCTAAACGACAATCTCTAATGCTGAGAATTTTTAAATTGACAAGTTCCCTAATATTGGATATGTCATCCAATCGTAAATTACTCAGACATAGAGTCCTCAGGTTTGACAAACTCTTCGTCGCCGATGCTGGACAATGCAGAATTGGGTCCCAGTATCGAGCTGCCCTCACGCTTAAGACACTGAGTTTACTCATCCCAACAACAAAATTATCATGTAATTTGATGGATTCATATTCAAAGCGTACTTTTAACATTAGTAACTCAAGTCTTGGGCAAATTATTTTTTCAGGAAGCTCAACAAATTTTTCCGCAACAATCGACATGTGAGTGTATTGTTTGTAAGCATCTTCTCTTGGAAACACTTGTGAATTCACATCGTGACTTACCAAAAAGACATGCTTTCTCTCATATACAATTGATATAGCCACGGCACGGACCAAATCGTGCATTTTAACATGACCTTTGCGGGAGCCTTCAGATAACAAGAAACGATCTTTCAGTGTTTCTAAAAGGTGATACAACCTATTTCTTCCGTCTTCTAAATTTTTAATTTCTGAAAAGATGCCAAGCCCCATTCCATATCTATGTAATTCTTCCGCCCAAATATCACTATCTTCCTTGAACAAAAAGAGGTACCTGGCTTCATCATTTTCCAAGTGATCATAGCTTAGCTATAGATGTTGATACACATCTTTAATAACTTCTGGGATATGTCTTGGTGCTGATCTTTCTAATTGTGCAAGAGCATCCTCCCATGAATGCTTGCTTTTCTTACCATTTTGCACTCCTGCAACTGTAATAATTGCAAGCGGCAATCCTTTGCATTTTTCCGCAACAGCTTTTGCTGTCTTATGAAGAGAAGGATCATCAACTGAATTTCCGGCCTTCTGCCTAAAAAGAATCCATGCTTCTTTTTCTGGTAAAGTTCCAACATCTATGATCAAACCATTCATTCTTGAACAAACATCTCTGTAACGTGTTGCCAATATCACTTTGCACCGATGGTTGTGGTTGCTACCGATCGGAATTCCAAGTGTATTTAGATCATTATCCTGAAGAGCCTTCCACACATTATCCAAGATTACAAGGACGCTGTCCGAGCCCATTAACCTTAAGAGCAGCTTATCTCCACGATCGCACAAATTGTTCCCTTTTAGTGTCAGACCGAATCCTCCTGCGATCTGATCCTGAATTTTTTTTCAAGTCTGGGTTCTGTCCAACATCTACCTTGACAACCTCATGAAACAACTTTTTGTGCATCGCAGATTTTCTGATTTTCTCAGCCAGTGTCGATTTACCAACACCGCCCATACCGCATATCCCAATAATAGAGACACTCTCACCTTCCAAAGCTCTCATGACCTCTTCCTCCTTCTCTTTTCTGGATTGAAGCTCCACACCACCGTTACTAGGTATAATTCTAGTTTCGACAGGATGGGAGAATTCATCATCATATTGTTCGCCTTCAGTTTGAAGTTTGGTCGCCTTCTATGCAATTTCATCAGATCTCTTGCTCAGCAAGTAACGTGACTTTAAGTTTGGAACCCAGCCATAGAAACAACCTCTTTTAACCTCAGATCTGCGTACTAGTATACTATCCGCATCAAAAGTTGTCTTTTCAGCACTATTTAACCAAGAATCGACGTTGGAGGAAATGACTTCTAAGTTCCTCTGTGCAGCAATCACTCTTTGCTGCACCCTACTTCTCATTTGCTTCAGCTTCAGAGATTCAGTTTCCAGAGATGTGATGTGGCTCTCATAGGAAAAGAAATACACGATCTTGGCTATCTCTTTCTTAACTGCCTCAATCAACCAATCAGTAACTTTTTCCCAAACTTTAGACATCTCTTTCTTAACTCTCTCTTTCAACCAAGCAGTGACTTTTTCCAAAACGGACCGGAAAACCCAAATAATGACCAAAACAAGAACTGACTGGATCAACCACTCATTAACTTTTTCCACAACTTTAGATAAGACTTCCATAGCTATCTCCTTTAGATAAGGCTGTAATACAGATATGAAGTCGTTCTGCGATCCTCTGAAATCTGAACTTTGCTAACTTTGGTTCTTAGTAGAATCTCTCTTTTTTTTCCCTTTCTTTTCCGCTGTTTTTTACTAGATTTCGTAGTAAAAGGAAGCAAAGGTAGGATGGAAATGAAACTTTTTTTTTTCTTTTGATATTTTTGACTAGATTTCGTAGTAAAAGGAAGCAAAGGTAGGACGGAAATGAAACTTTTTTTTTTCTTTTGATGTTTTTGACTAGATTTTGTAGTACAAGGATGCAAAGGTAGGATGGAAATAAAACTTTTATTTTCTTTTGATGTTTTAAAGTAGATGAAAATGAAAGCAAAGGAATAGAGTCTTTTGTCAATTCAAGGAGCAATGCGAAGGAGAAAATGTTTACAGGGAAACTTTGAGAGTCAATGCTGTGTTCAATCGGAAGCAGAGGATATGAAGAAGAGGAATAGAGAAAGCTGTGGACTTCAACAGTGGAACTCTACACTATATATAGTTACTCGATGTTCTGAACCTAAACAAGTTTGTTGTTTTTCCAAACTCCTAAGTTTTTTTAAATCCACTACCTCTGTTATCAGGACAACGTTTGAGATAATTAAATGACCACATGCATAACAAATAAAGCACTAGCCTTTAAAAACATTTATTCTGCAAATTGATCAGCTGTCAACCTCATTCCCTCCATACAAAATTCTCTATTGAGTGCTAATTATTAATGTACTTAAAGCTTAGAGAATGAAGCATATATGCAAAAAAATTAGAAAGACAGACTAGTCTAATTAATTAAATAATGAAAAACTATGCAAAATAAAGTATAAATTATTCTTGTATAATGTTATTCCCTACTGGAACCTTTTAAAGATTCTTTTGCTCAACTTTTCTTTTCCCATCCATTAATGGATCTAGCTGGAGCTTGACCACACATCAAACGAGTGCTAATCTTGCTTGAATAAAAGATGATTTCTAAGACAATAAAATAAAAGTATGTTCACAGACATGAAATTTTTGCTTTTTCCTTTTTTAGCTGAAAAGATAGTATGATGAATATTTTTTCTAGTAAAAAGTTTTAAAGTAGTGCAAGTTATAATAATTCCATAAGGAACCTCATAATTTGCTCCATTCACATTTATAAACTCAAGTGAGAACTTTAAGGGAAAAGTAATGGTTGCTTTTGGAATTTCCGCTCCACGTTTCACATGGATTACTAAGCTCTCAAATGAGTCATTAAGAAACAAGACCCTTATTTTGTTACATTCTGGAGCGCTTTTGGACTTTCAATTCTAATTGTTACTTTTTAAAAAAGAAATAAAAAATAAGGTTGCATATATCAAAAAGATACAAGACAAGAGGGGGACTTGGTCCGACCTCGTACAAAAGCCGTGTAGTTCTAAACCTTAGAGACATACAAAGTAGGCAAAAAAGAAGAAATATTTTTTTCTTTTAAGGAAGAGATACCAAAAAAAATTCAAAAGGAATACTATTCTCAATCTTTCTAGCAATTCCCCACATATCTCAAGGGAATATTAAAATAAATATTAATAATAGTAATATTAATATTGATCGGTTTTCATCAATCAAGTATAATACATCAAATCTGATGTCTTTTGGATTATGAACCAGATCAAGATAAAATAAGATTTAATTTACATAATAATTGGTAAAGTTTCAACTACTATGAATGAAGAATTCTTGTTATGAACTAAGCATCTTATCTCTCACATTAATGTACACTCCCATATACTTTGTTGTTTATCACGGTCTTGTGCGCTAATTAATAGGCCATACATGCGTCTGGTTGTTCATGAGTACTCTAGTAATATTTGTTACAAATTTCATAGGAGCTACCAACTTCGCACTCATATAAGTCCATTGTTCAAGTGTAGCACAGAGACCATTCAACTTGTCATTTGCACTCTCCTAGGGTGCGATAGTAGGAAGCTATATTACCGAAAGCAATTCCCCGCCCGATAAGACTGATCATGCCATGCTGCTTGCGTGGGATCAAACTAGCCTATTATGCCTTTTCTTCGGTCCTATATGGACCCATATTCCTATGTTCTTCCAATCTTTACTATATTACTAGGATTCCTATTTACTGAACCATATCAAAGACACTACTTTCTCAATACAAGCCAACTATAAAGGATATGAATTGGATTAAGAGTTTAAATCTACATCACTAGTCCTTGCATCTTGCACTATACATACCATAGGAGGGATCACTACAGCCCTCAATGTTTCCGTCACTAATTTTCTGGCCAAAGGTTTAGTTGGAGGATCGAACCAAATTTTTTCCTGACCTCACATAATCATTGAAAATAATTTCTTCTCTAACAAGTTATTTTATCACATTATATCTAAATATTATCGTGTCTATTTCTTTAATTAAACGATTTATTTTTTGCTAAAACTATTGCTTCTTTTCTTTTGGCGAAATTATCCAGCTCATTTCGCATGGATATTTTTATAGAAAGCTGAAAATGTACAAAAGACTATTGCTGCTTAACGATCATAATGTTTAGACCATAAAGTGTTGATTTTATTCCTATTGGAATACTTGCTACGAAGCTTCTTAAGCACTTAGCACCATCAACAGCCAACTCCAAAGCTACAAATTCAAATTTCATAATTGATCTAACAATTATGGTCTATTTGGCTGATTTCCAGGTTATTCAACTCGTACCAAGGATAAACACATAACCCCCGAGTAGATTTTGTCTCGGTTGTATACATTGGGAAATTCCATTATATTAATACTAAAGTTTATGGTACCTCTCAGAACCTAAGCAAGTTTGTTGTTTACCAAACTCCTAAATTTTTTATCCTAAACTACTAATCCACTACCTCTGTTGTCACGCCAATGTTTGAGATAAATTAATGACCACATGCATAATTATATGTATACCTAAAGGTTAGAGGATGAAGCATATATTATTTAAAAAAAAGAAGACATAATGAGCGCTAACAAACTAAGTGGTACTGTTTCTATTTAAGTAATGAAAAATTATGCAAGATACAGTATAAGTTCCCTGTAAACTATCCTTGAATAATGACATGCCCTACGATACTTTATGAAAATTAAGTCCTTTCAAAGATTCTTTTGCTCAACTTTTCTTTGGTCATGATCCAGTGGATCACCCTATGATAGATTGGCAATCATCCTAGTATAACTTGCTAAAAGATGATTTTTTAGACAATAAAGTCAAGTATATCCAATATCCGAATGTAGATGTGTTCTTTTAATAAATATATCTTTTACAAAAAGTCTCTTACAGTTAGGTTGATCTCAACTCATTATATAATATTTGCACACACTTTTCCAAATTATATTCATGCCTGCCTGGCAGACACTGAATAGAAGAAAAAGGGAAAAGTAATTGCTCCCTTTTGGAAGTTCACATTTGCTTACCAAGTTGCTAGAATAAAAGGTAAACCCTTCATAAAATATTACTCCCTCCCACCGACGAGGAAAAGAGAACAAAAGTGGTACAATCAATATATAGAGAGAGAGAATCAGACCTTCTGAGCCAATTTTCGAGCTTCCTCGTGTATCTGCTTGTCGAGATGTAATTACAAAATTGCAATTTCCACATCTCCATCTACATCATCATCATCGTAACCATAAAGATTCACTTTCAAGCTCTTTAACCAAAAAAGGATTCAATTTTTCTGTCTTCACTTGGACAAAGAAAGGGCAAGAAAGTTGAAAGAGATAAAAATTGAATTACAATTTTTGTATCGTTTTAGAACAGAACTTGTTTAATCGAAGGAAAAAAAAAGCGTCAAGTTTACCAAGTAGATTATATTTTTCAGTAATCAAATGAAAATGTTTTTTTAGAAATAAAAAACAACTCTGTAGCGAAGGGAGTAGCAAATTGGGGGAAATTTGAATTGCCGGGAATGGGAAATAAAGAAGGACTGGTCACGTGTGCGTCACATGCATTCGATTTGGACGGTGACGATTAGATTTTACAATCAATGGTCCAGCTTTTATCTCTTTCTAACTGCCTAACTTGACTCATTCCTACACGATAAAATGGAATGAGTTAGGAGGGGGAGTTTGCAGCTTGATAATTTCAAGTAAATTCCTCTCTCTCGATCGATCGATTTTCTCTATCCAATTTTTTCAGTCTTTGTCATGGAGTCTAATGGAGGAGTTGTGGATCATTGATAAGTCTTCCCCTTCTGTTAATTGAGTACCTAAGAAACCAATAGGAACAATGATATATTGAACTTACTTGTAATTGTTATTCAAGAGAATTGAATTTAGGCTAAGGTCTTTGCATAAAATGCATAGAAATGTTCAAGTGAATAACACAGGTAACTATCTGAATGTTATTAGTACTATTTACTAGTTAAAACGGAAAGAGAGCACTGTCTATTACTATTAATGAATGTGACAAAATATAGTTAGTTATACAGCAGTACAAGACAAACCTTCGAATTAATGATCTTCTGTATCGCTTTGTTGAGATCATCTAACATAATGGCTACTTCATGGATCGATATCCACTCTATCAAAACTTGGTGTATTCACAGAACCCAGCTGGACAAACATATTTATTTCAGGGCAGCTGAAAATCTACATTATTCTGAGAAATGGAAATTCTAGAGCACGCTTTGTTAGGAAAAAATGGCCCAACTTTTGTAGATTGCTAAGATACAGATCTTCCAACCGAGAAATAAGGAGTTATTAGTCATTTCTACTCCTAGTTCCTCTTTCTCGATCACTTCTTCCATTGATGGACATTCTTTTATCTCTAGGATTCATAGATTAAGAACACCTCTGGCCGCTGATGGAGACATCAAGTTTCTCAATTTGCCACAATTCCATACTTTCAATGTTTCAAGGTTGCTGAAGTAGCCAGTTGGAAGTTGGTGAGAGAAAAGAGATGTTATGCTTTCGCTGGAGAGTCGTAGCTCTTTCAAGCTAGAACAAGAAACCTACAAAAGTTGAAAGCACTTGCTAGTTTGCATTTTTAATAAGGGATGCAGGGCATACTACTACAAGCACAATTATAGTTGGTTACACCACAAACCTTACATTTGGAAATCTGCTGTATCACTTTAATGATATCATCTTTAGTTTCAACGCTCGGCCTTTTGAGACTCCGTGTACCCACAGATCCCAGGACAAACATCTTCATATCAGGGCACTCGTTAATCTCCACTTTGTAGAGATATGGAAATTCTAGAGGATGCTTCTTCGGAAAGAAATAGCTTTGGTAGGTTGATAAGATCCAGCACTATCAACCGGGGAAGTACGGACTGATTAGTCATTTCTTCTTGTTTACCTAAAAAATATGAGTAACAATTAAATTTAATTTATGATTTTAAAGATATGTGATTTAGTTCAATACCAATTAACAATAAAAAAAATATGAAGTAGAAACAAAAGAAATAAGTGAATCAAACGAATGTAACTCAGCGGTGACCTCGAGCTTAGTGACCTCGAGGTGAGTTTAGAACAATAAGAACGATTAAGCAAGAAAAGTAAAAAAAGAGTAGTAGAGCTAAAAGACAATTCTGATGAACGTAGGCAAAAGTAGAGAGTATATTCTTTTCTCAATGATTAGATGATGCTACAAATGATTGGAGTCCCCTTTATATAATAGGGGGGGCCTAAATAAGGTATATTTCTATTTACAGTAAGGAATATTCTTGGTACAGCTGTCTAACCACCTTGTACGAAATCGTACAATCCTATTCCAGGATTTGCGCCATGATTTTGGGGACGTGGCAAGAATCTAGCTTATTCTGTTACAAATCCATAACGGTACAATTTCGAGATCGAGCATACTTAACTTCAGTATTCCTCCCATTGCTATCTTCGGGCATTGCATTCTACCCTCGAACTCGAGCTTACTTGAACTCGGACCTAAGGCGATCCCTCGAGCCTGGGAAATTGGGCGTGCCTGATTTTGACTGTACACAGATAGTCCCCGTATTTCTTAGAGTAGGTCGATAAGAAACGATTTGATCTTCACTGCTCCGATGCCTCGGTCCCAATGTCAATCTTGTGATGTCAGTGGCTGAAGTGACTGAAAGGCCGCTTTTGCGCAGTTCCCAAAGTCATTAATTGGAGGAGGCAAAAGGTCGGCTATTTGGCTTCCCCAATACGCTTGAGTAACCTCTATAAATAGGCCAACTTTACCATTTCACAAACTTTACTTCTCTAATCGTCTTCAAAATTTCATTAGCTCCTTCAACTTCTCTAAGGTCATCCTTATCTTTAGTTTGCCTTTACTTCATCACCAACCTTTTCTCTTTGAATTTCCACACCATAATGGCTAAAACATCTAAATTTGTTCCCCAGAAAGAAAAAGCCTCTTCATCATCACGGCCGGCCAAAAGTAAAACGGTGGTGCCACCTCGTATCGAGGAATGCATTCCCCCGCCGTGTGAAACAACATCTGATTTCAAAGTTGAAAAACCTGTATCGACACCAGGCCGATGTGAGCCTATGTCCCAATACATTTGTTTGATAACCGAGGATGAGCTCGAGCAGCTGAAGAAGGACTGCAGTTAGGAGAACAAAGAAGTAGTGATCTCTTCCCCTGAAGAGGATATCACTACACACAAAGTGGGGTACTTAAGCATGCCTATCCATTCACGCTGGGCCCCGTATATCCAACTCTGGGTCCCATAGATCCAGTGATTCTTGATTTTTTCCAATAATACCAAGTGACGCTCAGCCAGATCTACCCTTCGTTCTGGCGAATCGTCCACCTGATCAGATACTTCTGGAACCAGGTCGAGGGGATGTCTTTTACCCTCGACCATCTGATCAGGCTGTATAGCCCTCGCCTTTATCGAGGTGTCCTGATAAAGCTGCAACGCCGATCCTCGAATCTCTCTTCTCCAGCATCGATGAGGACAAAGACCGAGGATAGATGAGCCCGAGGATGCAATTCCCCGAGGAATGGAACATGAAATGTAAGTACATGCTTACAGATAATAACCTTTTACCCCACTTCTTATTTTTCTCACTTCGCTTTTTTCTCGATCTAATCCCTTTCTGATGGTGTAGTTGTTGCTTGGTTTCCTGGAGAAGTCCCGGACCTTGAAGGTTGGGTCCGAAAACTGGTCTCCACTTCCTCATGCGCGGAGCGTTGCTGGCGTGACCTGCCCAACGGTCGATGGAAGGCTAAAAACCACGGTGAGTTCCCTTGTTTATTTACTTGTATTTTTTAGTGAAGTACTTACTTTGTGTTTATGCAGGCCTCGGAGACACTGTCACTATGCGGCTGCCCCCAACCGGTGAAGAAGATGTCCCAAAGCCTCCCAAAGAAAAGAAAAGAAAGAGGGGGTCACCTATAAATACATCGAAGCCGAAGAAGAGCACGGTTCGAAAACCCAAGGACAATATTGTGGCCTTATCTACAAGAACGGCCCTACGCCTTCGGGACCAGGAAGAATAAGAAGAAGAGGATGATTGCCTATTGGTAGCTCGTAAAAGAGGAAGCACTAGTGCTTCGAAGCCTGCCGAACTGGTGGTGGCGGACGTGGTTCATTCTAGAAGCGAAGAAATCTCCGAGCGGAGTTCGAGTAAAGTCCCCGAGCCATCGAGCAGTAAAAGCACACCTCGTCTTGGAGGTCATTTGGAGGGCAAGACTGAGGGCCCGGCCCCGAGGCCTTTCGAATAGAAGAGAACGCCCCGAGTGGATCCCTTAGGGTAATCAATGTGGATGATTCGCTGCCTGGTCCTAAATTCTCCGAGGGGCAATTCCGAGATGCTTGGAACATAAGAACTCCTGACGTGGTGATGAGCACCGAAGGGCATGATATTTTTCGAGAATGCCTTGCAAGGATCGAAGATGGCCCCGACCCAGATGCTTCTTTTATTTTTGACGAGGCCCATCAGCTCTTCAAACAAGTAAGTTTCTGTCCTTTAGGATTACGCTTGTGCCTTTATCCTTGGTGTTGTGAGTTTAACACATCCCTTTTGTGAAGGCCGTTGTTCTCCATAAAGAAGCATTCTCCAAGTCCCGAGCTGAGCTTTCTCGATGTGAGGCCGAGCTTAAGAAAATCTCGGAAGAGGGGGATGTTCTTAGAACCCTCTATGTCAAGAAAGAGAAGAAGATCATCGACCTTCAAGCCGAGCTGGAAAAGGCTCGTCAAGAACAAACTGAGCTTACCGAAAAGGTAATATACCCTCTGATATTTTGTTATGGACTTGTCCGATCGGTCTACTAACACTTTCACTTTGCAATTTCAACAAAAGGACGAGCTGGTGGGGCAGCTCCGAGAGGAGCTCAAGATGAAGGAGGTCGAGACCTTGGGGTGGAGGCAAGGTATGGACAGTCTTGCCTCGGAGAAAGATACTGTTCGGGAGCAGCTGGCTCCAATCAAACGCCATCTTCGAAGTGTGAAGGAGGAGATCCTAGCTCAGGGCCGCACAATCGAGGAGCTTAAAGCTAAATCCGATGCTGAGCTTGCCAAGGCCAAATCCGATGCTGAGGCATTTATATCTTCGTACCGGGATGACCTTGAAGCAGCTAACACCCGTGCATAGGAGATCTCTGTTGCGGCCAAAGTTAAGTTATCATGTACACTTGACACACGCCAGGCGACAATCCCGAAGGGAAACCCTCGAAGAGGTGCATGCTCGCGGCTTCGACCTCTCAGCTGATATTGAAAGGGCAAAAATTTTGGAAGAAGAGGTTGCCGCTTTGCTTTCTGACGAGGATGGTTCAGCTAGTGTCTTTGAGAGCATGGGATACGAAGATGAAGTCCCTGAGGAGGAGGCTCCCGATGATGTAGTTGCCGAAGATGTGGCCCTGGAGTAGCTTTAGGTTTCTTTATTTTGTGTTTTTGTGCAAGTACCCCTTGTGTAAATGTTTTTGTAATCATCTTTTGGAAATACTAAAGGACCTCTTTGTCTCATTTTTTACTTGTGTTGAATTTTATTTTGTCCTTATTTGTGGAAAATTCGATCACATAACTCAAGTGATCAGTTCGAGTACTAGTTTGAACCAAGAACATAATAAACCCTTAGGTTTTTATTTATCCATATAATACACCTTAAGGTTTTGTCAATCCTCGAGCTAAGTTTGAACTGATTTGATGCGAGCTCGGGATGTCGGGACTCTTGAGTCTGAGTTGAGTGAGAGCTAGGTCTCGAACTCTATATATTTTGGCCCTTAGGCTCTTATAGTTTGGCCCTTAGGCTCTTTGAGTTGGGCCAAATCAGCCTTTAGAGTGGCTGTGTAATTTTTCTCTCTTTTCGGCTAAAAGACTTAGTGAAAATTTAGTTATGCCTTAGCATGTGCTTTTCGTACCCATTAGGTTTTTCGAAGGTTTGATGAATCAGAACCTTATTAGTAATATTTTTGTGTAAATATAATCGAATACCTCTTGAGGGTTTTTCGAAGGCTAATGTTATTTAAGCCTTTAAATTATTCGAGGGCTGAATTTATCGCAGCCCTTTATATTTTGCTTTTGCCGAGGGTAGCCTGATTTAACTAATTTTTTCAAAGTGTTTGAAGACCTTTAATTTATAGCGGATGTCGTATGTCTCTGAGCCACATTATTTCGGTTGTATCCTTTTACATGACCTAGTCTTTAATATGGCCGTAGCCTTCGGGTATGTCACTTGGACTTGTTTCCCGATAACTTTTCGAACTTGTTTAAGAAGTTAGTCCCCGAGTATATTGGCCTTGGACTTTTTTTCAACCGGATGCCTCTTTGAGGTCTTATGAGTCCGAGTTTTTTGATGACTTGGATGCGCTGGCTGTCGATGACAGTCCCCGATCATTCGGAGGTGTATTTGCATTTTGTCTCTTGAGCTGCTTCCTGTAGGATTATAAGTGTAGAACTCGTATAATAGTAAACCTCTTTGAGACATAAAGTGTTTTTGATAAAAACAGAATGCTCCTTCAAATAATTGATACATGCGTACATGTTTTGTTATCGGGGTCGACTATTCTATATGGACATGGTTCATCTAACCGTTTGACCCATTACAAAATTTTTCCTATCGAGGGCCTCTTTGGCATAAGGTAAAGTATTTTCCTAAAAGTATAACCTCCGAGGGTGATGCCCCCCAGTATTCGAGGTTGATTAAAAAGAAGCCTTGGATACTGTTGAGTTATCCTTAGGTAGCACATGGGGCATCCCCCGTTAAAAACCTTGCCGGTAAAACTTATTTGGGACAAAATCCGATCTAAGGGAAAAAAAGGTGCAACGCATGCTTTAAAACCTAAGGCCTTCGTGTAAAAAGGTGCTTTCAATAGCTTTGATCGAACACCTGCAATGAGTTAGTTTCAAATTCAAGAGAGATACATTCATACCTTAGCAATGGTATCGTTTGAGTAACGATACGTTCCAACTGTTTGGCAGTTGTTCGCCTTCCATTGTGCTTAGTTTGTATGATCCCTTACCGATAACTTTGAGGACTCGGTACGACCCTTCCTAATTCGGGCCTAGTTTCCCTTCATTCGGGTCTCGAGTATTGAGGGTGACTTTTCGTAGAACTAAGTCCCTGATTCCAAAATGTTGAAGATTGGTTCTTCTATTGTAGTATCTTTCGATCATTTGCTTCTGCGCGGCCATCCGAACAAGCGATGCTTCTAATTTTTCATCTAATAACTCGATGCTAGCATATATGGCCTCGTGATTTATCTCCTCCGATGCATGTCAAAACCTGGTGCTGGGTTCTCCAACCTCGACGGGGATGAGAGCCTCGGAGCCATATACTAGAGAAAATAGGGTGGCCCCGTGCTAGACTTCGATGTTGTCTGATATGCCCAAAGGACCTCAGGTAGAACTTCTCTACATTTTCCCTTACATCGTCTAACCTTTTCTTTAGGTTTTGAATGATAGTTTTGTTTGTTGACTCGGCATGTCCATTTCCAGTTGGATGGTATGGTGTTGATAAAATCCTCTTTATTTTATGTGCTTCGAGGAACTCTGCCACCTTGCTGCCGATGAATGTCATATACAATCTCGGTAGGTATCCCGAATTGGCATATGATATGGTCCCAGATGAAGTCAATAACTTCTTTTTCTCGAACCTTCTCGAAGGCCTGCGCTTCCACCCACTTAGAAAAATAATTAGTCATAAACAAAATAAACTTAGCTTTACCTGGGGCCGCTGGTAGGGGTCCGACTATGTCCATCCCCCATTTCATGAAAGGCCACAGGGATAGGACCAAATGAAGTTGTTATCCGGGCTAGTGGATCATCGGTGCAAATCATTGGCACTTATCACATTTTTTGACAAATTCCTCAGTATCTTTTTCCATACTGTCCTAGTAATACCCTGCTCTAATGATTTTGCAAACCAAAGATTCGACATCAGAATGGTTCTCACAAGTGCCTTCGTGGATTTTTTGCAAAACATAATCGGTGTCTCCTGGCCCTAAACACACTGCTAATGGTTTCTGTATAATGTTCCATCTTCATCTAATGCAAACCTAGCAGCCTTGGTACGTAGGACCCTCGATTCTTTGTGATCCGAGGGTAGTTTTCCATTTTTCAAATAGTCGATATATACTTGTTCCTCTAGTCCTATGTCAAACTTGTCGAATTTATATCGGCATGACCCTCTTTGACCACAGATCTTGATAACTGAACGACAGTCCCCGAGATGATGTCGTCTTCTTCGACCGAGGATCCCAAATTAGCAAGTGCATCGGCCTCACTATTTTGTTCTCGAGGCACATGATCCAGAGTCCACTCCTTGAAGCGGTTCAAAGTTACCTGTAGCTTATCCAAGTAGCGTTGCATTCTATCCTCTTAAACTCAAAACTTTCGTTTACTTGGTTTACCACCAGTAAAGAATCTCTCTTGGTTTCGATGACTTCTGCTCCCAAACTCTTAGCTAGCTCGAGACCTGCAATCATGGCCTCATACTCTGCCTCATTGTTAGTCAATCTAGATGTTTTGATCGATTGTCTAATGGTGTCACTCGTGGGTGGCTTCAAGACAATGCCAAGCCCGGATCCTTTCACATTCGAGGCACCGTCTATGAAAAGGGTCCATACCCCTGATGATGTACCCGAACTTAGCAAGAGTTCTTTCTTCACTTTGGGTATGAGGGTCGGTGTAAAATCGTCCACGAAGTCAGCTAGGATTTGAGACTTGATGGTCATTCGGGGTTGATATTCGATATCGTGCCCGCTAAGTTTGACGACCCATTTGTCCAATCGACCCGATAGCTCAGGCTTATGTAAAACATTTCGAAGGGGGTAAGTGGTTAATACAAATATGGGATGGCATTGAAAATATGGCTTTAGCTTTATTGATACGCTTATCAATGCCAGTGCTAATTTTTCTAAGAGAGGGTACCTAGTTTCAGAATCTCCTAGAGTTCGACTTATATAATAAACAGGGAATTGCGTACCTTGCTCTTCTCGAACTAATACCCCAATTACCGCTATCTCGGACACCACCAAGTATAGGTAAAGTTTTTCATCTACCTTCGGGGTGTGAAGCAAAGGCGGGCTCGATAGATATCGCTTTAATTCTTCTAAGACTTGTTGGCATTCGGGGGACCATGCGAATTTTTTTTCTTTTTGAGCAAGGAAAAGAACCGATGATTCCGATCCGATGACTTCAAAATGAACCAACCCAGTGTAACAATTCTTCCTGTTAGCCTTTGCACGACCTTCATGCTATCCACAATTGTGATATCCTTGATAGCTTTGATCTTATCGGGGTTAATTTTGATACCCCGATTCGATACCATGAAGCCGAGGAACTTACCCGAGCCAACTCCGAAGGCACATTTCTCCGGGTTAAGCTTCATGTTATATTTCCTCAAAATTTTGAATGTCTCCTGCAAATGGACTAAATGGTCCTCTGCGCGTAAGGACTTAACCAACATATCATCAATATAAACTTCCATTGGTTTACCTATTTGTTCTTCAAACATTTTGTTAACTAGGTGTTGGTATGTAGCTCCTGTATTTTTTAGCCCAAAAGGCATTATGTTGTAACAATAAGTTCCGAACTTAGTAATAAATGAAGTCTTTTCCTGGTCCTCCGGGTTCATCCGAATCTTATTGTACCCGAAGTAGGCATCGAGAAAAGTTAGGATCTCTTAGCTAGCCGTAGCATCGATCATATGATCGATTTTGGCAATGGGAAGGAATCTTTTGGGCATGCTTTGTTCAAGTCGTTATAATCTATGCACATTCTAAGTTTGTTTCCTTTTTTAGGAACTACAACTACGTTGGCTAGCCACTTGGGGTACTTTACCTCCCGAATGTATCCTATTTTAAGAATGATGTGTGGTGATTTCTGGTGGAATCCCTGTCACATCTAAATGGGACCAAGCAAAGCAATCCATATTATCAATAAGAAATTGAATGAGTTTTTTCAAGAGTTCGAGGGTCAATCCCGTTGATCGAGGCCAACCATGCAATACTAAAAAGTAGCAAGAATGGTCGAAGCAACTTTTTCCCAAGAAGGTCAGGATTGATTTCCATAGGGAGCTAGAGATGGGAATTGAGTTTCTATCTAAATTGGAGTTGCGTAATTGTTCTTAATTGCACTTCTAACATAGTTGGTTTTGATATTACTTCTAAATTTATGCTACTAAGATGCTAAATTAAGCTAAGAGTAAACTATTGAAGGTTTTCTAAATAGTTAAAAGGCACTAGTGAAGTGACTTTCTCCTAGGTGGATACTTGACGGGTTCTCGAGTCTAAGGCTAGGTTGTCATGTTTGGGGATTACGATATAACCATTGCACGATACTTCTCACTCTATACCTCTCGGTAGTTTGAGTGATTTTGCCCTAATTGACTTTCTCAAGACCAATTGGGTATGATAATTTGTGCAAGCAATTGAGGTTCAAGTCGGGTATTACTATCTCTAGGTTTAACACTTTAAGTGAGGTTATAAATCTCTTGAATACGCCCAAATTCCTTGTTGGACTAATTTTCCTAGACTTAGGCTCTCTTTCTCAAGAAGAGCCCAAATCAAATAGGCATAAACTAGTGTTTACAACCACTAATTCAACATAAAAACCATAAATTAGTCCAAATATCAAACACCTATAGATATTCAAGCCTTAAAACACAAGACCCATCAATTACACACGCTAGGGTTGAGCCACAACCCTAGCTGATGGGTCTAGCTACTCATGATAATAGAAGAAAACAAAGAAATAGATAAAGAAAAACCCATAATATTTAATTACTAGCTAAAACTTGAAGATTCAATGATGAAAGTATTGTAAAATTACTCAAAATAGGAAAAGAACACTATTCACGAGCGCAACTGCTATCTCGAATACAACTCATGACCTAAAAATAGGAAAAGAAACTATTTATACTAGGATGAGTTTTCTGGACAAAAATACCCATGCGGGGTAGTGCGGACCACACAAAATCGAGTGCGGCTGCACTGAGGCTCTTGGATGAAATTTTTGCTCTCTGAACTTGGCCACCGCGAGCTGCACAAAATGCACCGTGGCCGCGGTGACTCTATTGTGGTCTGCACAAAATGAACCGCGGACCGCATTGGAAATATTCCCCTAAATCAGCACTCTTTGAACTCCACTTTGCAGACTGCACAAAATCGAGTGCGACCGCAATGAAGCCAATACGGTCCGCATGAAATGCTTTGCGGCCGCATCACTTGAATGCCTGAAATGAGCACCTCTCTGAACCTCCTCTTTGCGGACCGCACAGAATGGAGTGCGGCCACATTGGCCCTGTTACACTGTGCTTGGACTTGTTCTTGGTACTTGTGCATGTTTCACTCCTTTTTGAGCTGGTTTTGACGAATTGTCACCTTGTTGACCAACCCTGCAATCAAGTACAACATGTAAGCCTTTGGGACTATTTTGTACACATTTCTAATCAATACTCAAGTAAGAAGGAGTGTAAAATGCATCATAATCCCTAGTTATCAACTCCTCTAAACTTAAGCTTTTGCTTGTCCTCAAGCAAAGAAAATAAGACCCATCCCTTAAGAGTAAATCCAAGAAAATTCAGCTAACCTAAAGTGGCTTCATCTAGCATCAATTAGGACTAACAATTGCCCTCAATTCAAATGAATCATTAACAACATTCACTCTTCTAAACACCATGAATTTAGTGCGACACAAAAGCATCAAGAGTTGACTCAATCATTAAAGAAACTCTTTCTATTACTCTGGTCATTGTGGAACCCAAACTTACACATCCTCAACTCTTCCTAAGCAAACCTCACCTTTAGGATTGTAGCACTCAAAACGAAGTTAAAAGGAATACACACATCTCTCTCAAAGAAAAATCACAAGTCCGGCTCTAAGTACCATATGCTTGCCCCTTATGTGAGTCACCACTAATGCAAGCTTCATTCAACTCAAGATCATATAGGGCTTTTGTGGAGACATAGTGAAGGCTTTTGGTTCAGGGTAGGAAATGTTTTGTCTAAGTAGGTTCCATCTTCCCTTTAGCACTTCTTTTGCTTCCTTTTGGCACACATTTACTTGATTTTTTAAGTCATTTCACTTCTTTTTAAGGGGTTAGAGAGACACACTATCACTCTTTCTTGTTCATTTCAAATATTTTTCTCCTTTTTCAACTTTCCACACTTTCATCTCTTTACTTTTATTGAATCCCTTCATTCTTTTTTACATTGAACATTCTTTTTGTCTTTTTGATTTTCTTCCTTTTTCATTCCCTTTCCTTTTCTTTATTTTGTACCTTTTACCACTTTGTTGCATTCCTCGTCTCTCCCCCAAACTTATGCTTTTGCCATGTGCTAAGGAAAGATCGGGTGCCAAGAGAGGGCATTTTTAGAACGGGTAAAGGCTTATATCGTGGTTCTTGAAAGAAAAAGGTCTATGGCTCAAAAGGGTTGACTAAGGATTTTATCATTGGTAGGCTATGGAAGTGTTCAAGATATCATTCGGATCAAGGAGAGCCTAATCACTTCTCAAGTCAAATTACACATAGGATTTCGCCTAAACAAACATTCAGGGCAAGTTCTAGACCAATAGCTCGGGACTTGGACTTGCAATTCAAATTCTCACCACACAAGCTATGGGATTGCTAAAGACATAGAGTCAGGGGCTCAAAATAACCTTAGCTAAGATTTGAGCAACACAATGGTCCCGAAAAACCACTTGATGATTATCGGCCAACACAAGAGTCTCAAGGTCACAACTTTCACCATCCTATACACAACGATTTATTTTTGACCATAGAATCAAATGCAAATGTGTTAGGCCTAAGTGAAGCTTTGCTTGAGGCAGCCTTACCAACTAACTACTAAAAAGCAAAAAATAAAACAGAATCAAACCCTTAAGAAGGTTTTCATGCCATCCATCATCGGGAAGATCCACCCGGTTCATACAAAATTTGACCTTTGGAAAGAACCGTGGCATTAAGAAAACCAAAGGCTTATTGAAAAAACTTAAAACAAAAAGCTACAAACATAAAATAAGAAGCTAAGAAAGGAAAAATGCGGAAAGTAAAATGAATATGTACAAGAGGGGATTTATATACAATAGGGAGAATGAATATATACATAAGAACATAACTTTATATACATACCCAAAGTAAAAAAGTATGAAAAGTGCAATGAAATGATAAAATTATATACATACCAAAGATAAAAAGAAAGAAAGCGTAAAATACTGTCATATATACAGCCATCCAAATATCCAAATAGGGCTACCCCCTCAAATGAAAGCTGACATTGTCCTCAATGCCAACTAACCAAAATAAGCACAAAAATAGAGAAGAGAGGAAAAAGAAACTCCCTATGGGCCCTCCGTATGCATAGGATCCTAAGTCTGGGTCCCTGGGTCCTTTGTCTGCTCAGGAACCTGTGGTGGACTCCCTGTGATCTCTGGCTCTTCTGGGACCTGGGCCTGGACCTGGACTGAGTCCTGGGGCTGGTTGGAGGAACCTCCCTGAGGGTTCGCCAACTCTATAACTGCATCATCAGAACAAGGAATCACCCTCTTCCTCTTGGGTGGCCTCTCCGACTCCTGTTCTGGCTGGGGCTGCGCTGTTGGCGCTGGGTCATGCAATAACAAATCTAAAGGCAGGTGATCCGCCTTTAAACTCTCTACCTCGACTTTTAGCTCCTTCATCGACTCTTTTGAAGGCCGAGTCTTCCTCATTTTCTTCGCCTCCCTAGCAAGCTCCTTCAATGCCTTTCCATAAGAGTCAACGACATCTATGAGCTTTTTATGGTTGTCCAGAATTTCCTTCAGAGTGTCCTTAACGAACTGTGGGACTTATGGCAGAGGGGGTGCTGACTGGGCTGCCACTGTAGTAGATAGTATAGATAGCTTAGAAGTACCTGTCTGCATCCAGTTGTTGATGCTAGCGAGGGTCTGTCTCGGGCGGTGGGCAGTCAATGGGTATGCAGTGGAGGAGGGTATCTTTGGAGCTGTAGAAGTGGATGGACCTGGGGCCTTGTCTACTGAGGTGGAAGGAGGCTGAGTAGGAGATACTATCACTACTGGCTCTTCAGACTGGCCAGTTGAAGTAGTGGCTTTGCTCTTATAGTGCTTGCCTTTAGGGTTGTCATCAACCTGTAGGCTGTACTATGAGAATGGTGCCTTCGCCTTCACTTTCATATCAAATTTCCGCTTCTCATCATCTAAGTCCTCTAGGTACGTGGTCAGGAAGTTGGGGAAGGGATAAGATCTATCACCTTCATTCACCATCCATGTGATAACCCGGGACATCACATTCCCGATGTTAATCAGGTATCCCGCCATGATCGATGCCACCAATAAAGCCCGGTGAATA
Organism: Nicotiana sylvestris; assembly: GCF_000393655.2. Classification (NCBI taxonomy): domain Eukaryota; kingdom Viridiplantae; phylum Streptophyta; class Magnoliopsida; order Solanales; family Solanaceae; genus Nicotiana; species Nicotiana sylvestris. The sequence continues at coordinate 80,780,694 of NC_091068.1, read as the reverse complement.
GGGAGTCATGGGTGGTTGGGTCTAGCCTACTACACACAAATGTTTCCCATCCTTTAGCTTCAAAGTTTAAGTTCTCCTCAAGATCTTCACTCCTGGATTCAACCACTCTGGGGTGGTACCTGGGATTGCAAAGTACTCCGCCAGCCAAGGACGAGTAGCCTCACCCAATGCCATCTTCTCCAAATACAATGCCTCATCCTCCTCCAGGAAGCCCAGGTAATCATTTATGGTCTTGCCATCAAATTTCACTTTCAAATTCCGCACTTTGGTCACTGTGGTGCCTTTTTTGATGTGGGCCACATTTGTGTAGAACTCCTTCACCAAGTGCTCATTGGCGTCCTCCACATGGCCTATGAAATAGTCCCATCTAGCTCGCTCTCTGATTTGCCTCAACACATTGAGGTTGTGAGGCAAAAGGTCCCCGATGATAAATTTACGTTCAGGTACCAATTTCCTCTCGGGCCACCACTCTCTGAACTTGTGATAGGCAACCTCACTCACAAACCAGTCCTGTCATGCCTCCGGATTTCTGGTCCTTTCTACCCCACCTACTTGGGCTCACCCCCTTATACTTCTTCCCCTTCTTCTTCTACGGGCCCCTCCCCGGATAGTGAAGCTGTAGGATAGGTGGAATATTCATTGCCACTGCCTGCAGCTGAGCCCTCATACGACTTAGAAGATACGCGCACTAATGCTTGGGTAGTGGGAGAGGCTAAAGGTGTATCCCTCAACCTGTTTCTCTCCGGCCAGTCAGGAACACACTCTGGCACGGAGTCTGACGATACCTCCTAGGAAGCTCATATTCACTCCCTATTGGCCAATGGCTTTGCCAGCCGCCTTTATGAGCTTCCTAGTGTTGTTGATGTTTTGTCGGGCTTGCGGGGTCAATTTGATCATACCCTTTCCTCTACCCTAGGAGGATTCACATTTGCCCTGTTGTTTTCTACCACCTCCTTGTGATTGAACCATTTTCTGCAAGCAACATTCAGTTGAGCCTTGTTAGTATCAATAGAAATAATTAAATTCAGAATTGCAGGAAAAATTATTGCAGACAGTCAAAAATTACAGAATGCGGACCGCACAAAATGAGGTGTGGCCGCAAAGAGGCTACCACGGACCGCACAAAATCCATTGCGGTCTGCATAGAGGTAGGGTTCAGACTACCCACTCTCTGAATCTATGCACTGCGGACCACATAAAATGTATTGCGGTCTGCATTGAGGCACCGCGGATAACACAAAATCCATTGCGGTCGTGGTCCTCAAATGTCAACTTTCAGAATTTGATCCACCACAGTCCGCAAAAAATAGTATTGAGGACCGCACAGAGACACCGCGGACCGCACAAAATCCATTACGGTCCGCATTGAGTGCCCAGCAGCAACACCAACCTAGGGTTCAAGTTTTGTCCATTTTTAGTCCAAATTTTAACCTATTGATGATTCTCTAGGTGTTGCCTCAGTGTTTTAACCAATTATTCCTAATTAAACATGATTAACTAACCTATGCTACTAAATTATAAGAAAAACAGGAAGAAAAGAAGAAAAACTAAGATAAAAATGAAAGTCAAAAGAAAATAGCAAAATTAAACAACTAAAAAGGAATTAAAGTTACTAGGAATGAGATGCACTGATGATTAATCGAGACTAAGCAGTTGAATTCGTGCAATTTAGAGAGTGAACAATAATTTTTTTTGGCTTCTGATAGTAAAAGATCGAAAAGTTCAAATGGAGGGCCTCAGGTCCTATTTATAGAAAATGGTCTTGGGCCCTAGCCCTATCTCACCTACCCACCGTGGACCGTACAAAATGGCACCGCGGTCAGCGGTGCTCATAACCATGAAGCACTTGGAAATTGGCCACTACGAACCGCAAGAAATCCTGCACGGCCGTACTGGTCCACCGCGAACCGCACAAAATACAATGCGTCTACGGTGGAGAACTTCAAAGACTATCTACTTTTGACAAATCACTCTGCGGTCCGCATTGATTTTTTGCCCCCGCACAAAGGCCTTTGCGGCCACACAAAATGAAGTGCGGTCCGCATTTCAAACTTCAGAGAGTGATCATTTTTCAACTTGTTCCTGCATTGCATCAACACAATCCTACAACATCTCATAACCAGTCAGTCCAAAAATAAATCCTACACTACAAAGAAAATCAAAGAAAAACAAAAAGAAAGACACATGGGTTGCCTCCCAAAAGCGCCTGATTTAACGTCGCGGCACGACGCAGGTTACCATCAAATCACTTTACATGAAGAAGTGCCACCACGTGGCTGTCATCAATCTTGCCCAGGTAGTGCTTGACCTTATGCCCATTCACTCTGAAAACCTCACCATTTTTGTTATTCAAGTCAAGTGCACCAAACGGAGTCACAAACACCACTTAAAAAGGTCCACTCCATTTCAACTTAAGCTTTACCGGAAACAGACATAACCGAGAATTGAACAAGAGAACCAAATCACCCACTTTGAACTCCTTGCCACGAGCATATTTATCATGAAGGTACTTCATCTTGTCCTTGTACAAGGACGAACTGGAGTAGGCATGGAATCGGAATTCATCAAGTTCATTAAGCTGCTCCATATGAAGATTTGCTGCCACATCCCATTCAAGATTCAGCTTCTTCAAAGCCCACATGGCCTTATGCTCTAACTAAACCGGTAGATGGCAAACTTTCCCAAACACCAACCGGTATGGAGACATACCAATCGGAGTCTTGTAAGCAGTCCTATAAGCCCATAGAGCATTATCCAACTTCTTTGACCAATCGGTCCTATTTGCATTGACCATCTTTGACAATATACTCTTGATTTCCCTGTTTGAGATTTCAACTTGTCCACTCGCTTTAGGATGATAAGGAGTATAAACTATGTGGTTGACACCATACTTTGCAAGTAAGGTGTCAAAAGCTCTATTACAAAAGTGAGACCCCCATCACTTATGATTGCACGAGGAGTGCCAAACCTTGTAAAAATGCTCTTCTTGAGAAACGCAACAACACTCCAGGCTTCATTGTTGGGTAGATCCACAGCTTCAACCCACTTTGAAACATAGTCAACCGCCACAAGAATATATGTGTTCCCACACAAGCTAACAAATGGTCCCATAAAATCAATGCCCCATACATCAAAAATATCAACTTCAAGAATGGTATTGAGAGGCATCTCATCTTTCTTCGAAATTCCACCTGCTCTTTGACATTCATCACACCTCTTCACAAGTTCACTTGCATCTTTGTACAAAGTTGGCCAATAAAACCCACAACTAAGAACTTTGGAAGCCGTCCTCGCCCCACCATGATAGCCACCATAGGGAGAAGAATGACAAGCCTCCAAGATACTCAATTGCTCCTCCTCCGGGACACACCTTCGGATCACACCATCCGTGCAAATCTTGAACAAGTACGGCTCATCCCAATAGAAATCCAAACTATCTCGTTTGAGCTTCTTCCTTTGGTTAGAAGAGAGCTCACACGGGATTATACCAGTCACAATGAAATTAGCAATGTCCGCAAACCATGGCATACTATTTACCGACACCGAAAGGAGTTGTTCATCGAGAAATGAATCATTGATCTCTAGTCCATCACGAGGCCTCCCCTCCTTCTCTAAGCGGGACAAGTGGTCTGCCACTTGGTTTTCATTACCCTCCCGGTCCACAATCACCAAATCAATCTCTTGAAGTAACAAGACCCATCACATCAGTCTAGATTTGGAATCCTTCTTTGTCATCAAGTACCGGAGTGCGGCATGATCGGTATAGACTATGACCTTGGCACCCATAAGATATAGCTGAAATTTCTCCATTGCGAACACAATAGCCAAAAGTTCTTTCTCGGTCACCGTGTAGTTCACTTGAGCATCATTCATTGTCTTGCTCGCATAGTGCACTAGATGAAACATTTTGTTCACTCTTTGACCCAAAACCGCCCCAACCGCAACATCGCTCGCATCACACATGAGCTCAAAGGGCAAGCTCCAATTAGGTGCAGTAATGATAGGAGTGGTGGTAAACTTGTGCTTGGGAAGTTCAAAGGCTTGCATACATCTCTCATCGAACACAAACTTGGCATCTTTTTCCAATAACTTGCATAAGGGGTTCACTACCTTCGAAAAGTCTTTGATAAATCTCTAGTAGAACCCCGCATGCCCAAGAAAACTTCTAACTCCCTTGACAGAGGTAGGGGAGGGAGCCTTAAATCAAATCAATTTTTGCTTAGTCCACCTCTATACCATGCTTTGAAATTTTATGCTCAAGAACTATTCCCTCTTCCACCATAAAGTGGCATTTCTCCCAATTAAAACAAGATTGGTTTCTTCACAACTGGCCAACACTCTATCAAGATTTTTCAAGCATTCCTCAAATGAATCACCCACAACACTAAAGTCGTCCATGGACACCTCCCAAATATCTTCCACCATATCGGTGAAAATGACCATCATACACCACTGAAATGTCGTTGGTGCATTACACAACCCTAAAGGCATCCTAGAAAAGGCAAAGGTGTCATATGGACAAGTGAATGTGGTCTTCTCCTGATCTTCCAGAGCAATCAAAATTTGGTTGTATCTAGAATACCCATCCAAGAAACAATAGAAGGCATGCCCAGCAAGTCGATCTAACATCTGATCAAGAAAAGGCAATTAAAAGTGATCCTTGCGGGTCACTTTATTCAACTTGCGGTAGTCTATGCATACCCTCCAACCGGTGACGGTTCTGGTGGGAATCAACTTATTTTGCGAATTTGCAACCACGGTCATGCCACCCTCATTCGGTACATATTGCACCAGCGAAGTCCAAAAGCTATCAGAGATGGGGTACACAACCCCAGCATCCAACCACTTGATCACCTCCTTTTTTACAACTTCTTGCATTGCCTCGTTCAACCTCCTTTGATGTTACAATGAGGGCTTTGCATCATCTTCCAGAATAATCTTATGCATACAGAATGCGGGGCTTATCCCCCGAATTTCAGCTAAAGTCCATCTAATTTCCTTTTTCCGCTTTTGAAGCACCGCCAATGTGGCATCAACCTACATGTTAGTAAGACAAGAGGAAAGAATAACTGTCAAAGTAGAACTAGGGCCTAAGAACTCATACCTGAGGTATGAAGGCAATGACTTTAACTCCAATACCGGAGGTTCCTCAATTGAAGGTTTTTTTGGTGGAGTCTTCCTATTCTTAATATCCAAAGATAGTTTCCTAGGCTCATAAGAGTAAGAGCCCATCCCATGTAAATCATTTACACACTCCACTCGACCTTTATCATCATTAACATCAAGATTCAACAATACGGCCTCTAGGGGGTCCTCCACATTGATCATTGCACTGGTATCATCAACTATCACTACTGCGATAAGGTCCAAAAAGAGCACACCTCAGAATTATTGGGCTGCTTCATTGACTTGCACACATGAAAGACCACTTTCTCATCACCCATCCGGAAGGTGAGTTCCCCTGCTTCCACATCAACTAAGGCCTTCCCAGTAGCAAGGAAAGGTCTCCCCAATATGATTAGAACTTCATAATCTACCTCACAATCCAAGATCACAAAATCAGCTGGCAAGATAAATTTGTCCACTCGGACAAGCACATCATCAATAATACCCAATGGTCTCTTCATAGTTCTATCCGCCATTTGCAATCTCATGGAAGTCGGCCTTAGTTTCCCAATACCCAAAGTCTTGAAAACTGAGTAGGGAATTAAGTTGATACTTGCCCCCAAATCACATAGAGCTTTAGCAAAGTCCGCACTCCCAATGGTGCAAGGAATGGTGAAAGCATCGGGATCTTCAATCTTCGGGGCCATTGAATGCACTATTGCACTAACTTGGTGGGTCATCTTGATAGTCTCGCAATCTATGGATCTTTTCTTTGTCGCCAAGTCCTTCATGAATTTAGCATACCCTGGCATTTATAATGTGATAAGCTCTTCATCATATCAATAAACTTTTTAAACTGATTCTCATTTTTATTCTTTGCGAGCCTTTGAGGATAAGGTGTAGGTGGCCTTGGCAAAGGAGCCTTGGCTTTAGGCACAACTAGCTCCGGCATGTCTATTACGTGTTCCCTAGACGGGTTCATGTCATTCTAAGTTTCCACCTTGGCATCTTGAATATCAATCCTCACTTCTTCATTCACATTTTTATCAATCACATTTTCAATCACCAAAGGAACGTCATCTTCTAGCAACTCAACTTCATCACTTAAAATTTGCTTTTGTTCGGAGGCATTCACATCACCGCCTCGTCCACTCCTTGTAGTTACCGCCATAACATGATTGTTCCCACCCTTCGGGTTGACTACTGTATCACTTGGTAGAGCCCTCTTAGGGTAAGTATTCAAGGACTGTGAGATTTGGCCTAATTGAACCTCCAAGTTTCTGATTGAAGTATTGTGGGAAGACAATTGAGCATCAAAGTCTACATTCTTTTTCATCATATGTTCAAACATCATTTCAATTCTCCCCACATCATTGTTGGAAGAACTAGGACCTTGGGAAGGGAATGGGGGTGGATTGTTCGGTTGTTGATACATTGGGGGCCTTTGAAAGCCTTGCCCCCGATTTCCTTGATTTCCATTGTTCCAACCTCCCTGATTGTTGTTGCCACCCCAGTTGTTGTTGCCATTCTAGTTACCCTGATTGTTCCTATTATTGTTCTGATTTCCCCTCTTCAATTACCATTGCCTTGTTGTTGTTGATGGCCCCAATTGCCTTGGGGTCTCCATTGTTGTTAGTTGGAAGAATTACCCATGTGGCCTTGATAATTGTTCACATATTGCACCTCTTCATGCTGCCCATCATAACCATCATCTTGGAATCCACCATAATCATTGTCATATTGTTCCGAACTCCCCTGGTTCTGTTGACCTCTTTGTCTTCTTTTATTCACTAGCATGTTGACACCCTCCATGGCATTCACTTGGCGAGGATTTTGAACTTGTTGTAATTGTGTCTTTGCAAGCTGGTTCATTGTTGTTGTTAGTTCTGCCATACCTTGCCCATGGTCATGTAGCTCTTTGTGCAAATGAGTGACCGTGGGGTCACCCTGGGGCACATTGGATCTACTTTTCCAAGCGGAGGAAGTGTCATCCATCTCGTCAATAATGTCTCAAGCCTCATCATAAGACAATTTCATGAAGTTGCCCCAGCAAGTTGGTTCACTCTGCACTGGTTTGTTGTGTTAATGCCTCGATAGAAAGTCTGTTGGATCATCACCTAAGTCATATCATTGTTTGGGCATTCCTTTACCATTGTTATATTGCGCTCCAAAATGTCATGTAATAGTTTGGTGGGCTCCTACTTGAAGGCTAAGATCTCATCTCTCAATGCTGCCATATGCCTCGGTGAGAAGAAATTTTCAATGAACTTATCCGCCAACTCATCCTAAGTAGTGATGGAATGACTGGGAAGTCGCTCAAGCCAATCCAATGCCTTCCCTATAAGTGAGAAAGGGAAGAGTCTCAACCGAAGTGCATCCTCGGACATATTAGTTTGCTTGCTCCCCCAACAGGTATCCACGAAACCTTGAGATGTTTGTAAGCATTTTGATTGGAAGCGCCCGTGAAATACCCACGCTGCTCCAGCAATGTCAGTATCACATTGGTAATTTGAAAATTGCCCGCCCAAATCCGGGATGGGACAATTGCACTTGCATAGCATTAGTTTGGAAGCACTCGAGGAGCCACTCTTGGAGGTGGCGGGGGAGGGTCTGGAATATTATCATTGGCCTGTCGGCCTCTCCTTTGAGCTTGAGGTACTACAACGACCTCATCATCGATATTGTCATCTACCTCCTCCCCCGGCGGAATATCTTCAAGAGGTGCATTGTTTGCTGCCATTTAGTACCTGAAGTTGTGACATACACAAATTAGTAACACAGGAGGAAAGAAGAATAATACACAAAACTATTTAGATAGATAGCTCCCCGGCAACGACGCCAAAAAGTGATCGAGGCCAACCCTATACTACTACAAAGTAGCAAGAGTGGTCGAAGCAACTTTTACCCGAAAAGGTCGGGATTGATTTCCACAGGGAGCTAGTGATGGGAATTGAGTTTCTATCTAAATTGGAGTTGCGTAATTATTCTCAATTTCACTTCTAACATAGTTGGTTTTGATATTACTTCTAAATTTATACTACTAAGATGCTAAATTAAGCTAAGAGTAAACTATTAAAGGCTGTCTAAATAGTTAAAAGGCACTAGGGAAGTGACTTTCTCCTAGATGGATACTTGACGGGTTCTCGAGTCTAAGGCTAGGTTGTCATGTTTGGGGATTATGATATAACCATTGCACAATACTTCTCACTCTATACCTCTCGGTAGTTTGAGTGATTTTGCCCTAATTGACTTTCTCAAGACCAATTGGGTATGATAATTTGTGCAAGCAATTGAGGTTCAAGTCGGGTATTACTATATCTAGGTTTAACCCTTTAATTGGGGCTATCAATCTCTTGAATACGCCCCAATTCCTTGTTGGACTAATTTTCCTAGACTTAGGCTCTCTTTCTCAAGAAGAGCCCAAGTCAAATATGCATAAACTATTGTTTGCAACCACTAATTCAACATAAAAACCATAAATTAGTCAAAATATCAAACACCCATAGACATTCAAGCCTTAAAACACAAGACCCATCAATTACCCACACTAGAGTTGAGCCACAACCCTAGCTGATGGGTCTAGCTACTCATGATAATAGAAGAAAATAAAGAAATAGATGAAGAAAAACCCATAACATTTAATTACTAGCTAACACTTGAAGATTCAATGATGAAACTATTGTAAAATTACTCAAAATAGTAAAAGAACACTATGCGCAACTGCCGTCTCGAATACAACTCATGACCTAAAAATGGGAAAAGAAACTATTTATACTAGGCTAAATGTTTTGGACAAAAATACCCCGGCGGGGGTAGTGTAGACCGCACAAAATCGAGTGCAGCCGCACTGAGGCTCTTGGATGAAACGTTTGCTCTCTGAACTTGGCCACCGCGGCCGCGGTGGCTTCTATTGCGGTCCACACAAAATGGACCGCGGACCGCATTGGAAATATTCCCCAAAATCAGCACTCTCGAAACTCCAGCTTTGCGGACCGTACAAAATCGAGTGCGGCCGCAATGAAGCTAATGCGGTCCGCATGAAATGCTTTGCGGCCTCATTGCTTGAATGCCTGAAATGAGCACCTCTCTGAACCTCCTCTTTGCGGACCGCACAGAATGGAGTGCGGCCGCATTGGCCCTGTTACACTGTGCTTGGACTTGTTCTTGGTACTTGTGCATGTTTCACTCCTTTTTGAGCTGGTTTTGACGAATTGTCACCTTGTTGACCAAACCCTGCAATCAAGTACAACATGTAAGCCTTTGGGACTATTTTGTACACATTTCTAATCAAAACTCAAGTAAGAAGGAGTGTAAAATGCATCATAATCCCTAGTTATCACCCATTCCCAAGTATACCTTTCTCTCGGGCAAGTATCAATCAGAATGACCTACTCCAGCTCCTTGACAGTTGATTTAGTTTCATCGGACTCTTTGGGAACAACGAAGGGTCAAGGAGTAAGGAAATCCTTATCTTCATCTTCGATTACTTGTTGCTCCGATTCCGTTGAGGCTGGAGGTGGTGATTGCTATTTGGCCACCTATTTACCTTTGATGCTCGATTTATCCGAGGTTGAAGGCTCGGGTATCGGTACCACTTCCTTGATTGCAAGCATCTCGTTTGCAGCATATTGCTCTCTGTAGACTATTTTCACTCCTTCCTCTGTTGGGAACTTCATCATCTAGTGAAGAGTTGAAGGCACTACCCTCGTGTATCCATGGTCTCTAGAGGAGTGCGTTATACCTTAAGTCAACTTCGAGGACATGGAATTTAGTATCTTGTACGGTCCCTGCTACGTTTACTGGCAGAAAAATTTTGCCCTTTGTTGTTTTGCTTGCCTTGTTGAAGCCATTTAAGACCTGGGATGTAGGTACAATATGATCTTGCAGGCCGAGCTATTCTATGACCCTCGATCTGATTATGTTTGTTGAGCTTCCTGGATCCACTAAAACACATTTAACTTGAATTTTATTTAAAAGGATAGAAATTACCAAGGCATCATTATGTGGCAGAGATATGCCTTCTGCTTCTTCGTCATAGAACGATAAGGCGTCCTTGGGCACATAGCTCCGAGTCTGTTTTTCTCTAGTGATTGATACTTTGGTGCGTTTGAATACAGGTCGTTGAGGGACATCGACTCCGCCAATGATCATGTGGATTACATGTTGTGGTTCTTCTTACTCATTTTTCCTTGCATCTCTCTCCCTGAAGTGGCTTTTGGCTCGATCACTGAGGAATTCTCGAAGGTGACCTTCATTGAACAACCGAGCCACCTCCTCCCTGAGCTTCCTGCAATCTTCGATTTTATGGCCATGCGTGCCATGATATTTGCATATCAAGTTTGAGTTCCTTTGAGAATGATCGGTTTGTATGGGCCTGGGCCACTTGGTATATTTGAGTCTACTAATAGCTGACACGATCGCTGATGCATCTACACTGAAATTATATTCTGACAATCAAGGTGCCTCTACGAGTTTGGTATGCTTATCGAACCCGCTCTTACTCATGAGTCCTCGAGAACTTTGGCCTCGATCGTTTCTCCGATCATTTCGAGGGGTGTTACGACCCGACCCATTGTTTCTCTGCTCGACGTATGGGTGATACTGTTCCTTGTTTGATCTGGATTCCCTGTCTGCATCCCTCGGGGGCTTGGCTACGAACCTGTTAAGATGAGCTGAACCCGAGGGGCTCCCAACTGGTTGTCCTCGACCCTGATGTTTGATTGGTAATGGTTGTGCACATTCGACCATGTCACAACTGGATACTCGATCAAGTTCTACTTTAATTGCCGAGATGCAATCGAACTCTACTCGTTCAAACCCTGCACAAAGGCATGTACTTCCCAATCATCGAAGACAGGCGGTAATTCAATTCTTTCCATATAAAACCTGGACACAAACTTCCTTAACATCTCGTTGTTCCTTTATTTTATTTTGAAGACGTTCGATTTTCTCGTGGCCACCTTTATGGCCCCGACGTGTGCTTTCACGAAGGCATTTGCTAACATAGCAAACGAGTCAATAAAGTTAGGATCTAAGTTGTGATACCAAATTATAGCTCCTTTTCGACAACGTTTCTCCAAATTTTTTCAACAAGATTGATTCGATCTCATCGTCATTCAAATCATTTCTTTTGATTCCGCAAGTGTATGAAGTAATATGCTTGTTAGGGTTGGTTGTTCCTATATCTTTGGGTATATCGATCATGCGAAACTTTTTGGGAATGGGCATCGGAGCCGCGCTCTGAGGGAATTGTTTATGTATGAACTTTTTGGCATCTAAACCTTTCAAAATTGGAGGTGCCCCTGGTATTTGGTCAACACGTGAGTTATTAGTTTCCACCTTTTTGTCGTTGTCCTCAATCTTCTTTTCTCTGGACTCGATCCTCTTGGTGAGCTCTTCGAGCATTCTCATAATTGTGGGGTCAGTCCCCGAGCCACTCTCATTTGGCCTTTCTAGCGTTGGTTCAGTACGTCGAGTGTTTACTGGTTCGACTACACTCAGAGTCTTATTCTGACTTTGATGTTGGGCAATGGTGATTTGTTGAGCTTGCAGCATCTCGAATATCACTTGGAGGCTGATTCCCCCATCTCCCATTCCTTGTGTTCTTTGGCCACCAGATCAGGCTTCCCCGCGTATATTTCCTTCGGGGTCCACGCCTAGATCTGCATTCAAAGAAATGTGCGAACAAATATTAACTAGTTCCACATTTGGCACTTTCCCTGGGTTTATTGGTGGTACGCCGACCCCTGCATTGCTATTTTCTCCAGGACCTTCATTGTCATGAACATGTGCGTTTTATGTGCTAGACATGTTTCAGCCTGAGAATCAAAAACTCTTGACAAGAAAAAGTGTAAAAACAATGTGTGTAATGAGAATCAGTAAAGAAATAATCACTATTATCTTTAGCCCCACGGTGGGCGCCAAACTGTTTACCTAAAAAATACGAGTAACAATTAAATTTGATTTGTGGTTTTAAATATATGTGATTTGGTTCAATACAAATTAACAATCAAGAAATATGAAGTAGAAATGAAAGAAATAAGTGAATCAAACCAATGTAACTCAGCAACAGTGACCTCGAGCTTAGTGACCTCGAGGTGGGTTTGTAACAATAAGAACAATTAAGAAAGAAAAGTAAAGTAAGAGTAGTAGAGCTAAAGGACAATTCTAATGAACAGTAGGCAAAAAGTAGAGAATATATTCTTTTCTCAATGATTAGATGATGTTACAAAATTGGGGTCCCCTTTATATAATAGGAGAACCCTAAATAAGGTATATTTCTATTTACAATAAGGAATATTCTTGGCACAATTGTCTAACCGCCTAGTACAAAATCGTACAATCCTATTCCGAAATTTGCTCCATGATCTTGGGGACATGGCAGGAATCTAGCTCATTCTGTTACAAATCCATAACGGTACAATTTCGGGTTCGAGCATACTTAACTTCGGTATTCCTCACACTCCTATCTTCGGGCGTTGCATTCCACCCTCGAGCTAGGGTCTAGTTTGCTGACCTCGAACTCGAGCTTACTTGAACTCGGACTGAAGGCGATCCCTCGAGCCTAGAAAATCGGGTATACCTGATTTCGACCGTATGCACTTCTCCCAGTTCTTCTTCTCTAATCACTTCTTTCATTGATGGACGTTGATGTTTGATACTTCAATACCACACAAGAGCAGGGGGAGTGATTTGTGCAGTATTCAGTTTTCGTGTGCACTGAATTATAGAAGGACCTGGTTCTTCTATGCGTTCATTAAACTACAGTTGCGGAATAAGTAATGTAGAAGTAAAAAATACAAGTATTTTTACGTGCAAAACACCCCGCTCAAAGGTGAAAAAACCACGACCTACTTTCCCATAGGATTTTTCCAAAACTTCACTACAACTCTGAGCCAAACAACAATGTTTACAAACCTCTTGTAAACCTAAGGATTAAACTCTAATCCTTGTAGCAACCAGCCATAGGCTGATGCTACTACTTCAAGTTAACCCTAACTTGAACAATACAACTCAAGTACCTAGTATAAATGCTTCTAAGAAAAGCTGAAAGGTACAACTCAAAAGTTCCTACTACAATTGAACTAGAATAAAAGACAGACATATGGAACTGATTCTTCTATCTAGTTCATGTAGCTTCAAGTTTGCACTCTTGAAACACACAGGAATTGTTTGCAAAATGTCTTGCTATTTTGCTCTCAATTCTTGCTTAACTTCAGCGTGTATGTGTGTCACCTGTAAAAGAGAACACAACTGATATATATAGAGTTATTAGGATTAGGATTAACTAGAAACCTGGTGCTTTACTCTTCCTTGGTAGAAGAGTTCTAGTTAATTTCAATCTCTAACTTTTTCCTTATGTAGGATAGAGTTTTATTCAAGTAAGGAGTCTTGCTCCTTATCAAATATGTAATCTTTTCGTTCAAGGAATATCATAAATAACCACTTATACTTATCCCTTGCACATGCATGTCTTTTGCTTGAATCTTACTGTGACTTGTGTACACTGTCCATGGACTTGGTTCATGCATGTGTTCCTTTATCAATCATCAAAACTAAAACCGCTCAAGTTAACAAATTTCCCCCTTTTTATGATGAAAAACATTGTGCTTTTCAGAAACATGGAACCTGTTTCAACTCAGCTCAACATCAAATACAATGTCAGAACACTTTCCTTTTAAAGTCACAAATCATCAAGGACCAAGTTCATTAGGTTATAAACATCACAGTCCAAATCAAAAGCACACCTTATCTTCCCCCTTTTGGCATCATCAAGAAGTTGCATAATTAAGTTAAGTAACCAAATTTTAACATATATCACCCATGACCACTAAGGCTACTTCAAATGCTATCATGGATTCAATTTTCTCCTTTTCAATCTAAGGATATTAGCCATCTAAAAAATACCAGCAAACAATTTGAGAAAAAGCAGTAAATTTTATTGATTGATAAGATCCTACCACAAAGCATAAGAAGAAATAAAAACATAGAACCATGAGCAAAAAACAAAAAATCTCACTTGCTCTACTGATTACAAACTGCGCTAGGAAGGATTTAGGACTGGAAAGGACCAAGTTCTTGGCCTGAAGTAGCTTCAACATGTCGTGAATAATGCCCTCATTATTCTCTTTCTCCTTTGCAAGCTTAAACTTGAGAGAGTCCCTTTCAGTTTCTACTTCAACAACTTTTTCCACAACCTTTAAATCCGAGCATCCTTAGCCTCACTCTCCTACTCTAATGTTCTAACCTTGTTGTATGCGGCAAAATCAGAGGACTTAATTTCTCGCTATCAAGCCACTTCGGAAGAATACCTCGAGACCCCGAGGACATGGAGTTGCGACCGACTCCCCTCCCTTGGGGCTCGTTGAGGCCGCACTCAAAGAAGACGAAGACCGAGACTAGAGCAAAAGAGGAAACTCCCAAGGCACATAGCTCAGCCTGACAGAGCCGGCCTATCCAGAGCCTATGTCGAAGCATCACGTCTAGCCGTTCCATCTCCATACTTTAAATTTATGTATGTTGTACTATAACCGGATTCCCCTCCTATATAAAGGGAACCCACACCTACTTCGTAAGCGGCTGATGTTGCTCCAACTATTCTCCACAAGATCAATAATATCTCTCTCTTTCTTCTCTCTAACTTGCTCGTTCTTACTAGCTCGAGGCCACTCTTAGCATTTATTAGTTTCATACTTGTTCTTCATTTATTGCTTGGTATAGGCCATAAAGAGCCTAGTTTGATCATATCTTAACTGTTATCCCATTCCCGACTACCCCCGATAGCTCGAAATCGAGCCGAATATCGACTTTGAGGCCCTTCATCGACTAGTCCGAAGCCCGGGCAGCAAGTCTCCTGGTTTGATTACTGCCCCGCATTAGCTCGTATTTCTTTGTTAAACTTCATACTCTTAGCATCAATTGCTCTATACAACTAGCATAAAATAGGTCATGTATTTTTAGAATCTCATTTACAAATTTAATTGTTATTACCATTTTCATGGTAAACAGTTTGGCGCCTACCGTGGGGCTAAAAATAATAGTGATTATTTTCTTGCTAGTTTTATTACACAAACACAAGGTATCTTTCACGTTTATTCTTGCTCGAGATCTTTGATTTCAGGTCAAAATATCTAGCTCGGTAAACAGAGTCGAGAATGACAACCTCGAAAACTATGGGAAAAACAGCGTGGCTGTTCCGTCTGCCGAAACGCCACCACAGAATCCCGATAACTCGCCCGGACCGATTCTAACAGATGCGGATTCACATGGTGCACAACAGGTCAACGAAACCTCGCACACTGACGGAAGCATACAACATGGCAACCAACTGGAAGCCCAAAAAACCCCAGCTCGGGAAGCACAGGAAGTTAGTCTCCACGATATTTTTGAAATATTGAAGGCACAGCAGTTGGCTATTGCTCAATTGCAAAGCCACCTGGAGACTCCCATCACAGTAGCGCCGGAAACAACTTTCCCCGTCGAATAAGTACCCGAGAGGTCAAGCGATAATGGATCGGTAGCTGACCCTGCCATAGTAAAGATGCTTGAGGATCTCACCAAAAGGATCGAATCAAGTGAGAAATTGATAGCAACCAACGATAAAATGATCGAGACCTACAACTCTAGGGTCGACCAAATCCCGGGCGCGCCCCCGGTCCTGAAAGGTGTAGATTCGAGGAAGTTTGTGCAACAGCCGTTCCTGGAGGAAGCGTCTCCGAAACCCATTCCAAAGAAGTTCAAGATTCCAGAACTCCCAAAATACAATGGGACCTCGAATCCCAACGAACACGTCACTGCCCATACGTGTGCGGAAAATGGCAATGACCCAAAAGATGATGAGATCGAGCCCGTATTATTGAAAGGGTTCGGGGACCACTCTTAAAAAGGACCATGAGGAGGCGTCATAACCTAGCGGCCAATCCCATAAACTTACTCACCATACCGACAGATTCCTCTATAAAGGCATACGCCGATGCCATCAAAGCGATAACAAGAAAGCCCTACACATCCGGGACCGAGCAAAGGGAGAGTGAAATGCTACGGGAATTCACATCTCATTCCCAGATGGAACGAACGGGACTACTCCTAGTCTCGGATGACTGAGCGATATAGGCCTTCACTCAAAGCCTACACAAACCAAGCCCGACAATTTCAGGGCAGTTCAAATGAAACTTGATCGGGTACCTAGTCAAGATCTAGTCGGATGTCCATATCCGACACCAGTCGCAAACCAGGGTCATGGATGACCACCCCGGAGCCCCCTTGGGCTCAGTATACCCAAGAAGGCTCCTGGCAAAGAAACCTATGCCAGACAGAGAAAGGTATTGCCCGTACGCCGCAGATAGGAGGAATGCCTCGAGACGTAATCTACCTCAGAACGATCGGAGAATGGATCGAGGATGATAACCTCGAGGAATCGTTAATAGAGCCAGATTTGACGGGGACACAAGGCCAGCAAGGGTGCCTCACCCATCAGAGTACAATTTCAACATCGCTATACCAAACATCGTGTTCACCATCAGTGAAACCAGGGACGTCAAATGGCTCAGACCAATTCAGTCGAATCTCTCTCAAAAGAATCACAGCCTGGCGCAGGAACTATATAACAAGTGCGGCCGCGGGGTCGAAGATAGCCACCAGCTCCGAAGGAAAGACGCCAAACCGCTCAACAAAAATCACCACCGAGAACTGACGAGCAACCAGATTAAAGTTCAATCACCAGTATGAAAGGCGGCCAGGAGGAACGAAGCAAATGGGCCGCAGCGTATTGCCACGATAGTGGAGGAGCGATGACCCTTTGTAAGAACTTATAAAAGGGAGAGCAAAATTTCTCGTCACCGGAGAAAGGTAGATCTGGGGATATACTCCCAAGGACTCCCTTGCATTCAGCAAAGAAGGTACCGAGACCTCATCTCAACCTCACACTAATGCATTGGTAACCTTCTTCCTCACTCGATCCATTTTAAATAAAACATGTGCTCATGAATCCAGGTAGCTCGATCAATGTTGTCGGGCCGAGGATAATAGGGCGGTTCAAACCGCCGGATCAAAACACAACCACCTCTTGAATCTTTGATGGATTCCAAACGGTGATCGCTACGACAAGGAGAAAGACCATTCTCTCAGTATAGCATGACTGGACCAGACTGGAACGCCGAGTTCCATACCATCAAAGGAGGTGCAAAGCATGGACGCCTTATTCAGACGACCACATGCGCACCGCCCGAAGACAGGGCCATCCTTACTTCGCCAAAAGGATGAAATTCCATGCAATAGACAGAATTAAAACTGTCGGTAGGAAGCAATAGGCAGCAAGGGGAAATTTCGCATCACATGACGCGTTGCCGATACCAATATCTCCACTCTCGAAAGAGTCAAAGGGTAAGCGAACCACATCTTCGACCAAGCCCGATTAAACATAGAGAAAGGCTATACTAAAGTCCACACTCCGAAATAGTAGGAACATATCAAACATTGGAACATCGCCAGCACATCCCGCGGTAAAGAATAACTACCTCCCTCCTTCGTTATTTTTCACTAACATGTATGCACACATCTAGCTAGGGCGTTCGGAAGTGCTAACTCTACCCGAAGACCCCAAGGCCTTAATAGAACCCGTCGCGCTCTTTCCCCTCGGTCGGACTTCCGCCCCGAAGAGGGTCTCGCCAGCAAGGTTCTTAGTAGAGCAACGTACCCCCTAAGGAGGATCCAACAAGATCGTAGGCCTTCTTTTGCAACCAAACAATGAATGGCACCCCCCTGAAGGCGCCGTCTGCTCGGAAGGGTCGGGGAACGATAGACTGAGTTTCAATAAGGAATCATGTACCGGACCAAATGGTCCAAGGAGCCGCGCCCGTGCAAGCTGAGCTCACAACAACGAAACGATATGTATTTACGCCAAGAAATAAAAGAATACCTTTCAGCATCTCGTACTCCAAAAAAGGAGATTTCAGCATGCTCACGGCAGGGGTCCCTCCACCGAATGGGACTCGAAATACTCTAAGACTTAGCGTCAACAATTTGGCACCCGCACGACCTTAGGGTCGGAACTTTGAGCTCATAAGGCCCCAACAAGGCAACTCTGAGCTCACGAATAACGGCCTCCAAGCCTAAGCAAACTTGATGACTCAGAGACTGTCGTCAATTGCCGTACACTAGAAAACCCAAGGCCATAAGACCCCGAGCGGGCAGACTCGGTATAACCAGATCTATTTTACATAGCAACAAAAACTGTAATACCTCAACAGGAATGACAAAACTGTAAGACCTCAACGGGCATGACAAACTGTAAGACCTCAACAGGCGTGACAAACTATAAGACCTCAACATGCATGAAAATTTTGTAAGACCTTACTACATGTATAAAACTCAATCCCGAAGTTTAGGCTATACGTCGCATTTGTAAGAATCCCGAAAGGGCATACCATCGGTGTAGATGCCTAAACTATCACTCGGGATCAAAAATGGCTCCAGCCAAACACATATGACTACAGTCAAAATGGCTGCACCAGCCAAATTAAACCGACTCGAGGATGCCCGACCGTCGCTAACAAAATCGCAGGCCATTACTTCGAATCTATTTCGAAAAACTCAACAGGCAAACGAGCTTCGACCATGTCAGCTCCAAATCACAAGGCTTCGAGCTACTCAGTCTACACGCTAAAAACCTTCTGAGGTTCTCGAATATCGCTGCTAACGACTTAAAATTGAGGTTCTTCACGAACCGGCGACGGGTCATGCAAAATTATTTCAAAAGGACCTTAACGAGAGGAAACCAAAGCCTACAATATACCGACAGGCAAAAGTGTAAAAGCTATTGTCGCCAGCCAAACGAGCCTCCGGGCTACACACTAAAAGATCACAATGACCAATAACATAAGAGCCACTATCACTAGCTTGAAAATTGAAAACTTGAGGATTAAAATGAGCTCGAGTCGTAACCGGATTCGAAGATCGGATCCAAAATAGTTAACTACACATGCCTAAGGGCACAACATAAGTGCCATTGTCGCCAACCAAACGAGCCTCCGGGCCACACACTTAAAAGGTCGCTTCGACCCGAGGCGCAAGAGCCATCGCCATCCACCCATACATGCATGAAAAAACTTGAGGGTCGATTAAAGCTCGAGTCACAACACGACTCGGAGACTGAACCCAAAATAGTTAAAATACAAATGCTCAAGGGAAAGGAACAAGAACCGTCATCATCCGCCCGTGTAGGCACATGAGATTGAAGGTTAGGTAAGCTCGAGTCAAAGCCTGACTCGGAGACTAGACCTAAACAGCGGGGCAAGGCACAAAGGCCTAACGCCTACTCGCGTCAAAAATCGCACTTAAAAGCCTCCAGGCCTGTCTAGTGAGCTCCGGATCCACAGGGCTCCCACCAGACACTAAAACTAGCCCGTCTGGTCGAAAGCAATGCAGAAAGAGATAAAGCTTCAAGTTTTCTCTTCTTTACATACGCAAAAGGTGCGCTCTCCATCTACAAACATGCTCTGTGAATGTCAAATACAAAATGGAAAGTGGCGAAATCTACGCTCCGCTCCAGAAGGCTACAGCCTATCAGCCCCAGATTTGCTCTCCGTGACATCAGCAAGAAGTGACCTAGCATCACGCTCGTCCGTCTTTTCTCGAGCCAACTCCTCCGAGAGAACAAAGCCCCTAGCACCGATCTCTTTGAGTACCTCTCTTCGGGATCTGTAACGAACATATTCCTCGATCCTCTTCTCACGATCGAGGGCCCACTTCAACTTGGCTTGGGCATCAGCAGCGTCCTTCAAATGAATAGTCATCTCCTGATCAGCCTTGGTCCGACTTAATGCTTCTTCAGCCCGGGCATCGTTTATCTTGGCCCTGACCTTCGAGAGATCGGACTTGAGCTTCACGATCATATTCGCTTGAATTGAAGCATTGTCACGAGCCAAGCAGAGTTGGGCCTCGAAGACAGGAACCTTAGCCAAGGCGCCCCTCTCCTCCAAAGCTTGAGCCTGCACCTGAGCCCTCACTTCACCACAAGCATTCCTGACTCGGTCGGCTTCGCCCCTAAGGTAGTCCAAAGCCTCCGTATTTTTCTGTAGCTAAGATAGGCAAAAGAATTAACCTTAAGGGTCAAAAGGGAAAAACTCATATTACGGAAGGTTACATGCTCCATCAAATAGCTCTCGCAATTCTCGCTCCAATATGCCTCATATCGCCAGTGCATCAACTCAACCTTCTTTTCCTCGCTAAGGAGCCTAAGGGACTCACCCTCATCTAGAGCTTTCCGAAGTATAGCCCCATGATGGAGCAGCTTAGACCTGAGCCTATCAAAGGCCTGCAGAAGAAAAATTTGATAAAGAAAGGGAGACGCGAAATACAGAAGGACTACGACGAAACACACCATGAAGTGAAGCCGGTGGACTTCCTTGAAGGACAAGCACACTCCTGTTGATCCGGCCCCTTCGGCCTTGGAAGAACCAACCTCGGTCGAGGCATATTCACTCGGAGGAACTACCATTCTGAAACTAGATACTTCGTAACAACAGGCTTGGGCGATGTCCTCTCCTCGAAGACATAGGCTCGTTTAGCCCCACTAAAAGCTCCATCACGCTGCGAGTGTAAGTCCCCTTCAATGCCATCGTCCCTTGGTTCGAAGGCCGACGGCTCCTTTCCCTCTCCGTAGGAACACCCGATACCTATGGCGGCAAAACCAGTAGAAAGGGGAAAATGCCATATATGAAGACCAAGGTGAAAGCAGCATATGTGCGTACCTTGGTATTTCTCTTCCCATCTGCCACGAGACATAGCTCGCCACCTACGCTCGTCGCAAGTCGAATAGGTCGCCAACCTTTGGACCCAGCCGGGCAGATCAAGAACTTCGCCCGACGTCCATGAAGTTGCTTCAAAGAGGAGGAAACACAATTACTCAACGGGTTTTCGCTATAGGCAAACCTAAGAAAACACGAGACACTCCACTCACGCGCGTAATTCCACCCCTTGGGAAATGGCATGAGCTCCACGGGGATAATGTCAGCTGTCTGAACTGGACGAATCGACCGACCCACTCTTGATCCTCATCTTCCTCATCATCGACAACAAAGGGTGTGGACAAATGGCATTGCAAGGTTAACAGGCCTTGATGATGAAAGCGCCGGTACAGCCTGATGAGGTGGCTAAGCATGATTTCAAGCCCAACCTTCTCCACAAAGAACCTCATCATCAGCACTACTAGCCAGAACGATGGGTGTATCTGCGCCAAAGTAACCCGATACTTCAAGCAGAAATCAAGCACAACCCTGTTGAGGGGGCCTAATGTGAAAGGGTATAGGTATACATTCAAGAATCCATTAACAGAGTCCGTAATACTTTCATCCAGGGAAAGCACCTGCACCACTATCCCCTTGCCCCATCCAAAGTATCTCCTCACCATCTCCATATGTTCCTCTCTTATCAAAGACATAGTCTTTAGAGTGAACTCCCGCGGATCCTGAGCACTGGGAGTGGAACTCTCCCCTCCCTACCAGGCTGGCCCTAAAGTAGCTGCCATGGCTATGGTAGAATTGACAGACTAAAGCAGGAACGTGCACCAACACCTTTTGCGCCTAAAGAAACGAAGGACCCTGTGCCAAGGCGGAAGGATAGCTATCAAATATAATGAGATCTTTCAAAGAAGCAAAAGCCGCCCCACATATATGTGGGAAACAGCGATGATTCGCCTATCCAGAGTAAGCCCCGAGAGGCCAGTGAACTCGGTACAGATCTCGAGGTGGTATCCGACCCTAGAGGCATCTATCGACATGACGTTGGGCTTTAAGGAGTCAACTAATTCGTCTCCAATCTCAAGGTAGTGCCCGACCTCGAGGATCTCCACCAAAAAAGAAGTCAGGCTTCAAAAAGCCTTCAACGCTATCAGAGAACTCGAGGCGGTACCCGATCTCGTGGTTTTCCTTTCTAAAAAGAGAAGTAAGAACTCCAAGCTCCGATCATGAAGGCTCTAGGAGGGCTCGAGGCATTGCCTAAATATAGGCAACCCCTCAATGGAAGTCTATCCACTATGCTTTAAAATGTTATCTACATCAAGTTCAAAGTAGACCCCTGGGTACCCAAAGCTGACCTTCGCTCAGGATACCGCTCTTAAAAACTTCATAACTCAGTATACTATCTCCATGCAACTCGAAGGGCCCGATGGTCCGAATCTATTGGACCAATTTAGGCTTGGCCCAAGGTACAATAACGGGCTCGGAAAAGAGCCATGCCAATTGGTAGAAGATCAAAAAGAATGCTCGCATCTGAGTTAGATATCAGCGGTTGACAACAAAGGAAAACATTCAAAGGCCTCGAAGCGCACAAGAACATACAATAATAGGGCAAGAATCAAAAACAGAAATCAAGGAAATATCTTTATATTCATAAATATCCATGTACAATAGCCCTAGAGGGGCCCTCTCATATGATTACAAAAGCCTACAGAGGATCTTTACACAAAAATGGAGGAGCAGAAGGATGTACATGTGATGAAAACCCGGGAGCCCGGTCCATCCTCGAACGGCGCCCCCTCGAGCTCGCATCCTCGAAGGCAATTCCTTCGGCCACCATCTCCTCTAGGTTCCCAGCTCAACCCCGCGGAAGGGCCTCGCTAAGGGAAAAGATGAAGAAGAGGAAAAGGAGGGGATACAGAGGAGGCAAATAAAGGAGACCTAGCCTGCCGAAGGCAAAGGTTGAAGATTCGGCGGGCCCCAGCCTCGACGGCCGGTAGTGCCACTTTATACCTTGGTAAAGGAAAAACCCAAGGAATGAAGTGCCACACCAGGCCTGGGTAGGAGAGTGAGTATCAGTGCATAGTCTGAGTGACTGTCTACAAAAGGATAGAACCGATTCCCCATCTATCCTCGTCTGGGGCCAACAACAACAGCAACCACAGCAGCGACAGGAAGGCATGGTCGTGCTCGACAAAGGGAAGCTCCGGCAGGAGGCCATAACATAGCCTACGGGAGCTCTGCCGAAAGGCCTTGAGGCCACGAGCCCCAAACATGATGTTCAAGGATAGAGGAAGATGATAAAAGAAATGGGAAAATGAGCTAATGAAGGTACTTGGATAGAGAAAGAATGCCATAGCACCCCTATTTATATGGGTAATGACACGGTCATCAAGTCTTTAGAAGATTGACTAGCGGACGCAATTACTGCATTCTTGAAGAATTGAATCAACGGCGGTGCATTCATCTTGGAGAACGGGAATCGACAGTGCATTGAATGATGACAAATACACAAGTCCATAGGACACCCCGGTTGCCGCAAAAGCTCGCGCCACATGTTGCATTATTGGTATGACATCACCGTGAGAAGCTCGTGGAGTTAGGTGTCAGAATCATTTCCCATCGCTTCAATCTGGAAAATGCGGAGACTATCTGTATGCGGCAAAATCAAGGGACTTAATTTCTCGCTATCAAGCCACTTCGGAAGAATACCTCGAGACTCTGAGGACGTGGAGTTGCAACCGAGTCCCCGAGAATGTGGAGTTGTGACCGAGTCCTCTCCTTCGGGGCTCGTCGAGGCCGTACTCAAAGAAGACGAAGACCGAGGCTAGAGCAAAGGGGGAAACTCCCAAGGCACGTAGCTCAGTCTAACAGAGCCGGCCTATCCAGAGCCTATGTCGAAGCATCACGTCTAGCCGTCCCATCTCCATACTTTACAATTAATGTATGTTGTACTATAACTGATTCCCCTCCTATATAAAGGGAACCCACACTACTTCGTAAGCAGCTGATGTTTCTCCAACTATTTTCCACCAGATCAATAATATCTCTCTCTCTCTCTTTCTTCTCTCTAACTTGCTCGTTCTTACTAGCTCAAGGCCACTCATAGAATTTATTAGTTTCATACTTGTTCTTCATTTATTGCTTGCTATAGGCCATAAAGAGCCTAGTTTGATCATATCTTAACTGTTATCCCATTCTCGACTACCCCCGATAGCTCGAGATCGAGCCGAATATCGACTCTGAGGCCCTTCATCGACCAGTCCAAAGCTCGGGCAGCAAATCTCCTGGTTTGATTACTGCCCCGCTTTAGCTCGTATTTCTTCATTAAATTTCATACTCTTAGCATCAACTACACCATACAACTAGCATAAAAATAGATCACGTATTTTTAGAATCCCATTTACAAATTTAGTTATTATTACCATTTTCACGGTAAACACTTGTTGTTCTTAGGTACCCTTTTGGATGAACCAGGTTCTTTGGGTGCAATTTGGACTTGGTAGTCACAGTCAGTTAAAGTGACATCCCAAAGTAGTCTTTACTCATGCTAACATCTCATTTCTTGATGGGAACCTTGAAGTGGTCAAGAACATCAGTTAGGATAAATCCATAGGGAATGACATGAGTCTTGGTGCCACAAATAACCCTATGAAGGATCTGGATTAGGAACCCTGGCCAATTTATTTGGTTTCCATCGTCCAGATATTCCATAAGGGCCAGGTCTATAAAGGTAGCAATGTACCTTCTTTTTTGGTGGATCTGTATCGTGATTTGGGACTTGGGCGTATGCCCGGAATCGTAATCAGAAGTCCCTAGCCCAAGATGTCGGACTTTGTCAAAATTTGATAGTTAAAGACTAAATGAATTTGAGATGTTTGACCAATGTTCGACTTCTTAGATAACGGGTCCATATTTAGTTCTGGAGCCCAGTATAGATCCAATACCACATTTATGACTTATCTGTAAAATTTGGTGAGAAACGGAGTTGATTTTACCTGATTCGAACGTCCAGTTGTGAAAATAGAAGTTTTAAAGCTTTCTTGAAAATTTCATTCGATTTAGTGTTCAATTCATAGTTCTAGGTGTTATTTTGGCGATTTGATCACACGAATGAGTTTGTATGATATTTTTAGACTTGTGTGCTTGTTTGGTTTGGAGCCCCGAGGGCTTGGATGAGTTTCAGATAGGCTACAGAGTGAAAATATGACTTAAAACATTACTGGTGTTTCAATTGCTGGTATAGGCCTCTGAGCTCGCAAATGCGAGATCAGGTATGACATTTGCGACTTCTGTAGGTTCCACATTTGCGAGCTATTTCTTGCATTTGTGAAGAATAGCTGGGCCTTATAGTTTTTGTATTTGCGAACACAATTTTCACATTTGTGAACTAGGACGGGGGAAGGCAGTGATCACATTTACGATTATAGGGTCGTATTTGCGGAAAGGGTTAGGATCGCATTTATGAGATTTCCTTCACATTTGCGATGCAAGCAGTCATAGGGAGACCTTCGCATTTGCAATAGGTTCTTCACATTTGCGGGGCTCGCATTTTCGAACTCCAGGTTGCAAATGTGACACCTGCAACTAATCAAAATGATTTTGGACGGGATTTTCTTCCATTCTTCAAATTTTCAAAACCTAAAACACAAGAGGCGATTTTCCAAACAACGTTTCTTCCCCAAATCATTGTTAAGTGATTCTGAACTAGTTTCTTTAAATCTTTCACCATATTTTACAAGATTTCAACCTAAAATCTAAGGTTTTCATGGTGGAATTAAGGGATTTTTGGGTAGAAACTAGGGATTTCTAAAATTGGGGTTTTAGACCTCAAATTGAGGCTGGATTCCATAACTAATTACATATCCGAGCTCGAAGGTGAATGTGTAATCGGGTTTTGGACCGAATTTCGGGTTTGGACCAAGCGGGCCTCGATGTTGTCTTTTGTGGGATTTTTCAATAATGGCCTAAATTGAATTCTTTTCGATCGTGGGTCGTTCTTAAGGCTTAATTTGAATCGTTTGGTTGGTAATTTTCTAGATTATATTTGTCCGGAGGCTTGTTTGAAGGTAAAAGCAATGGTTGAGCTTTGAGTTTGGCCGTTGGACCGAGGTAAGTGCCATGGTTAACCTTGGCTTGAAGGATTAGGTCTTATTTGCCTATTTT
Organism: Nicotiana sylvestris; assembly: GCF_000393655.2. Lineage (NCBI taxonomy): Eukaryota > Viridiplantae > Streptophyta > Magnoliopsida > Solanales > Solanaceae > Nicotiana > Nicotiana sylvestris. The sequence continues at coordinate 80,754,688 of NC_091068.1, read as the reverse complement.
CTACATGTTTGAATGTTGAGTACAATGTATAGGTGAGGTGACGAGTATGTATGCATTGTTGTCAAGTCATAGCATGCGAGTGAGTCTTATTCAAGAAATTATAGCTTTTCGTGATCATATTCCCCATGCTTAGATTAGTTTATCGTTATGTTGATCATTCTTATCATATTTATGGATTTTGGTATTGATTGAGTATTGATTCAAAGTTGAGGTTGGTATTGTGGAACCAAATGTTGAAGTAAGACTTGTTCTTGATATTTCCATCTCCCGGTTATTATTGTTCATTATTTTGGTGAGGGAGAGTGTTAATACACGAAGGGTAATGCCGTGCCATGTTTTGTGGGTGTTAATGTTTGAAGGGTGATGTTGTGCCATGTTATAAGTGTTAATGCACGAAGGGTGATGTCGTTCAATGTTATGAGAGAGTTAATGCACGAAGGGTGATTCAGTGTCGTTTTTATTTGATTCATATAATGAGGTTGAGAGTAAAAGCACGGGTGATACCGCATACTTTCTCTTGTTATGGTTACTTGTCCTTATCTATTCTAATTATATCGGTTTATCAAAGTTCTTAATTCTGATGTGATCATTTATCTTGTGATCCCCTCAGCATGTCTCCCTCCTAATATTACTTGTCTTGTTTCTTTTATCATTGTTATTGATATATATATATATATATATATATATATTGTTATACTATATAGGTTTATTTGTAGGTGTCTTGTCTTAGCCTCGTCACTACTTTGCCGAGGTTAGGCTCAACACTTACCAGTATATGGGGCCAGTTGTACTGATACTACACTACATTTATGTGCAAATTTCGGTGCTGGTCCAAGCTGATTCTAAGGTTAGCTGCTGGCTTCACTTGATCAGAGACTCAAGGTAGACCTGTTAGCGTCCACAGGCTCTGGCGTCTCCTTCTATACATTCTCTTTACCGTTTCTTTTGTTTTGAAGACACTTGTATTTCTTTTCAGACATTTACTTGTAATTAAATCTTAGAAGTTCATGAATTGTGACTCCAGATCTGGGTAATTGTGTATAAATATTAAGATTGTTATGATTTTTCGCACTCTTTTTAACTTGTTATGGTTTAATTGTTGTTAATCACTGAAAGGTTTAAGAATTTGGCTTAATAATCTCTAATGTTGGCTTGCCTAGCAAGAAAAATGTTAGGCGCTATCACGGTCCTGACGGTGGGAATTCCAGGTCGTGACAAGTCAGTGAGTTAAGATTTAGTCAATATGCATAATTAAAATTTTAGTATTCATCAGTTACTACAACCAAAGTTTTGCAGTTGATTTATGTTAGACATTCAGATTATTAAGAAGTATTTGATTAAAGTATTATCTTCTTTTATGTAATGTTTGTAGTATAGTATTGATAATCGCATATAGTTCGCTCGGTCAAGTTTAGCAATCGGCTGCCGATCACGACCTATTTAGAAAATAAGTCATGACAGGTAAAGTGGGCTAGGTCCAAACGGCACCTTTCAATTCACATAGGAAGAGAAAGGCCCTAAAAACCCAACATAAAGAACTAAATTTAATATAAATGGGTGGAATTAGAATTAAGGTAATATTTTAATTCACAAAGAGCCTCCAAGTTCAAGCTAAAAAAGAAATTTTTGTTTCATGATCATCAAATGTAGAATAGTGGAAGCACAACTTTTCCTCAAAATGAGGAGTTCAGGAGGTGAGAGATTTGTTGGCCAGAAATTTCTGAACTTGTGTAACCAGTCAAAGCATATTTTTCATAACTGAGGGAACTCAATGCCCTCAGCACCATTGTAAAAATCAGTGAGGCATTGTAGAGAATGAAGGTTCTTCTCATACAAATGGGAGAACTTGATTACTTGGACCATCTCTCTTCTGCCCGAGTCTTCATGTTTTGCTGAACTCCTGGCCAAGGACAAACAAAAAAGATACTGGAGACTATCACACCCCATATGTCCAGTCTTTCGAGTTTAGGAACAAAATATTATTCTGATAGTGGGTCTTCCCTTCTGTCAAGTGTTCAATTTTTGACGAACTACCTACAACAAAGGACAAACAAAAGAGATACTGCAGATTATGAAAAATGCTTACTTTTAGGCTTTTGAGTTTGGGGAACAGAATATTATTCAGAGAGTCGATCTTTAATAGATGTGTTAATGAATCACTCCTAGCAATGCGGAGATCTTTCAATTCATCGAGCAACAACTCAGGCAGCACATTCTTGGAGCCATTTTCTCTTGAATGTACTGTTGGGATTTTAAGTATAGAATGGGAAATGGAGGGAAATGAAATTTTTAATTGAAATTTTAAGTTTCCCCCTTGGTAAAGGGACATTGTCCCATATTGGAAGAGGAAGAGTTTTTTATGGGTATATAAGCAATTGCTCTTCTTATAGCTCTTAAAGAATTGATAAGAAGGCAAGCCTCACGCCGTCGTCATCGTCGCTCGTTCGGCTTCGGCTTTGGATTTGGATTTGGTCAAATGATCGATTTATTAATTCATTTTTTGGACCAAATTTATTTGTTAATAGTAAAATATTAACAGAAATGTTATTAAATATTTGTTTTAATAACATAATATTAATATTAAAATAAATATTAATTTAAATCCAATCCGTTTTTCAGTTGTGTAACTGAAAATTAAACTACCCTCTTAAATTTTCCCTCTTTATTGTTGAGTAAATAGCCATTTATGTTATGGCATTTATGTTGTGGCCATTTTGCATAAACAACCATTCTAAAGAGTTGCACCTTTTCAGATTTCAGCCCAACTTTGGCTATAAATACAAGACTATTTTTCTCAGAATTTCAATACGATTTTTTAAGTTTCTCTTCCTTCTGCATAATTTTAACATCAAACAAAGCAATAGTAAGTGTGATTTGGTACCGAACTTTGTGTTCGCTGAAACACTGGGGGTTTGAAGTACCACTACACCACTGTGTATAATTCATTCTGTGCTGGGAGGAAATAATCCACAACCTTGGGTACTAGGAGGGGATTAAATTTCTTAAGGAAACACTATGAATTCAGTGGGCTCGGATTAAATTATGTTTCTGTTTTTTCATTTCTATTTATGTTAATTTATATTTTTCAGAATTATTTTACAAATACAGTTTACTAATAAGCTTAAGGAGCTTAATATATTTTTTGTATCTGTACTTACTGTTTCTGGAGAGTAAAACCTTTGTGATTTTGTACTCTATTGGAGATTAAAATCTACGTGATTTTAACGTTTGTGTCATTCTTTTACAAAAATGACTAATGATAATGTGAACCAAGTTGTTCCAATGGTGACTGTCAATGCCTCAACGAGCCGAACAACACCGGCAACATTGGCAGCGGCGGAGAAACCCGGAAAATTTTTCGGGATTGATTTCAAGCGCTGGCAGCAAAAGATGTTCTTCTACTTGACTACTCTAAGTCTCCAGAAGTTCATCAAGTAAGATGCTCCTGTGCTGTCCGATGAAACTCCAGAGATTGAACGCTTTCTCGTGATTGAGGCGTGGAAGCATTCAGATTTTTTGTGCAAGAATTATATTCTAAGCGGGCTAGAGGATGCTTTGTATAACGTCTACAGTGGCGTGGAAACGTTAAAAGAACTGTGGATTGCACTTGAAAAGAAATACAAAACTGAAGATGTCGGGTTGAAGAAGTTCGTTGCTGCAAAGTTTTTGGACTACAAAATAGTAGATAGCAAGTCTGTTATTACCCAAGTCCAGGAATTGCAAGTGATTACTCAAGATCGTCTTGTTAAAGGTATAAGTAGAATTAATACTAGTGTTGGTAGTATTAATTTTGTTATGTTTACTAATAGAATTTTCACTAAAGGTCTTGTCATCAATGAAGCATTCCAAGTAGCAGCGATGATTGAGAAGTTGCCTCTGTTGTGGAAAGACTTCAAAAATTATTTGAAACGCAAACACAAATAATTGAGGAGCTTGAGGTTGATTTAATTTTGTCCGGTCACTGATGACAGGATAGGTCGAATCAAAGTTTGAAGAACAGTCGGAACCACCATCATCTTCAACTTTCATCCTTGATTATAGTGGTTCCCCCTCCTCTTTTTTTCTTTACTTCATATTTTCTTTATGATGTGAATGTCTCTGTAATACCTCAAATGTAGTACCATTTATTATTTTGGTTGGCGGATGAAGGTTGGTGTGAAAATTGTATCGTTACATTGAAGCTTATTGTGGTCTAGCTATGGTGTTTGCGAAAAGTTCTAAAAATTAGGGGTGTTGCCATATGGTGAAAAAGAGGTAGCGGTTTTGTCTATTGAGAAGGTGTAGATCTAGGAGGTGTTTATGGTGGAGATAGACTTGAAGTGATATTTATGTCTACACCCAGGTATGTCAATAATTTGCAGCGACGCCAACACCATTTTTTCGGCAAAATTTTATTACTAAAGTATGATGGTAGAGTGCAAGAGAGAGAAAGTGGAGGGATTCTGATGGTAGGGAAAACGATCGAGAAAAAAGATAAAAAGAAAAAGGAATAAATATTTAGAATGGAAAAGATAATTACATGGCACTTTTAATTGAGGGGTCCCTTGCCATAGTGGATATCCGTTAGGGTTGGGGATATTTTTGCCTACTTTCTTAATGGCAGGTATATATTTGGATCGAAAGTAGAAATAGGTATAAACGTGACTAATTTTCGATAGTATATAGACAAGTCTATCCTTTTTCCCTTAATAGAATATCCACAATCATCAACAACAACAAGATAATGAAACAAAGCCCAAAAACATCCAAGTATCAAAATCCACCTTCCATAGACTAGTCAAGGATCATCTAATATAAATCTAAATACATGAGCCTAGGGTCACAACTCACTTTGGTTCATCTAAGATAATAATTGCATGGCTCGGAGAGTACTTTTCCCCCACTTGGGCCTCTATCACCTCTTAATTATTGTTGAAATAACATCAGGTAGCCACTCTAAAGGGCAGCTATTTAAAAATTAGTTAGTGTGTCTTGAATATCAGTTTTTCAGTTCGAGTTTTCAGAACAAATATGTCCTGAAATTAAGATTTTTAGTTTAAATTTAAGGACAAAATAAGTGTTGGATAATCTCTAAATAGCATCTCTGAAAATGGCTATCTATGTTCTTTCCCCTTAATTATTTAAAGGTCATGATATATTCATGAATGATAAGGCAAAATAACATAGACTTCACTTGCTGACTTTTCTCAGTTTTGACTTTCCTCCCACTTTCTTCTCTCAATTATCATACACATACTGTTTAATAATATAAATAAACCCATTTAAAGGGTCGGACTAGCCCGGTTCTGGAACGGACCAGTTGTTAATCGGACCGACCGATTTCTGACTGGACCGACCCAGTATAAAAGGGGTAGGATAGGGGTGGGCTTAACTAGGAACCAGACTGTGCCGGTAGGCTCCGTGATATCGATTAAGCGGATCGGTTGGAACCGGTAAAGTCAACTCAATTTACTTTCGGTTACCCCTACCAGCCCGAACCGGCCTGGACCGGTTCAATAGGTAGTTCCATTTTTTAATTACAGTTGAATGTTGGCAACGATCAACTCCAATTTTGATTATTGTCCAACGGCCTTATTTGCAAGAATAGACCTTTTTGGGGCATTTTTTTTAAAAATAATAACACATTTATTATTTACTAATTTAACCTTTTGAAAAACTAAAAATATACGCTCCCCCCCCCTCTTCATTTCTTCACTCATCTCTCAATTCTCAAACCCAAATTCTCAATTTTCATTCTCTCATTCTTCAACTAAATTACTATCAATTATTTGGCTCACATTTTTGTGGAATTTTATTTATGGTGTTATTTGAATTTTGAAGAATTGAAGTTTAAAAGAGTTGGAGTAGTAACAACTAACGAGCAAGTTCTTTTGTGGTTACATTGGCGTCACAACCCAAATCTCAACATGTCATGATGGCGCCTGTCAAAATACTAGGCAAGCCGACAATCACAAAATCAGTACGCATTTTAATTGAAAAGCATAATATATTCAGTTTAGTAGTGAAAATCTGATAAGTCATCGATAAGAATAATTGCGACTCAAATACAAAATCCCCAAAATCCTAGGTGTCACCGAGTACATGAGCTACTAAATGTCAATACAGTCAAAACTTCTAATACAACTATCTGGAAAGATAGAACAGTGCTAAATAAACTAAACAGAAGGAGAGTCGAGGTCTACAGATGCCATAGCAGCTACCTCAAAAGTCTCCAAGCAGGTAAGGCTCCAAGTCTAGCAACCACTGGGTCCAGATGTAACTGAATCTGCACACGAAGTGCAGAGTGTAGTATGAGTACAACTGACTCGATGTACTTAATAAATAATAGAACTAATTTTGGGCTGAAAGCAATGAAGAGATTAGAAAGGTACAGTCCAAATCCAGATAGTGCAAATATGACAGGAAAAATGACAGTAATAACTCAGAGAAATCTCATAATCATTTTGTACACAGTACAGAAATATAGACATGCTTTCAAGTTTAACAGTTTAAGCTCCACACTGATAAAATATGCCAAGTATGACTGATATGGGGAATGTTACATCACTATGTCTACATGTCAAATGTGAATGTCACATGTAATGCATCATAGTGATTAAATCATGTACTCACACTCTCAAAGTACTCTATCTCATTGTCACTCCCACTCATCAATCTTAATTGCTCAGCACTGTATGGTACCTGTGCTTATTATCGGTATGTCAGATTTCGGAGGGGCGGATCCTTCCCAAGCGCTAATATAAAGCCAATGCCTACTGTAGTGTGTAGCCCGATCCCATAATAATAAATAAAGCTTATAAGGCCTGTTGCAGCGTGCTGCTCAATCCATAATAATATATATAAAGCTAAAGAGTCTGGTTGCGGCGTGCAGCCCAATCTACAACCTTACTAACAATACGACTCGCAGGCCCCAACTCAGTCTTCAATCTCTCCAATCTCTCAGGCTCACAAATCTCGTGCCAATCAGCCCAAACAATGATACATGATGTAACAATAAATGATAATAAAGACTGAGATATGGTATGCAAATTATGGATGTGACTTATTATAGAATTGCAATTTAAGCAAATAATTCAACAGCAATAATGACCTTAGTGGGTCCCAATAGAATAAGCATATAGCTTAAACATGATTTCTAACATGGATTGTAGCTCAATTACTCTAACACACAGGGATTACATGAACAAGGTTTGATAACTACACGGTATCATGGAATCAACCGAGTCATAATTACCATGGTGCACGCCTACATAGCCTGTCACTTAGCATGTGTGTCACCTCAATACCACCCACAAAACACGTATTTCAGAGATTCATGCCCTTAAAACCAAGTTTAGAAGCTTTACTTACCTCAAACCGCACAAATCACAACTCCAACAAGTCCTTGCCTCATAAATCGGCCCCCGAACGGCTCGAATCTTGCCACAAATAACTTAATACAATCAATACAAGTTATAGAAATTAATTCCTTACTATAAAGATAAGTTCTTTAATCAAAGTCAAAAAGTAAATCCCAAGCCCACATCTCGGAACCTGATAAAATTTACAATATCCAAATTTCTATTCAATAACGAGTCCAACCATACCAAAATTATCCAATTCCGACCTTAAATTGTCTTTCAACCCCTTAAAATATAATTTATGAAGTTTCTACAATTTGTCCCAATTTTTCCAGCCCAAAATACTAATTAAATAGTTAAAATAATGATAAAGTAATGTTCGTTAATCAAATCTGAGTTTGAATCACTTACCTCAATCAATTCCTTGAAAACCCCTCTCGAAATCACCCCAAACCGAGCTCTCCAAATCTAAAGATGAAGAATCAATTAAAACCCTCGAACTCACCCTTTTTTGCCTAGCGATGTCCGCTTTTGAGGAAAAGAAGGTCGCTTCTGCGACTTCGCATCTGTGGACAAACCATCGCAGATGCGGTTTCATTAAAGCCAAGCAAATCTCACTTCTGCGGTCCATCAAGCACATATGCGCTTCCGCTTCTACGAACACATGGCGCTTTTGCGCGTCCGTTTCTGCAAGCAACGACCACACCTGTGGTCCCAAGTCAACAGGCCATACTCCGCTTCTGTAGAGAGAAATTCCCGCCTGCATATGTGCACCTACGGACTCAGCTCACCCAGCCCTATCTCGCACCTACGATGACTCACCTTGCACCTCCATGACCGCACATGCGACCACTCCCACTACAGGTGCGATGACACCAGACTTCAGCTGCTTCAACAATCCTCTAAGTTAAATTTTATCTCATTTTCGCACCCGAGGTCCACGATACCCCATCCAAACATACCAAAAGTCCTAAAACATGATTCGAACTTAGTAGAGACCTCAAATCATATCAAACAACATTGAAAACACGAATTACACCTCGGTCGGGGCCACGGTAGAGGCCGAGGTGCAACTCTTATAGCAGCTAGAGCAGCACCTGTGGAGCCACTAGTTGCTCCAGCTCAGGAGAAAATACTAAATGTGGTTGAGCTGGTGGGACCAGCTTAGGCACCAGTTTTGCCCATTGCGATTCCAGACCATCATGAGGCTCTCGACTAGATATTGATTTTATGCAGTAGCCTTACTCAGGAAATTTCAGTTCCGGATGCACCAGCCGCTTCTCATGCCGATGGAGGTGCTCAAACTCCCGCCGCTCGTACTCTAGAGCAGGTAGTTTAGGGACTTTAGACACCGGGGGTACTACTAGTCCAGCCGGTTGTAGCGGCTCAGGCCCCGGTTAGTCCACCTATGAGTGACAAGGAGAGGAAGAGATTAGAGCAGTTTGGGAGGCTCAGGACTCCAGAATTCAGTGCGGCTGAGTTGGAGGACGCTCATAATTTCTTAGACAGATGCCTGCGGATCCTTTGCACGACGGGTATTTTGGAGACTAGTGGAGTCTCATTTACTACTTTTCAGCTGTCGGGGGAAGCCGTCAGATAGTGAGAGGCCTATGAGTTGAGCAGGCCAGCCTGCACTACACCACTTATGTGGCATGAGTTCTCAATTCTCTTCTTAGAGAAGCTTGTTCCACAGACCCTATTACACCCATGTTTTCGTACGTAACAGTACGTCGTAAGACAATTGATGTAAGCTCAGAAATGATATCAATTTTGAAAGTACATAAGGTAAGTTAATCATGTTACCTTGGAGGTTACAAATCTTTAAGATCATTCATAACAAGTACCAAGAGGTTTTTAAGACTTAGAAGCCAAACAAACTGAAGAAAATAAGTTTTGTTGAAAGTCGACAAGTTCGTAATATTATAACATGTACTCTTGGGATAAGAATAGGGTGCTTAAGATGACAAGGAGGTTATCTTATGAGTAATTTTAGTCGTATGATAGTTGTTTATTATGATTTGAAGTCAAGCGAGTTGTGGAACAAAAGTTGGCAAATGTCATTACAAGTTATATTCATAAATGTGCTGAAAATTAGGTTAAATGTAGCTGCAATTTTCTCCCAATATACTTAGAATTTGTTACACCCTGTGCGTCCCAAGGTGACGTATAATCATCATGAGATATTTTAATCATTATTTAAATGAGTGTAAATTCAGACTATATATGATGTTTTGATATAAACTATAAAGTTTGGGAAAAATCGTATTTAAGTTGCGGAAAAAACCGACTAAGGATTTGCCTTGTAATGAAGATTTTTTAGCAATACATTTCGGGTGTTATAAGAGGTCTTTTTGGGACATATTATATACCAAATTTAAGGTCTTGGAATTTAGTTTCCAACACTCTTACCGTTTACTCATACAACGTATAGATAAAACGATATAAGCGTCTGAAGATGGGCCAATGCCAGAATGTCAAGCTAGCACCTCTTTGACTTTTCAAAAGTAGATATATATATATATATATATATATATATATATATATAGGTTTTAAGTCGTCTTTCTCTTCATTTTTCATAGAAAATGAACAGAGAACCCCCATAAACCTATCCTTAAGCTTTCTACACGAGATTCAAAGAGGATTAACATTACGGGTACGAAATCAAGAAGTGATAACATTAGAACGATCCCTACGACGTAAGTATCATTATACCGCCTCTCTTTTTCTTTGTAGTTTGAGTTTTGGAATGTACTTCATAGTTAAAAAAATACCTAATTCATGTATTTAAGATTTTAAATATCAAGGAAGGTTGATAAATTCATTTCCTGATAGTTAGAACTCACGTGATAGTGATCGAAAGCCGTGAGTTTGATTTATTCCACTTTTAGCGGATATTTTTGTAGTCCACTAGTTTTGGCCTCTTGTGCTACTTATTTATGGAGTTTGGAAGGATAAAGGGTGTGGAGAAATACCACATGTGGTAGGTTAGTGGGTTGTTCGCTCTTCGTTGTAGTTTCAGGCTACTTGATAACTTGTTGATAGGGTGTGTTATGGTATATTTGGGGTTTTTGTTGTATTAAAGGTCCCGAATTGTAGTTAGGTTGTTTTCGAGTTGCTGATTATATTATGTTGTTGTCTCTCCTATAGTAGGCTTGAGGGAGCAGTAAAATCAGGGGAAATGTTGCCCCTTTTTTGTTACAGATTAAGTTACTTTCGTTATATAAATGAGAGAGTCATTCGTAACTTGACAACTTCCCCGCCATTGTTATAGATTAAGGTGCAGGGAGCTGAGTTTAGCATTGTTATTGGACAAATTTCTATAAAGTATGTTAAGGATATCCCTTCTTTCCTTTTAGCATGATCCATATGATACAACGAAACGAACAAACACACAACTTTCACAAGTGACTCTATTCTTAGAAGTACTAGGGTTGCCTATGTTTTGATTCCCCACGTGTCCTATTATTATATCGTTTGTTCATGGGTCTTAGAAAATACATGAGTTGATAAAGTATATCCAAAGAAATAATGATCTTATGATATTCCGAGATAGCTTATTGACTTACTTCATTATACATTTCATTCATTTATAAATGTTCATTAACCCATGACCAGATGGCGTTATATACGCGTATATCATATGTACATAGGGTATGGGGAAAGGATACAGCATTATATACGCACCGCCACCTGATCAGCTGGTATATGTTGATGATTTTGCCTATAGAGACTGAGATGATATGATGGGATGCCCTTGGTGGCTTGATGACATTATGTATGCATATACCTATGCATGATATGACATTTATACACAAATGCATGACATTAGAAATGTTTTATGATTCATAGAGCTATTCAGACTTACAGGTTGAGTTCTTTACTCCATGTTTCTTTCATATCTTTTACACACTGCTTTTCATGACTTACATATTTGGTACTTTATTTGTACTGACATCCCTTTTGCTTGGGGATGCTACGCTTCATGCCCACAGGTCCCAATAGATGGGTTGACAGTCCTCCTAGTACGCTATCAGCTCAGCGGAAGGTGTTGGTTCACTCCATTTGCTCTGGAATTGCCTATTTAGTCAGTATGCTTTGGACTTGTATAGATTGGTATGGCGCCTTTATGACATTTATATACTCTTAGAAGCTTGTGGACATAAGTCATGTATATGGATTATTGTGTGGCCTTGTCGGCCTATGTTTTGAGTGTAGAAATGATCATTTCGGTCGTATAGGCCTTTATGTCACATGTATGAGTTTGTATACCATGTTGGGTCATCCTATTTCTAGTATTCCCTTATGTTGTATTCTAGCTATCTCATGATGGAACTTCTGGACCACTTACCTATGATAAGAAAAATATATTACATTGGTACTCAGTTGAGTAAGTCATCGGGTTCTGATCGTCTCCAACTCTACACCACTATGTAATGGCAAGGAGTGGTCGATGCAGCTTTTATCCGAAGGGTCGGGATCGATTTCCACAAGGAGTTAAGATTGGTTGGGAATTGGGTTTCTATCTAATCTAGCTACGTGTGTTGATTTTAATTGCACTTCTAACCATGTTTGGAGTTGTTTCTATTCTAATTTTAATGCTAAGGACTGCTGAAAATAAGCTAATTACAATATTTTTGTAAAGTTTTCTCACGTGATAAAAAAAGCACTAGGAAAGTGACTTACATATAGGCGAGTATCTAATGGGATCTAAAACTTAGGACAAGCTTGTTATATAAGGGGTCGTGATATAACCTTTACACAAAATTACTCACTCTATACCTCTCGGTAGTTTGAGTAACTTTGCCCTAATTGGCTTTCCCAAGCCCAATTGGGTGTTCAAACAATACAAGTAAAACTGGCTCAAGTCGGGTATTACTATATCTAGGTTTAACCCTTTAATTGGGGCTATCAATCTCTTGAGTTCACCTCAATTCCTTGTTAGCCTAATTTTCCTAGACTTAGTCCATCTTTCTCAAGAAAAGTCTAAGTCATAAAGGCATGAATTAGTGTTTGAAACCACCAATTCTACAATTAAAGCATAAATCAAGCTAAATATCACTAACGCATAAACAATTAAGACCTAAAATAGAAGACCCATTAAATACCCACACCAGGGTTGGGTCACAACCCTAGCTAATGGATTTAGCTACTCATAATAAAGGTAGAAATCAAAGATGGAAATGAAATATAAGCCATAAAAGTTAATTACAAGAAGAAAATCTAAGATTAATAGCTAAAGCTACTCTAAAATTACTCAAAGTAGTAAAATACAGCTGTTCACGAGCTCCTCAATACAAAAGATGACCTAAAAATCTAAAAAAGATCTATTTATACACAGCTAAAATTACTGGACAAAAATACCCCTACATAGGTTCCGTTGTCAGTGCAATACTGAGCGCCTTAGCGCTTGGACTTTTGCGGCCGTGCAAAAGCAAGCCCGGACCACGTTTCTTCTCTTCTGAGCTTGGTCTAGACTTGATTCCGCTGGGAGCGTAAAAGCAACCGCCTTAGCGTTATCTTTAACTATGGTCGCGTAATATGTTCGCGGACCGTGCTCTTCATTTGAGCTCAAATTTTCAGTCCTCTAATTCTCAATTTCGCCCTTACTAGAATTTGGAACACGGTCGCGTCAAGTATTCTGATGTCGCTCTATTTCACTGCGGTTAGCGGTATCTATTGTACCCAGAAGTACCTTCTCTGAATCTCACTTCCGTTGGCAGCGTAATTGTGGCCGCCTCCGCAGTGAACCTTCCGCGGCCACACTGTTTCATCGTTGTCAGTGCTTTTAGCTCAACTTTGAACTTGTGCAGGTTTAACTCCTTTATGAGTTGGTTATGACTTTCTTGCTTCATTTTGACCAAACCCTGCAAACAAGCACAATAAGTTAGTTTTCGGGAATACTTTTATACATTTTTTATCCAAAACCTAAGCAAAAGAGAGCATAAGATAGGCTAGAATCTATAGTTATAAACTCTCCCAAACTTAAGCTTTTGCTTGTCTTCAAGCAAACAAAGTAATTTCCACCTCCACAGGGTGAAAGAAAGAAGAATTTCAGCTATTCTAAGGTGACTTTAGCAAGCATCAATTGGGACTAACAATTACCCTCAACACGAATGTATTATCAACAACATACAACCTTTTTATCACCATGTCTCTAGTGCGCCACAAGATCTTCAAGAGTTGATTTAACTCATCAAGGAAGCTCACTTTACTACGTAGGTCCCTGTGGAACCCAAATTCTTTCTCCTCTACTCTCCATAAGCAAATCTCACTTTAGATTATAGAACTTAGAGCAAGGATTGTGGAAAAATACATTCATCTCTCTCAAAGAAAGGTCACAAGTCCAGCTCTAAGTACTATAAGTTTGCCCCACATATGAATCACCACTAATATAAGCTCACTCAATTGGAAATCATATAGGACTTTTGCGGTAATGTAATGAAGGCTTTTGGTTCAAGGTAGGATATATCGGTCTATGTAGGTTTGATCTTTCCTTAAGCACTTCATTTTCTCATTTTGGCTCACACTTTCTTGACTCTTTGAGTCATTTTATTCTTCCTTAGGGGACTAGAGAGACACAATATCACACTTTCTTGTTCATGACAATTATTTTTCTCCTTTCTAATCATTCCAAGCCTTCATCATTGTTTTTATTGAATCCCTTCATTTTTCTGTAGTGTTCATTTTATTTTTGACTTTTTTTGGCTTTTCTTTCTTTTTCTTTTGCCTTCCCTTTTCTTCATTTTGTATATTTTATCATTTTTGCATTCCTAGTCTCTCCCCCCAAACTTATGCTTTTGCCAATTGTGCTAAGGAAAGATCGGGTGCCAAGAGAGGTTCATTTTAGAATGGATAAAGGCTTGTATCATGGTTATCGAAAGAACAAGGGCTTTGGCTCAATGGGGTTGAATAGGGATACCATATTTGGTGGGATATGGATGCTTTCAAGTTCCAATTTGGATGAAGGAGCGCTTATAATCATTTCTCAAGTCGAGCTTTACTTAGAATTTCGCCTAGACAAATATTCATGGCAAGTTCTAGACTTATTGGCACGGAACTTGGACTTGCAAATCAATACCTCGCCTCACAAGCTATTGGATTGCTAAAGAGAATAGAGTCGAGCGCCCACAACAACCTTAGCTAGATTGAGCAACACAAATGTCTCCTAGAAACCACTCGATGATTGTTTAGTCAACACAAGAGTCTAAAGTTCAAAACTAGCATCATTCTTTTCAAATAAACTTGTTTCTAACCATAAGGTCAAAGGTAAATATGTTAGGCCCAAGTTAAGCTTTTCCTGAGACACATTTATTCATTACTACTATTTACACAAAAACATATAGAAAATGGACTCAAACCCTTAAGAAGGTTGTCATGCCATCCATCATCGGGAAGAGCCACCCGGTTCACACACATTCCACCTTTGGAAAGAACTGTGGCATTAAGAAAACCAAAGGCTTATTGATCACAAAAACATGAAAAAACAAGAAGCTACAAATTGAAAAAGAAACTACTAAATGAAAATAAGAAGCTATGCTATTAAGGAAAATTGCAAAATAAGTTATAAAGTAAAATACAGAAAGTAAACTAAATATGTATAATAGGGGAATGAGACGAATATACATAAAAGGGGAATGAATATATACATGGAAAGGTAACTTTACATACATACCAAAGTTGAAAAATAACAAAAAGTAAAAATAAATGGTAAAGTTATATACATACCATAAGTGAAAAATAACAATAATGAAAAATAAGTATCATAATTACATACTAGTCACCAAATCAAAATAGGACCACCCCCTCCAAATAAAAACTAGCATTGTCCTCAATGCTAAAAGCAAAAATAAGATCAAAGAGGGGTTAAAGAGTAAAGAAAACTCTCTATGGTTCCTCTGTCTGCATGGGGTCACTGGCTGGGTCCTATGGATGGGTCCCTGGGTCACCTCCCTCGGGGTCCTCCAGCTCAATCTCTACATCGTCAGGTTGGGGAATCATACCTCTCCTCATAGGCTCTCTATCAGCCTCCTACTCCGATGCTTGTGCTGCCTGAGCTGCTAGAACTGGGTCCTCCAATAGTAGCTCCAATGGGATGTCACTAGCTGATCTAATCTTTTCTATCTGCTTCCTCAGCAGCATTACCGACTCCTTAGAAGCCCGAGTTTTCTTCATTTTCTTTGTTTTCTTGCTCGAGTCCGTGATTGCCTTTCCCTATGCCTCTAAAGTGGCCATAATCAGCTTCTGGTTGTCCAGGAGCTTTTTCTAGTTGTCGAGAATCTCCTTTAGTGATTCCTCTATAGAAGCTGGCACCTGAGGCTGTACCGGAGCTGACTGAGTTGCCACTGTGCTGGATATGATAGCCAGCTTTGATGTTGTTGCCTGCATCCAGTTGTTGATGCTGGACAGAGTCTGGTTAACCCTTAGTGTAGTGAGAGGGTAAGCTAATGAAGAAGGCAACGAAGTAGGCATGGAAGTAGATGGTCTAGAAGGAGGCTGTGGTATGGCAGTAGGAGGCTCGGAACCAGTGGCCACCACTCCTAGCTCTTCAGACTAGCCAGTGGAAGTGGAGGTTTTGCCCTTGGACTTGGGGTTGTCGGAACCCTGAAGGCTGTACCAGGAGAATGGTCTCTTTGGTTTCACCTTCGTATCAAAGTCCCTTCCCTCGACTTCCTGATCCTCCGGGTACATGGTAAGAAAGTTCGGGAAAGGATATGAGCTCTCATTCTTGTTGACCACTCTTGTGATCACCCTGGACATAATGTTCTCGACATTGATCAGGTACCCCACCATGATGGTCCCCACTATAATAGCCCGGGAGACCGGCATATCACTATCATGAGTAGTGGGGTCTAACTGGTTGCACACAAACGTCTCCCAACACTTCGCCTCAAAACTCAATGGGTTCCTGTAGATTGGGACCCCATGTGTCAGCCAAGCTGGAGTAGTCCCCGGGACAACAATCATTGATGCTAGCCACGGGAGGTCCAACTCATCTATGGCCACCTTCTCCAAATACAAGGACTCGTCCTCATCATTGAACCCAGCATAATCATTCAACGTCTTGCCATCAAATCTGATCTTCTAGTTCTGCACCTTGGTCACAAAGGTGCCCCTTTTGATATGGGCTATGTTGGCATAGAACTCTTTCACTAAATGCTCTTTGGCCTCTGGCAGCTTGCTTGTGAAGAATTTCCACCCCACTCTTTCATCAAATTGCCTCTTCACATTGGGGTTGTGGGGTAGAAGATCCTTTTCTATGAAATGCCACTCATGTGTGAGTGACCTCTGAGGCCACCACTCCCAAAATTTGTAGTATGCTTTATCACTGACAAATATTTCCTGCCACAACACCGGGTTCCTTGTTATCTCCAACCCTCCTGTTTTGGTGTCACCACCCCTTCTGCCATCAGGGATCTCAGTATTTACATCAATTGGGTCCTGTCTAGGTGGAGAAACTGGAGGAGAGGCTGATGCTGAAGATTCACTACTCTCCTCTAAGCTATCAGACCACTCAGAAGAAGCAAGAGAAGTAGGGGAAGCTGGGGGTGTAGGCTCGTCTCTCAACTGAAATCTCCCCTGGAAGTCTGCTGGGATATGGGTTGGCATTGAATCTCCCTCAGAAACTTCCCGGGAGGGGACATATTCGCTACCCTCAGAATGGGATGTGGCTCTGTCCATAGCTTTGATTGTTTTCCTCAGCTTCCCTATTGATTTCTAGACCTCTAGTTGCAATTTGGTCCTTCCTTGACCTCCTCTTCCCCTGCCTCGGGAAGATTCAGCCCTCCCTTTTTTGTGCATCATCGGCACCTCTAGATCGTAGCATTGTCTGCAGAAAAAATCAGTGAAAGATCATTAGTGTTGGTTATGGAAGAATCAGCAAAGAAAAACAGATGAAAAGTTGACAGTGTTTCACAAGTATAGATTCACTGACAACGGAAAAAGGAGGGCGGCTGCGGAATGGGTACTGCTGACAACAAAAAAAGGGATGCGACCACGGAGGACTGGTGATCAGACTACCCAACCTCTGAATCTGAGGTACCGCTGAGAGCGGAATTTTGGGCGCGGCCGTGAAAGTTGAACTGCTGTCCGTGGAAAACAAACGTGGTCGCGGACCCAATTTGACACTTTTCTGAACTTAGATTCCGTTGTACGCGAAAAAGGAATTGCGTTCACGTAAAGCAACCCGCTATCAGTGGAATTTCCATCGTTGTCCATTGAATTCAATCCATTTTTAACTCAAGCTTCACATGAACGCTAACCGCAGAATTATAGTCGTGGCCGCAGAGTTCAAAAATTAAACGGAAAATCCTAGGGTTTCACTTTTTCTTGACATTAACGAGTATCATGAATACCACTAACACCTCCTAGGCATGCACAACAAGTATCTTTATGGATTTTAGCAACAACTAATTAACAACTAATTAACCCTAGTTGAAACTAAAAGAAAAGAGGAAGAAGTTAAACTAAAAGAGAAGAAAATACAAATTGAAAAACAATGTTGATGAATTGAGCATACCAGTTGTTTGATGGGTGATGGAAATGGACTTCTAATTTGGTGTTATTGCTGATTATGGCTTAGTGTCGAGGAGATGAACAATAACTTCTTTCTTTTGAGAGAGAAAATTACAAAAAGGGTAAAAGGCCTAATAACCTTCTATTTATACTAAAAAGCACTGGAACCCACAGATCTTACATGGTGCAGCCGCGGAATTCCACCGCGGTCCACGCTTTTACCAGTTCTGAAGAGCTGCCTATTCAACACTATCGCTGAGTGCAAACAAATAGGTGCAGCCGCAGAATAGGTCCGCTGACCGCGAAAAAGCCACTACAGACGCGGATGAAACTACAAAATTATGCCCCCGCAAAAAGCTTCCGCTGACCGCGAAATTTTGAGCGCAGTCAGCGGTCCAATTACAGACTTAGCCAAATTTTCCTGTATTGTCATGCACTGCATCAAACATTCCTACACACATCTCACAACCAGTTAGTCCAAAACAAATCCTACACTAAGAAGGAAATCAAAAAGAAGAATAACACATGGGTTGCCTCCCAAGAAGCGCCTGATTTAACGTCGCGGCACGACGTATGTTACCATCATCATTTGAAATTGACCAAGGCTATCACATGGCTGTCATCAAATTTTCCCAGGTGGTATTTGACTCGGTGCCCATTAACTCTAAAAACTTCACCATTTTTATTCTTCAAATTAAGAGCACCAAATGGAGTCATATGTACCACTTCAAAAGGGCCACTCCATTTTGACTTGAGCTTTCTCGGAAACAGTCATAACCGAGAATTGAATAAGAGAAACAAGTCACCCTCCTTGAATTCCTTGCTCCGGGCATATTTGTCATGTAAGTACTTCAACTTGTCCTTATACAAGGACAAGATGGAATAGGCATGAAACCTAAATTCATCAAGTTCATTGAGTTGCTCTACCCGGAGATTTGCTGCAACATCCCACTCAAGATTTATCCTCTTCAGCGCCCATATGGCCTTGTGCTCTAACTCAATTGGAAGATGGAACGCTTTACCAAATACCAATCGTTACAGAGACATACAAATTAGAGTCTTATAAGTAGTCCTATAAGCCCACAAAGCATCATCCAATTTCCTTGACCAGTCAGTCCAATTTGCATTGACAGTTTTTGACAATATGCTCGTTATCTCCCTGTTGGAGACCTCAACTTGTCCACTAACCTGAGGATGATAAGGGGTTGATATCTTGTGATTGACACCATACTTTGCAAGCAAAGTGTCAAAAGCCCTATTGCAGAAATGAGAACCCCCATCCCTGATAATTGCACGAGGAGTGCCAAACCGTGTGAAGATATTTTTCTTGACAAAATGCCACCACACTCCGGGCTTCATTGTTGGGAAAATCCACGGCCTCAGCCCACTTGGAAACATAATCAACGGCCACCAGAATGTAAGTGTTGCCACATGAACTCACAAAAGGCCCCATGAAGTCTATGCCCCACACGTCAAAAATGTCAACCTCAAGAATAGTGGTGAAAGGCACTTCATCCTTCTTGGAAATTCCACCAGCTCTTTGACACTCATCACATCTCTTGAAAAGCTCACTAGCTTCTTTACATAGAGTAGGCCAATAAAAACCATAACTAAGAACCTTTGAAGCAGTTCTCGCCCTACCATCATGACCACCGTAGGGCAAAGAATGGCAAGCATCAAGAATACTCATTTGTTCCTCTTTCGGGACACATCTCTGGATCACACCCTCATTACAAATCTTGAAAATATAAGGTTCGTCCTAGTAATCAAAGTTGTCCCGTTTAAGCTTCTTCCTTTGGTTAGAAGAGAGCTCACTCGGAACAATGCTGATGTCATGACCCAAAAATCCCTCCGAAGGAGTCGTGATGGCACATAGTCTCTAAACTAGGTAAGCCTAACATTAACTGAAATAACATTGATATTTGCCAACTTTACATTCAATAACTCTTAACAATTTACACTTCCCAAAACCGGTGGCACTAGTCATAAGCCTTTCAAAGAATAGTTATATAAAATAGATACATCAATGTTCCGAAACAAAAGGAACATATGGAAATAAATACAAATGAAGGTGACTCCGAGGCCCATGAACGTTGTAACAGGTTTACCTTGAGTCTCCACCACAACGACCCGCACAGCCACTACCGATCAAATAACTGGATCTATACACAAATATGTACAAAAGTGTAGTATGAGCACACCACGGCGGTGCCCAGTAAATATCAAAACTAACCTCAGTGGGGTAGTGACGAGGAACAGTCCAGACACCTACTGGTCAAATAAATTGAACAGGATTTGATAATAAACTATCAACTTAGAAATGACATAGTAATATCAATAGCAGGGAATGAACAAACTACAATCCGTAGAAATAATAAAGAGAAACACGGGTGAAAACGAAGATAACCAAATAATTTAACACCAACTTAGCTGGGACACAGACAAGTAAAAATGTACTCAAACAAGGAAGGTGATTTCAGCTGAATAAAGCATATCGTTTTTTATGCACAATTCCCAGCCATCTCAAACTCGATGTCTCATATCATAACCTCAATCACCAAATTTTTAGCACACCCGGCACCTTGTGCCCACATATTTCCATCTCTCCTTACACAACAACGTTCTCATAACATCACAAAAATTTAGTCGAGCCTTCGAATTACTCAAAACACCAAATCCACCTCGGGTTCAAGCCTAAGGACTTGGAAACTTTCAAATTCCACAAACAACGCTGAAATCTATCAAATCAAGTCTGATTGATCCCAAATTTTGCACACAAGTCATAAATGACATAATGGAGCTATTCCAACTTCTTGAGTCAGATTTTGATCTCGATGTCAAAAAGTCAACCCCTCAGTCAAACTTCCAAACCGCGACTTCTCGTTTTCGCCATTTCAAGCCTAATTAAACTTCAAACTTCCAAATAATTTTCCAGGCACGCTCCTAAATCCAAAATCACCATACAAAGCTATTGGAATCATCAAAAATCTATTTCGGATTCGTTTACTCATATTTCACCTTCCGATCAATTAAATTCAACTTAAGCTCTCTTTTTGGAGACTAAGTGTCTCAATTCCTTTCAAAAACCTTTCCGAACCCGAACCAATTTCCCCGACAAGTTACATAAAAACCGTGAAGCATGAATTTAGCATATATGGGGAGACGAGGTTGTACTTATTCAAAACGACCGGTTGGGTCGTTACATCCTCCATCTCTTAAACAAACATTTGTCCTCGAATGTACTAAGATTATTCAGAGGTTACCAAATTGATGTTTCTACTTTTACATATATACTCGTGGTTAATCCCACATTACCAGATTTAAAATAAGTTCGACAATACCATTTCAATTGAGGCTATTTTCTTATCCATATTTGTAAACTTTAAGACCAAATTTCTTACGCTCCGAACATTTTCAAAAAGGTCCGATTTTCACACCATCACACGATCTTAGTCTCACCTGGCTATAGCAACTCGCGCCTACGCACGCATCAACATTTTAATAGCGCTTAACTGTTGTTACATCCTCCCCTACTTAGGGTCATTCACCCTCAAATAAGAAGTAGAGACCGCTCTCAAACACATAATGTAACTTTTGTTTTCTTCGCACATCTCAATGTCCCAAATTTAAATATATAGGGGTCTATCGAGAATCTAACCCGCAGTCCCAAAGTAAATGTGCAGGGGGGGAGGCGAGGAGGAAAACCTTGGAGGACATTGAGGCCGGAGGAGTCGATCTGTCAGCTGGAATTATGGAGGCCTGGGAGCTGGAGAGAAAGTTGGCACTTTTGATCATCCCAGACAAGGATCCCGGAGATGGTTCGGAGGATAGTGGCGATGAAGAGTAGGCCTTGTGTCGCTTTTGCCTTTTTCCCTTTTTCATTATGTGCATGTACTCCCAGGGGAGTAAGTCTTGTAAAGATGCCCTTTGTAAATATATTTTTGGCAAATGCAAAAAAAGGTTTTTCTTCTCTCTGTCTTTTGGTTCTTTTTATCTTGTTGCTCGTGCGGAGTTAACCTTCGACTTTTGATTTTAGCTCTTTGAAAATTGTATTCGGAGCGACCGGGACCCCTAAATAGGGTCTTGTCCATAAGTTAGATGGGCAACTTCTTTAGGGACAGTGCTAGTGATAGCGAGGAGCCCTCGAGGCCTCACTGCTTCTCGAATTTCGCGGGATAGCAGCATTCGTGCAATATGGTAAAGGGACCCCAGGGTGATCCTGCCAGTACATTTTCCTAGAAAAAAGGGGGATGTTAACGCAACCAGAATTAATTGGCCCTCTAGGTAGGCGAGCAGTCGCTGCCTTGCCCCTATATATTCATTTGTTTGCCTCTCAAGTGGAGATTCTGCTACTTTTAGTAACCACAGAACCTGGCGCTTTGTGCTAGTTCTCCCTTTGTTCCAACTCAAAGTCTTTGCTCAAATTTATATCTTCCCCTTCTCATTCTATCCTAGCCATGACTGATACGTTGACATCTGCCTACCAAATAGAGGGGAGTTCTGCCTACGTTCCGCATTCAGTCGGCGGTACCTTACGGTGCCCGGTGAGCGGGCCTCGAGGTGTCTTGCCTCGAGAAGAGACATTACTTTGGGGAGACCTCCCAATGTTCTAGGACATCGGGAGCATGCGTTGAGGTTCGTCTCACCAGTGGGAGAGGAAAACCTCGAGATGATCAAAAAAGATTGCGGATGGGGAGAAAGTGTAGTATTACAAGTACCTTCCTTCGAGGAGAGCATCATAACCCATGTCAAGGACCTTTTGAGCGGGTACACAAATACTTTTGCATCGGGTCCCCCAGACTGGGTCGTGTTTGAGTTATGTCGGAGATATGGGGTTACCTTGGTGCAGGCTCACCCATTCCTTTGGAAGATAATGCAGACGATAAGATATTTTACCGATAAGACCGGGATTGAGTTTACCCTCAGTCATCTCGTGAGGTTATATCGGCCACTGCGCTATCGAGGCTTGATTGATCTACAACGTCGATCCACGTGGGCTCCTATCGTTCACAGCGAAGAAGATGAGGACCGTGGATGGATGAACCAGTTTGTTCGAGCTCAAATGATGGATATCATTCCTGGAGAGTTTCTGCCCTTTCCTGAGAAATGGAACTTCACATGTAAGTGCCGCACCTGTTTTTTCATCGTTTTGATTGCAGATTTTTGCCCGTTCAAATATTCCGTTGTGAAGCATTTTTGAAAAGTTTGACCGCACCCTGCTTCAGAGGTTGCCTGCATATCCTGGGCTAAACAGGAATCAGGTTAGTGTAGTTCGGGAATGTCTGGTAGCTGGGATTATCAGGAGCTGTGATTTCATTGTGATTGTTGTTGCTGCTGCTTGCTGACTTCCCTTATTACACCGTGTAAAAATAAAAGAAGTTAGACTAAGCTATGAACTATGAATTACAAAAGTCCTATCTAGATTCTTCAAACTTGCTCTTGTACTTCCTTGTTGCCTTGTTGTCTTGTGTTGTCTTGTTGCCTCATTGTCTTGTGTTTTCTCGATAAAATTCCCTGTTGCTATTTCACCTGGTTAACTGAGATGTTATTCCCTTTCTCCAAACTGCTGAACTTGAGTAATCTTGAACTCGAATGTATTCCTCCATTCTTCAGGCGGGCACCTCACTTTGACTACTTAAAAATTTAACACCTCCGTTCTCCAGGCGGGCACCTGACTTTGACTAATTAAAAATTTAATACCTCCATTCTCTAGGCGGGAACCAGACTTCGAACACACCAAGAAATTGATTGAAAACTAAAATCTGAATTGTGTGACCTCTGTTCTTCAGGCGGGCTCCTGATTGCTAAAATTAAATTGTATGTCTCTATTCTCCAGGCGGACTCCTGATTGCTAAAATTCAAAATATGTGTCTCTGTTCTACAGGCGGACTCTTGACTTTTAAAATTTAAAATGTATGTCTCCGTTCTTCAGGCGGACTCGTGACTTCCGAAACTTGAACTGTATGTCTCTATTCTCCAAGCGGACTCCTGCTTTTCAAATTAGACAAGAGATTTGATTGAAAACTAAAATTCGAATTGTATCACCTCTGTTCTTCAGGCAGGCTCCTAATTGTATAAAATTTGAATTGTATATCTCTGTTCTCCAGGCGGACTCCTGACTTCTGAATTTGAAACTGAATGTCTCTATTCTCCAGGCGGACTCCTGACTTCTGAGCTTGAAATGTATTCCTCTGTTATCCAGGCGGGTTCCTAATTTCACAAAAATAAACGAACCAAGAAAACTTTCTGCCCCAGTTTTGGGGAAACTGGGGCTTGTTACCACCTACTAACAAGGATTAAAAACTAAAACTTGCATGCTTTTAAATGTTACAGACTAAAACGTATTCCTCTATTATAGGGGCGGGTTCCCCACTTCAACACTTTACCACTACTCTAAAATACAGACCTGGAACAACTTACGTCTCCCTATGCTACTCTTCATTTTCTTGTATTTTAACCATGCCATACTTGTGATTAAACTGGGTTAATACCTGCTCTTCCCTCACGGAGATCCCTTCCGCCAACAATTCCTGCCCCTGTTTTGATCAAAGAAAATTCTGTTAATTTAAAATGGTGGTTAGCTAATGGCACTCCTGCTGCATCGTCCTTCCCTTGCCTTGCTTTGTGTTGACTAACTTCCGCGCACTGACCCTGAACCGCTTGACTTTCTGACCAACTTTTAAATTTCCCAACCTCTGGCAACCTAAATGTTTTGCACCCATGCTGTTATTTCACTTTTCTAACCCTTTTGTTTGAACCTTTGCCTTTCCCACGACATTCTCCAATCATTTCACCGATGAAACTTCCGTTAATTCCCTGTATTCCACTTGACATCAGGTTGTTTTTGACATGCTCTGACCACGTTGTGCTTTACAATTCCGAAAGATGGTAGTGAGCTTTGAAGTCATTTCTACTTGCATTGACCAAAACTGGCACTGAAACATCTCAGCTAGATAAAACCCTCAAAAGAAAATGAAATGCAATGATTTTTTTTGAGTTAAGGATAAGAAGAATCCAAAACCAGATGACTGTTTAAAAAGAGAAGGAAAAAAAACTTATCTGAGCGAGACAAACTGGTACCAATGGTCATGACATGCATTTTGGATTAATCGGCCCAATCTGTCCAACTAACCAGCTTTCAATTGCCATACTTTGTTGCTCAGAACTTCCATCAATTGTTTGAATTACCCAGACCTTAACCTTGTTTTCCTGCAGTACCACGCAATGGTTTCAATCAATAGACCTTTCTTAATTTACCATCCCTCAACTCACTTTCGCCTTGAGGTGCCCGTGAAGGTTTTCACCACTAAGACTCTCTCATTTTATTTTCTCTCAGCTCCCGTCGCCTTACGGTGCCCATAAAGGTTTTCACCAATAAGACTCTCTCATTTTTACTTTTGTTCTTTCTTTCTTGAACCAGAGTGTTGCCACTGCTACGAATTATCGCTACCTGCTCGACCTGGCATTTCTTAGAAATTGATCAGAAGGTCTTTCTTTGGACCGTAGTGTAGACTTTTGGATTGGGTTAGAAAGAAAGGTATAAAAGGCTCAAAACAATTCAAATGGGTTTAAATTACAACTTTCGGAATCCAATTTTTCACAAAAATCACGACTTCTGCCCCAGTTTCTTGCTTGGGGATTTTTGGATTTTTATTTTGGTATGACTGAACCTCGGAATAAGGCTGCCTACGTAACCTTTCGGGATCAAGTCAAACGTAGTTCACTGTATCATAGCCACCTTTGTTGTTGTGTGTTTATTTCCTTTTCTTTTCTTTCTTTACTTCTTCTTTTCCTTCTCTTTCTCTTTTCCTTCACTTTTCATTTTCTTCTTATTTTTTTCTTCTTCTTTTTTCCTTCTTCTTTCTCTTTTTCTCTTTTTCCCTTTGCTTTTCTCTTTCTTTTTTTTTATGTTCGACACCTGTGTTCCTTGATAGTGTCATTGATTCCGAAAGAGGGGTATGAAAAATAAGTAAGGCTCAAAGGGGGTGACAAAGGATAAAAGTGTTTGGATAGCAGGACAAAACGCCTTCCTCATTTCAATCTTTAAGATATGCCAAATACCAACAGATACATTCATAAATAAAGAAATCATACATAATATCTCTTGACTGTATCGGAATTTATGGCCATTTCGATACATTTTCCTTCTACATCTGTCAAGTACAATGCCACATTGGACAACACTCTGGTTACTACAAATGGTCCCTGCTAGTTTGGGGCAAATTTTCCTTTTGCTTCAACCCAATGAGGCAAAATCCGCCTCAGTACTAACTGTCCGACTTCGAATTTCCTTGGACGCACTTTCTTGTTGTATGCTCTTGCCATTCTTCTTTGGTACAGTTGACCATGACACACTGATGCCAATCTCTTCTCGTCAATCAAACTCAACTGCTCAAGACGGATTTTCACCCATTCATCATCATCGATCTCAGCCTCCACAACGATTCGCAGAGACGGGATTTCCACCTCTGCTGGTATTACTGCCTCGGTGCCATACACCAATGAATAAGGAGTCGCCCTCACCGAGGTACGAACAGTGGTGCGGTATCCTAACAATGCGAAAGGTAATTTCTCATGCCACTGTCTAGACCCTTCAACCATCTTCCGGAGTATTTTCTTTATATTCTTATTGGCTGCTTCAACCGCACCATTTGCCTTGGGATGGTATGGAGTAGAATGCCTATGGGTAATCTTAAATTGATCATATATCTCTTTCATAAAATGGCTATTAAGATTAGCTCCATTATCCGTGATGATTACCTTCGGAATCCCAAATCGACAGATGATATTTGAGTGCACGAAGTCGACTACAGCTTTCTTAGTCACAGACTTGAACGTCTTAGCTTCCACCCTTTTGGTAAAATAGTCTATAGCGACCAGAATAAACATGTGCCCATTTGACGTTGCTGGATCAATTGGCCCAATAACATCCATGCCCCATGCAACAAAAGGCCATGGTGCAGACATCGTATGTAGTTCTGATGGTGGAGAATGAATCAAATCTCCATGCACTTGGCACCGATGACATTTACGCACAAAACTGATACAATCCCGCTCCATAGTGAGCCAATAATAACCTGCTCAGAGAATCTTTTTTGCTAGAACGTACCCACTCATATGCGGTCCACAAACTCCGGAATGTACCTCAGTCATGATAGATGTAGCCTGTCTCACGTCCATGCATCTTAACAATCCGAGATCTGGAGTTCTTTTGTACAACACTCCTCCACTAAAGAAAAACCCGCTTGCCAATCGCCGAATCATTATTTTCTGATCGCCAGTGGCCTGTACCTGATACACTCCCATCCTGATGTATTCTTTGATATCATGGAACCACGGCTCGCCGTCGATTTCCTCTTCTATCATATTACAATAAGCATGCTGATCACGAACCTGAATCTGCAACGGATCAACATAAGCCTTGTCTGGATGATGCAACATCGACGCCAAGGTAGCCAAAGCGTCGGAAACCTCATTATGAATCCTTGGAATGTGCCTGAATTCTATAGCCTGAAACCGTTGACAAAGCTCATGCAGATACTGACGATACGGTATAAGCTTCAAATCCCGTGTTTCCCATTCTCCTTGAATTTGGTGTACCAGTAGGTCCGAGTCACCTATGACCAAGACTTCCCGTACATCCATATCTACAGCTAATCTCAATCCCAATATACACGCCTCGTATTCTGCCATGTTATTCGTACAGTAGAAACGAAGCTGAGCTGTAACAGGGGAATGTTGACCTATTTCAAAAATAAGTATCGTTCCTATTCCCACGCCTTTCATATTTGCAGCCCCATCAAAGAAAAGTTTTCATCCCGGCTTCTGAGCTTGTTCCAATTCATCAATGTGCATCACCTCTTCATCAGGGAAATAAGTTTTCAAAGGTTCATAATCTTCATCGACGGGGTTCTCAACCAAATGATCGGCTAGTGCTTGTGCTTTCATCGCAGTCCGTGTCACATAGATAATGTTGAACTCTGTAAGTAGGATCTGCCACTTTGCAAGCCTCCCTGTGGGCATGGGCTTCTGAAAAATATACTTCAACGGGTCCAAGCGAGATATGAGGTAAGTAGTGTAGGATGACAAATAATGTTTCAACTTCTGTGCCACCCAAGTTAGGGTGCAACATGTCCTCTCCAGATGAGTATACTTAACCTCGTAAGATGTGAACTTCTTGCTGAGATAATAGATAGCCTGCTCCTTTCTACCCGTAACATCATGCTGCCCCAGTACACAGCCGAATGAATTATCCAAAACCGTCAGATATAGGATCAAAGGCCTCCCTGGTTCTGGCGGGACCAACACGGGTGGGTTCGACAAATACCCCTTTATCTTATCAAAAGCCTCCTGACATTCATCAGTCCATTTGACCGCAGCGTCTTTCTTCAACAATTTGAAAATCGGCTCACAAGTTGTCGTGAGCTGAGCAATGAACCTGCTGATATAGTTCAATCTTCCTAACAAACTCATCACCTCGGTTTTGTTTCTTGGAGGTGGCAATTCCTGAATGGCTTTGATCTTCGACGGGTCTAATTCAATACCCCCGCCGGCTGACTATAAACCCCAACAACTTCCCAGATGGCACCCCGAAAGCACACTTTGCAGGATTGAGCTTGAGATTGTACCTGCGAAGCCTTTGAAAGAACTTCCTCAAATCTCTGACATGGTCAGATCGCTGTCTAGATTTCACGATCACATCATCCACATACACCTCGATTTCTTTGTGTATCATATCATGGAATATGGTTGTCATGGCCCTCATATAAGTTACCTCAGCGTTTTTCAAACCAAACGGCATGACCCGATAACAATATGTTCCCCACGGCGTGATGAATGCTGTCTTTTCTACATCTTCCTCGTCCATTAGAATCTGATGATAACCCGCGTAACAATCCACAAAAGAGCCAATATCATGTTTGGCACAATTGTCAATCAGTATAGGGATGTTGGGCAGTGGGAAATTGTCTTTTGGACTCGCCTTGTTAAGATCTCGATAATCGACACACACCCTGGTCTTGCCATCTTTCTTCGGCACAGGCACAACATTAGCTAACCAAGTGGGATACCGTGTAACCCGAATGACCTTTGCCTCAAACTGCTTGGTAATCTCTTCTTTGATCTTCACACTTATGTCCGTTTTGAACTTTCTCAACTTCTGCTTGACAGGGAGGAGTGTCGGATCAGTGGGTAATTTATGAACCACTAAATCGGTGCTTAGTTCCGGCATATCATCATACGACCATGCAAAAACATCTTTGTACTCATGCAATACTTTAATTATCTCCTCCTTGAGTTGTGGCTCCAGATGAACACTTACTTTAGTTTCCCGCACATCGTCTTGGTCCCCTAGATTAACCGTTTCTGTGTCATTTAGGTTAGGTTTGGGTTTTTCTTCAAAGTGACTTAATTCTTTACTAATTTCCTCATAAGCTTCTTCGTTGTTACGATCCACCCCATCATCACACTCGATTTCTTGTATTATTACTTCTGAGCTAGATTGGCTTTTAAAACTGGGCCGAAGATTCCTCATGCATGTCATATCATTGATATCAGCATAAAAAGAACTGTACAAAAGAAAAGAAAAAATGGAAACAAAATTAGGAACGAAGAAAATTGCATTTCATTGAATGTAAAGATAACAAGGTTTTAACTCATCCAAACGGACGGAACATAGCAACTGGATTACAAATCCTGGAATAACCCAGGTGACAAAAGGAAAACAAAACCCACTACCACGACTCCCTCTGAATTGGAAGAGGAGTAGCTTCCCAATTGTTGATGTTAGCATGTGGTCCGATGTACTGTATATCTGCTCCGCTTGACCCTTCCCCGGCCTCAACAATGTTCACTTCAGCAAATACTCTCTCGAACACCTTATCCAAATTCCCTTCTACCCCAATCAATAGACCTGACACCTTTGCCAATGACTGCTTCTTGCTACCCGGCCTGACGAAGGACCTGGACAGGCGTGGAATCGGTTTGGGAAGAACCCAAACTTTCTTTTTCAATTTACGAGCCCTTCTAACATCTGCCGCTGTTGGTTTGAACCCCAATCCGAAGGTATCCAGATTTTTGGGCAGAGAAACAGGTTGAACAATGCCCTGAAGTTCAGCCCCCAGACCTTTTCCTGGTACGAACCCATTACTCAGCATTTCTGATACTACCATGACGGTCGCAGCTGCCACCCTGGGACATGGAATGCTTTTACCCTCGGGCACTCTGCTCACCAGGACCGTGTCGAAGACCTGATAAACCCATGGTCCCTTATCATCTTCAGCTTCTATAAAGGGCACAATGGCATCATTTATGGCGCAGGTGTGATCTTCCCCATATAACACAATTTCTTGTTTGTCCCACTCGAACTTGACCATTTGGTGCAGTGTGGAAGGCACTGCTTTGGCCGCGTGGATCCATGGTCGACCCAACAAAAGATTGTAGGACACTGCAGCATCCAACACCTGAAATTCCATAGTGAACTCTACTGGGCCAATAGTTAATTCGAGTATAATATCCCCTACTGTGTTTGTTCCCCCTCCGTCGAACCCTCGAACACAAATGCTATTTTTGCGGATTCTATCATCATCAATCTTCAACTTGTTCAATGTGGACAACGTACAAATGTTAGCACTTGACCCGTTATCGATCAGTGCCCGAGTAACCATTGAACCTTCACACTTGACCGTCAAGTAGAGAGCTTTATTGTGCTCTGTGCCTTCCATAGGCAATTCATCATCAGAAAATGCTACCTTGTTTACTTCAAAGATCTTGTTGGCAATTGTCTCCAGATGGTTCACTGAAATTTTGTCAGGAACATGAGCTTCATTTAATATCTTCATCAAAGCTCAGCAATGCTCGTCAGAATGAATCAATAACGACAACAACGAGATTTGGGCCGGTGTTTTTCTCAATTGTTCAACAATGGAATAATCTTGCACTTTCATCTTTTTCAGAAACTCTTCTGCCTCTTCTTCCGTCACAGGTTTTTTGACTAGCACTGGATTGTCTTTAGCACCCTTAGCCTTTCTCAACTCTTCGGGAGCAAAACAACGTCCCGATCGAGTTAGTCCTTGTGCTTCACAACTCTCTTCCTCAATTTTCTTTCCTTTGTATGTCACCACTACCTTGTCATATTTCCACGGTACGGCTTTGCTATCAACCACGGGTAATTGGACTACCGGTTTTATGACGACTGGTTCTATGTAGGCCCCTTTCACAACAACCACGGGTGCAGATGATGACCCTGGTACCACTAACTTGACTGGATCTGGCTTTTTTGCAGCAACAAATGGTCCTTTTCCCATTACCAACACTGGCTTATCTTTTATTGCTTTTAGCTGAACCACTGGCCTTGCGCTCACTGTCTTTTCTTTGACCTTGGCTTCCGTAGAACGAATCACCATAACCACCTACGAGGGTTTTTTAGGCTCTATCCCCTTATGTATCAGTTAGATCATATTGGCTTCATAATGCGTTGGTAACGGATTTTGATTGATGTTTGGGGCCTCTGGAGCCTGTAATCAATGATTTCTTGTATCGCGTTTTTCAATTTCCAACATTTTTCAGTATCGTGCCCCGGCATCCCTGAGCAATACTCGCAGCTAACAGAATGGTCCAGGTTTCTGGGAAGGGGTTTGGTGCTTTGGACTCAATTGGGGTCAACATTCCCAACTGTTTCAATCTATGGAAGAGAGCGGTGTAAGATTCTCCCAGCGGAGTAAATGTTTTTCTGTTGGGGCCTTCTCACTTTTAAAAGCTTGGTTTGGGCGGAAGCTGGTTCCTGGTCTGTTTACCCTGGGAGGTGGATAGGTGTTGTGTGGGTGTGGATGTGTGTTTTGGGGATTCAATGCACGCCATTGCGAGTGCACCAGAGGCTGAGT
This sequence comes from Nicotiana sylvestris, assembly GCF_000393655.2. Classification (NCBI taxonomy): domain Eukaryota; kingdom Viridiplantae; phylum Streptophyta; class Magnoliopsida; order Solanales; family Solanaceae; genus Nicotiana; species Nicotiana sylvestris. The sequence continues at coordinate 80,722,956 of NC_091068.1, read as the reverse complement.
GTAGGTCTAGGCGTGGTGGATAGAAAAGTGTGGTTCTGGTGGTGGATAGTAGTGTTGCGGTGGGCCATATAGGGTATATTAGTAATTTGGGTGGTAGGGTCTGGGTTGGTTGTAGTAAGGTGGAGGGTTATTGGGCCTGGACCAAGCACTAGCTTCAACCGTAGCAACTTCTTCCTTCTTCTTCTTTCCAAATACACCACCAGTACCGCTTTGGATGGCCTGGGTGGTTGCTTTCAATGCCGAGTAGCTCAAGATCTTGTTAGATTTCAATCCCTCTTCAATCATGGCTCCCATCTTTACCACTTCATTAAACGACTTTCCGACAGATGTCACCAGATAACCAAAATAGGTTGGCTCCAATGTTTGCAAGAAGTAATCTACCATCTCACTCTCCCTCATTGGAGGATCAACCCTTGCTGCTTGTTCCCTCCAGCGGAAACCAAACTCTCTAAAACTTTCCCTAGGCTTCTTTTCCAGTTTCAACAATGACAGACGGTCGGGGACTATCTCAAGGTTATATTGAAAATGGCCAATGAATGCCTGTGCCAAATCATCCCATGTATACCAGCGGCTGGGGTCCTGTCTCGTGTACCATTCTAGTGCGGATCTGCTCAGGCTTTGACCGAAATATGCTATCAACAATTTATCCTTCCCCCCATCACCTCTCATTTTGCTACAAAAACCACGCAGATGGGCTACTGGGTCACCGTGCCCCTCATACAAGTCAAACTTCGGCATTTTAAACCCCGCAGGCAACTGAACATCAGGGAAAGGGCACAAATCTTTGTATGCAACGCTGACTTGGTTACCTAAACCATGCATGTTCCTGAAGGATTGCTCCAGGTTTTTGACTTTACGAATCACTTCCTCCTGTTCTGTATTCTTAACAGGTTTCTCAACCTCTCCCGGGATTTCAAAATGGGGAGAATAGGTATATGGCTCAGGCGCTTTGAAAGTGGATTCGGTAGGGTAATATTGGGTGTCGTGAGCTTGGAATAGCGGCTCACTGGACGATCTATGTAATGGGGCTGGGGGAGGTGCCACAAAGACTGGAACCATGGGTGGGGGAGGGTTCTGTTTGGGGGGTGGAGCTGGGGAGCATATGAAGTGGTACCATAGCCCTGGGCGTGATAGGGGAAGGCTGAAGATGAGTGGGGAGTGGTAGGCTCCTGAGCCTGAGCCATGGGTGGGATGTAAGATAGATTAGTAGGATATAGTGGTGCCGGATGTCCATGAGACCATGCCTGATGCATTTCAACCATTTGTGCTTTTAGTTTCCTTATTTCTTCTTTCATAGCACCCACATCTGTTACCTCAACTTCATTCGAAGGGTCTACGATGCTGATTTCCGAATCCTGCCCTGTCATTTTTACTTTATCTTTCGACCGGGTGTTGTACGGGTGAGTTGCCAGAATTGCCAATCAACTAACCACCTGCCTGAACTCACACATTTAAGCAACCACTTTGTTAGCGATTAAGTCTTAACATATTTGACAACCGCACGTTGGCATGAATGCACTTATACAGTTAATCATTTCTATTATGCGTTTGCTCGATTGCATGCGTCATCCCGACATTTTGTTCCTTGTTTCTTTTTACCTTTCTTTTAAATTTCATCACCTCATCCCTCTCTTGTGCTCTTATCTTTCTTTTATTTCTTTCTCTTTTGTGTTCTCGCTCATTTCTTGCTTTCTCTTTTTGTTTTTCCACTCTTTTCTCTCTTTCTCTCTTTCTTTGGTTTTTCTTCTTTTTTTCTTTTTCTTACGATTACGGTCGAATCCTATGGAGATTACCTACGTATTGTGACCCCGCACGAATCAGACCAAGCATAGTTTGTGAAAATAAATGCAAAAATAAAGGGTGGAAATAAGAATTTTTTTTTGCAATTTTCAATTTTCATTACTAAAACAAACTATTACAAACTAAACACTTTTCGGAATGAAACTAACAGACGCAAATTAAAAGCAAACATAGACTCTAAGACTGCAGACATACTTGACCTGAAAAGATAACGGACATACGAAAGACTGACTCAAAATGGTAGAAAATTACAGACACGGACTATGCATACTCTAGTGCTTCAAACTTAGGTGTCCGCGGGGCGTCGTTTGGCCTCGCCGCGGGCCTAGGATCCAAATCCCTTTCAAGCTGCTCTAATTCATTCATGGTTCACTTCACATAAATCATTACTGCTGAGACAAAAGTAGTATAGGTCATGTCTTCACAAACCCGGCATCTCCTGAAAATGGCATGAGCAATGGCTCTAATCCTGTCTTTTGTTTGCTTCTTTTCTATAAGCAAGCGTCTTATCTGATCGCTGCACGTCTTTAAAGCTCGAGAGTCCTATAGGTGTTGATCTTGCAACTGCTGCACTTCTACCTCCATTTGGGCCAACAAGTCGTAACAGTGTCCACTTTCAATTCCAAAATCTCTACCCTGCCTAACCGCTTTACCCCAAGGGCAACCACTTTTCTCTTTAAATTGGCAACAATTTTCTCATGGTCCCTTTTCAACTGATTCAAGTACTGGCGACGCTCCTCTGTTCTTGTACCCCACTGTGCTTTAAGCTCTGTCATGATATTCTCAGATTTTTCTAATTCATCCCGCCATTCCCTGACTTCGTTTTCCAGCTTTTTTATCAATTGCTCGTCTGATCGGCTCCTTGGTTGCTTATCGACGGTTATCCTCAATTGCTTGATTTGGGCCCTAAGCACCTCGTTTTCTCGAGCTAGTCTGTTCTTTTCACCTTGATCCGTGGCAACCTGTACACTGTTCTCGAATTTTAGACTCTCAACTTGCTGCTTTAGTTTACCAATCTCAACTCGATAGCCTTCTTCCTTTGCTAACCAGTCTCACTGCTCTTGGGACGACTTGGCGAAATCTTCGAGATGAGGTCGTTTAGCCGGTCTCCCACATGCCACGTCACCTCTGAACCAATCATGATACCCTGGGGCAACTTCCCCTTTAACCCTATCAGACACACAAGTGTTCGCCATCAAATGTTGACACTCACTCCAGATTTGGCGAACCTCTTCCTCGGGGAACCGACCGTCAGGACTAATTTCGACCACTTGGTTACTCAGATCTTCATCTCTCGGTACTACTTGATAACTCCCGATTTGCCTCAAAACCCGATATGGTGCATAGGGCTGGATGCTTTTGAGTCCCATCAACAGAAAATGCGGTCGGGCTGCTGGCATATATATGACTTCTTCGACAGGCAACCATCCAAGCACCCACTGTATCTGGCTGGCAGTGAGGTTCCGAAATAATGATGTCCAGGCCGTGACTCCTTCAGGTAGACTAGCCCCTTTGATTCTTGTGTAAAATTCTCCTATACAAGTTTTCTCGAACGAACCATAACTCAATAGCTGAGAGCGAGGGCACAAATGCTCAGTCATCCACATTTGTAACAACAGGTTACATCCCTCAAAAAATTTGCCCCCAACTTTGCGCGCAGTGAGAGCCCGAAAGATATCAGCCACGATCATAGGTGCTAAAGTGCTTTTCCCCATGGTTTCAAGGTACTGACAATCCCCGATACTTTCAAATCAATATTACCATCTTTCCTTGGGAATATTATGAGCCCAAAAAGGCTATCATAAAAGCCACCCATCTGTGTTCCTCCCATTTTTATCGGTTACTTCTACTGCATAGCTTAAAGTTTGGATTATGGAACCCGCCCACGTGGCCATATCTATCATATATGAAGAGAAAACTGCAGAAACCCTTTGCAAAATCTGGATGATGAACTGTTCGGGGTATTTTCAAGGAATCCAAGAACCGGTGTATGGTAATGGCCCTGGGAGCAATTAAGTATTTGAACCTCAATGGAGCTTGATCACTTCCGATATACCCCGCTATTTCTTCCAATGTTGGGGTGATCTCAAAGTCCGAGAAATGAAATACATTATGTGCCGAATCCCAATAAGCGACCAATGCCCTGATAATATCCCCCCGAGGCTGAATGTCTAATAAATCCGGAAGATTTTTAAAATATTTTTTCACTTCGTCTTGCCCTTCTTTGCCTAAATCATTCCACCATAATTGCAACACAAAAGGGATTTTGGTCATTATTGAAAAGGGTTCATTTAGCATCGTGCTCATCCTGCACATTTATTAAGGCGATTAAGCAAAAGAAAAACTTTTATTCGACTCAAAATAAAAACTATCTATATTTTTTTTCGACTCAAAAAATAAAACTATCTATATTTTTTCAGATTTTAAAAAATGAAGGACTCAATTCTCAAATGCGGCCTTTCGGTACTTCGGGAACAAAGATTTTAAGGCTGCAAGAGTCAACCAGTCAACAATCAAAATTGACCAAGATGGCCGTTTTGCAAAGTCAGCGTTCCGGCGTTCCGTTTGGGAATATTTGGCTATTTTTGACAAAACGGCATCACCCAACTTATTTACGACGAAAATAAAAATTTTGACATTTTTGGCTATTTTTGCAAAGGAAGGTTGGACCCGAAGAGGGTTGCCTACGTATCTCACGCCCTATGAGAATCAAACCTGCATAGTTCGGGCAACTAACCGAACTATTTTAAAACAATTTTTCATTTTCATTTTTCTTTTCCAACAAACAATAAACAATCTATTTTTCTAAACTAAGAATAAAAGACTTTTTTTTTATTTTTCAACAAACACTTTCAAAAATAAAAGACTCTTTTTCCTATTTTCTTTTGCTTTTAGTAAAAGAGACTATTAGAAATAACGCATTTTCCTTTTTCCATTTTCTCAAAATTTCGGCAGAGTTTCGACAGTGTTTGGGCATTGGGTTTTTCTAGGATAATCAATTAATTCCCTAACTGTTATTTCTCCTTTTCCTTTTTTTTCTTTTTCCTCAATTTTCCAACATTTCCGAGATGTGAAAACCGGTCAACATGCAGGTTCGGAAAAAATAAATGCACAGCACAAGAGAATGCATCAGGATGGTCTTTTCATTTCAAGTTGCTAGTCCTAGACGGATCCAACCCCTGTGTTGAGTACCCTAAGTCGAATGCAACGTGATGCAAATAAGCATTCCTACTAGGGATCCGGCATGAAGTCACGTTATTCTATGTTCAAAACCTGAGTCAATGTTCTAGACTATGTACCCGAGCGGACAACTCGAGTCGAGGAGGGGGCAACTTACCGGGAACCAAAAGGCCATCCGGCTTCGTAACTTGTCCGGCCTCTTTCTTATTTCAAGGTATGACACTAACAGAATAGGGAGTCTCAACCAGTAAGCACATCCCCGGAGGTGAAGAGAGAAGGGTGTCGGCACAATTTATATACAGTTCAGATAATATCAAAGTGGTAACATTTAGCATATTCAGCATAAAAACATGTAAGAAAATCAGATACAATCAAATACAACAATTTATATAAGCTCGAATTCTGAACCCTGAACAACACGTTCTGGGTTAAAGTCCCCAGCAGAGTCGCCAGAGCTGTCACACCTCCTTTTCACTACACCCGTAAGAGCGTAAAGGAGTTTTTCCATTTAAAGGACAATCGGAACGGGATTTAATTATTAATTATTAAGAGACGCCACTTGGGAGATTAATGGTGTCCCAAGTCACCGGTCGAATCCCGAACCGGGGAAAAATATGACTCTGTTACACTCCGCGAACCAGAAATCCGAGTAAGGAATTCTGTTAACCAGAGAGAAGGTGTTAGGCATTCCCAAGTTCCGTGGTTCTAGCACGGTCGCTTAACTGTTGTATTTAATTGTATCTGATCTTAACACATGCTAGCTTATGTGCCTTTTACTTGTGAAACCGCTTTTTATCATTATTTATTTTAAAAGAATTGTGACGTCGTGAAAACGCGTTTCGAACCACGTCGCAATCAATGCACCCGTGGTTATCAACACATTTCGACTTCGTCGAGATTTGGATTTGAGTCGCATCAATGCGCACCCGAGTTTAAGAAGGTCATTTAATTAAAATCGCGCCTAAAGATTCTAACGTAATATTATTTTGGGGAAAAGCCGTGAAGTTCGCTAAACGGCCCTCCTAAATTCTAATCATTTTTAATAACCATTTATGGGGGGCCCCACATTTATTTATTTTCGTTCGGTGGAGCTCATCTCAATTTGTGAACCTCTTTTCTATCATTATTTATTTTATAAGAATTACGATGTCGTGAAAACGCGTTTCAAACCCCGTCGCAATCAATGCGCCCGTGATCGTCAACACGTTTTGACTTCGTCGAGATTTGTATTTGGGTCGCATCAATGCGCACCCGAGTTTAAGAATGTAATATTATTAAACTAATGCGCCTAAAGCCATTACGAATTTGAAACTTTGCGAGGGCCATGGAATTTCGCTAATGGCACACCTCGAATTCTAGGGAGTCGCAACTATGTCACGCAAACATGTACCTAGATTCATACTTATATCCGAGCAACTCATATACTTATATCCGATTAATGAATGTTCTGTCACCACGTTTACTAATCACACGATATTTTCAGTATGGGAAAAGAACGCCTTGCCCAAAAGGAATGTCTATGATGATAAGCTTTTAGTTCAAATTTCAGAAACCACAAAATGATCTAAACCAACAAAATGATACTCGTACACCATTAGGATATAAGTATCAAACCACATCAACAAATAAGTAGAAGTTACATGATCGGTGGGCATTCTTTCAATTGAACGATTAAAGGCCAAATCTAATGTGGACATCTGCTCGTGATACTTTCAGTAATTATATGGAAACCAACATGTAGGATATTCACAACTACAAGGAGCAGATAAACCAAAAGCCAAGCCAAATTCCTTAACAGGGCTAACAATGCAGAATTTGCGCTCAAACTGCACAAACTTGCTGCTCAATTAATGCAAAACAAAACAGACTTTCAGCAGACTCATAGTTCAAACAAATAACCAAAATACTGCGCGTCATCAGCTCAATCTACTGCTGAAATTACCTTCTTCAGCAGCTCGAAAGAGCAAGATTATTACAACAATAACAAAACAGGGAGGACACTTAAAACCTTCAAATTCGCCACTGCCTCACCAGGAAACTATTCCAAGCATATCAGAGAAGCAACATAGGAAAAACTATTTCAAACTCGAACATGATGGAACCAAACCATGTGATATCAAGCAGAGCGCTGACTGATTTAATAGAATTAGGTGCCAAGGAAATCTCAGTTCCAACAATGATTTATTTCAATCAAAGAGCAAGAGAAATACTAAACTTCAACAAGAGAACTACCAAATTCGAACAGCTCTCACCACACATGGAGAATCAGTGATATTAAAAGAAGGGTGAGACCTGCCTGAAGTTAGAGTTTTCTGATTAATCAAACCGAGGCAATTACACGGACTGAAACAGGGCAGCAGTTACAACTAAATCAACACAGCATTTAGGACATAAGTCACACGAGTTTCACTATTGATGCCACTGCTGGAAAGAAATGAAGATGTTGTCTAATCTAGATTCCAACATTATGCTACTACCAGTAAACTAAGAGAATGCTAATCAGCAAGCAACCAAGCAGCAACTCATGTTCTTCCAAACAATCTCATGAGAGCAGATGTTTTGCAACGAAAGGAAACAAACGATATTCAACACGTATTCCTAAAAACACACGATCGATTTTCATACTTATTTTTGGCCCTGCTATTCCAAACAGCATGTTTAAGCAATGGCTAAATCAAATACTTCAGATAACTTCTTAAGCATTCCAACTGATGTTGAAAGAAACAAAAATAGATATGAAGTCCAGTCGATCATAACAAATGGAAAGCACAGGGAAGAAGATAAGAGAGCTAAGATTTCATCATAGTAACCAGGAAGTATTCAGGGACATATGCAGACTTCATTCAACTCATTGCGCAGGGTTATTCGACATCACTTAATTTCGAAAATGAAACTAGTGCCTGAAATCAGCTCTTCAATTAATAAAGTTTGGTGATTACAGCGAATTACTCGAACCAAAACCAAATGAATCAATGAAGACCAGGATACCTCGACTGGAATCTACGACGAACAACAATGACAATGAACTCAAAACAGCCTCCTCTCAATCGCATTACACATCAGAACCAAACAATCGAAGAATGAAATTCCATGATCGGAAAAAAACAAACTCAAACTGAAACTCTTTGATTTTTGTATTTTTTTAGGAATTTCAGAAAAACAAAGAAGAAGAAGTCACCATTTACTCTCTGAAAATCTATCCCTCCCCCAAAAAATCTCCCTTTTTTCAAAGAATCGGATTGAATCCTTTTATGAAACGAACTCCGGATAACTGTGGGGCTCGGATTGAATGAAATCAATCCAATGCCTCACATTCATCCAACGAATCATCTCTAGGACCTTCCAATCGCGTGAGATGGATCAAAATCGTGCGAGTGAGAGGGGAGGGGAATCTCGCGTGGGAAAATCCGTTAGAACGGTGAGAGGAGGGATGGGGGAACGCGTGGGTTGTGGATTTGAGGCTCACTCGCCATGGACTTGGATAGGATTAGGGTTGAATTCGGATGTTGTTGGGGAGAAGAAGCACAGTCGCGGCTGGGATTAGGGGTCTGGGGGGGTTGATCGACTGATTGGCTTCTGAGTGTATATGGACGGGTCGGGTCAGGCGTCTGGGCGGGTTATTGAGAAGAAGGGGGTTGGGCTCGGTTTAAAGAAGAAGAGGGGTTTTGGGCATTTGGGCTGGTCCGAAATTGGGCACTATTTAGGTATAGGATTTGGGTTAAATTGAGATGAGCCCAATTTTGTTCTTGCTTGCCTTCTTCTTTTCTTTTATCTATTCTTGTATTTTGTTTTCCACTTTGTAATTTTGTATTTATTTTTTTTCTGATTTTATAAAATTGTAACAATTAAAATAAAGTCCTAATATATTTCGAAACTAGACTAATTAAATTCTAAATTTATTAAAAACCTATTTTATGCCAAATTTACGATTAAAACAATTAAAATGCGAAAGTGAGCTATTTTGTAATTTTTTCATGTTTGGTTCTAAAACAAACTAACCCCTAAACGGTCCTAAAAATATAAAATTATATCCTAAATGCAAATACATATTTTTTGTGTTTTATATGAATAAAAAATGCACAAATAAAATGTAAATAATTAACACAAAATGACACCAAAATTCATAAAAATTGTAAAAATAAAGAAAAATTATTTTGTTTGAATTTTTTGGGAATTATTCATATATAGGGCAAAAAGCACGTGCTCACAATGATGACGCCACAAGATGGCTAAATATTGCGCTTGGGCCACAAAGGGGCCCTCCAGGAGTCTGCACACCCCCAGTGAGTCCGAGTACCCATTGTGATGTGAGATATAGCCCGAGGGGCTGGTGTTGTTCTATGATATTGCCCGAGGGGTGATCCTTTATGTGTTTATCTTTCCTATTTGCCTGTCAATTGCTTGCTTAATTGTTAAAAGGCATTTTATGAAGTTTTAAACTGATCTCAGTAATTTTACACATCTTTACTACTTCACTAGTTTACTGGCTTTTACTGTTTCCTTATAGCCTATAATGTGCTTCACGTGATTTCTTGCTTTCAGTATTTATTTATGATTATTACTCACTGAGTTAGAGTACTCACTTTACTCCATGCACCCCTTATGCAAATTCAGGCGCATCAGGTCCCGCTAGCGAGTGTTGATCCTTCCAGCTCGGGCGGATTCGAAGATTCTCTAGGTAGATGCTGACATTCGCAGCCCAGAGCTTCTTCCTTTATCTTATCTTCCTCTATTTTAGACTTGTATTAGATTATGTGGACCTTTCTTGTATTATCCGGATTTGTAGTTGCTCATGACTAGTGACACCCCGGTATCGGGCTGTGTGGGTTTTGTTTCCACAAACTGTCATGTTCACTGCTTACTTTTGGATTATTTACTACATTTTAGACTTAATTCTTATTGTTTTATTGCTTTAAACTGAAATGGGAAAGTGTCGGCTGGCCTTGTCTTCATGAGAGGCGACATCACGATCGGGTTCGGGTTTAGGGTCGTGACAAGTTGGTATCAGAGCCTAGGTTACATAGGTCTCACGAGTCATGAGCAAGTTTAGCAGAGTCTCACAGTTCAGTACGGAGAAGTTTGTATTTATCCTCGAGAGGTTGCAGAACCTTTAAGAAAACTTCATATTCTTGAAATTCTTGTCGTGCGAATTCATTGATCCGAGTACTAAACTTCTGTCATTCTATTCTCTCAAATATGGTGAGGACACGCGCTACCGGTCAGGGAGAACGACCACCAGTACCACCAGCTGTGGCCACTATAGGCCGAGGATGCGGTCGTGGTCATGGTAGGGGCAGAGGTGTGGCCCGCACAGCAGCTAGGGCAGCACCTATAGATCCACGAGCCGCCCTAGTTTAGGATCAAGTCCCAATTATGGACGCTCCAGCAGCACCATCTCATGCACCAGCTGTGCCCGTTGTGATTCTGGGTCTTCAGGAGGCCTTGGCTTAGATCCTATCAGTTTGCACTAGCCTAGCTCAGGCGGTTTTAGTCACTACAGCCGCATCTACTTCTCAAGCTGGGGGAGGTAATCAGACTCTCGCCGCTCGCACACCTGAGTAGGTCGTGCAAGGACTTCAGAGAACGAGGGTGCATCCAGCCCAGCCGGTTGCAGCTGCTCAGGACTATGTAGTTCATGTCATGCCTGAGGACTAGCAGCGTAGGTTGGAGAGGTTTGGTAGACTCCAGCCTCCGACTTTCAGTGGTGTAGAGGGCAAGGATGCCCAGGGTTTCTAGGATAAGTGTCAGAGGATGCTTCGTATAGCGGGTATTCTGGAGACCAGCGGGGTCGCTTTCACCACTTATCAGTTTTCTGGAGCTACCTTCACTTGGTGGGAGATTTTTGAGAGGTGTAGGCCTATTGGTGCAACACCCCTTACGTGGAAGCAGTTCTCTATTCTCTTTCTGGAGAAGTATGTGTCGCAGTCTCGTAGAGAAGGGCTGCGCAGGAAGTTTGAGTGGTTGTGACAGGGAGAGATGACTGTGACGCAGTATGAGATGAGGATCTCAGAGTTAGCTCGTCATGCTATTTGGTTGGTTTCGATAGATAGAGAGAGGATTAGGAGGTTTGTTGATGGCCTCACTTATCAGCTTTGTATTCTCATGACCAGGGAGGGTGACTGGTGCGACTTTTGAGGAGGTTGTGGACATTTCTCATGAGATTGAGTCTGTCCGTCGCCAGGAGCGAGAGGAGAGGGAGGCCAAGAGGCCTCGAGGATCTGGTAGTTATAGTGGTGCTCCTTCGAGAGGTCAGTTTCAGCACGGCCGAGGTTGTCCATTCAGGCATGCTCAGCCAGCTCGCCCAGGTTATCGTGGGGCGTCATCGGGTCATGGTTCCCATAGTTCTCATTAGGGCTAGTCATCACTTAGTGCCCTTCCAGCTTAGAGTTCGTCCTGTGTTCCATCAGTTCAGGGCTCTTCTATGCCAGGTGCATCTGCTAGTCATTCTGGTGCTAGGGGTTCCCTTTAGTCCCCATCTGCAGCACTCGGGAGTTTCTATGAGTGTGGAGAGATGGGTCATATGTGGAGGTAGTGTCATTGTCGTCTTGCAGGTTCATCTCAGCAGAGGAGTCAGCCATCGGCCTCAGCGCCAGTTACTTCACCACTACCCGCTCAGCCATCTAGGGGTGGAGGTCAGTCAGCTAGCGGTCACCCTAGAGGGGGAGGTTGATTAGGTGGCGGTCAAGCCCGTTTTTATGCACTTCCAGCTAGACTCGATGTTATTGCTTCCGATGTTGTTATTACATATATTGTTTCAGTCTTCCATAGAGGTGCCTCTGTATTATTTGATCCCGGTTTCACCTTTTCTTATGTGTTATCATACTTTGCTCGTTATTTGGGTACACCTCGTGAGTCTCTTGCTTTACCTTTTCATATATCTACCCCGGTAGGTGATACTATTATTGTAGACTATGTGTACCGGTCATGTGTGGTGACTATCGGGGGTCGGGAGACCTGAGTGGATCTTTTATTATTGTGTATGGTGGATTTCAATGTCATTTTGGGCATGGATTGGCTATCTTCGTGTCGTGCTATTCTGGACTGTCATGCTAAGATAGTGACATTGGCTATACCGGGTGTGCCACGGATTGAGTGGCGAGGTTTGACTGATTATGTTCCCAGTAGGGTAATTTCATTCTTGAAGGCCCATCGTATGGTTGGGAAGGGTTGTCTTTTGTATCTAGCCTTTGTGAGGGATGTCGGTGTAGAGAATCCCAATATTGATTCTATTCCAGTTGTGAGGGATTTTCCCGATGTGTTTCCTGCAGACCTGTCGGGCATGCCATCGGACAGGGATATTGACTTTGGTATTGACCTGGTGTCGGGAACTCAGCCCATTTATATTCCATTGTATCATATGGCACCAGCGGAGTTGAAGGAGTTAAAGGAGCAGCTTTAGGAACTCCTTGATAAAGGGTTCATTCGGCCTAGTGTATCACCTTGGGGTGCGCCAGTTCTATTTGTGAAGAAGAAGGATGGCACTATGAGGATATGTATTGATTATAGGCAATTAAACAAAGTAACAGTTAAGAACATGTATCATTTGCCTCGCATAGATCAGCTTCAGAGAGCGAGAGTGTTCTCTAAGATTGATATCCGTTCAGGCTATCACCAATTGAAGATCAGGGACTCGGATATTCTTAAGACAGCTTTCAGGACCCGATACGGTCATTATGAGTTCTTGGTGATGTCTTTTGGGCTGACCAATGCCCCAACAGCATTCATGCATTTGATAAACAATGTGTTCCGGCCTTATCTCAACTCGTTTGTCATAGTCTTTATTGATAATATTCTGGTGTACTCGCGTATTCAGGAGGAGCACGCGGAGTATTTAAGAGTTGTGTTGCATAGATTGAGGGAGGAGAAGCTTTATGCAAAGTTCTCCAATTGTGAGTTTTGGCTCAGTTCAGTGGCTTTTTTAGGGCACGTGGTGTCTAGCGAGGGTATTTAGGTTGATCCGAAGAAGATAGAGGCGGTTTAGAGTTTTCCCAGACCGTCCTCAGCCACAGAGATTCACAACTTTCTTGGTTTGGCGGGTTATTATCGCTGGTTTGTTCAGGGATTTTCATCCATCGCATCACCATTGACCAAGTTGACTCAGAAGGGTGCTTCATTTGTATGGTCGGATGAGTGTGAGGAGAGCTTTTAGAAGCTCAAGACAGCCTTGACCACGGCTCTAGTGTTAGTTTTGCCATCATCTTCAGGTTCATATACCGTGTATTGTGATGCTTCGAGAGTTGGTTTTCAGTGTGTATTGATGTAGGAGGGTAGATTTATTGCTTATACTTCTCGTTAGTTGAGGCCCCATGAGAAGAACTACCACGTTCATGATTTGGAGTTGGCTGCCATAGTTCATGCGTTGAAGATTTGGAGGCCTTACTTGTATGGTGTGTCTTGTGAGGTTCTTACTGATCATCGTAGCCTCCAGCACTTGTTCAAGCAGAAGGATCTTAATTTGAGGCAGCGGAGATGGTTGGAGTTGCTAAAGGATTATGATATCACTATCTTGTACCATCTGGGAAAGGTCAATGTGGTAGCTGATGCCTTGAGACGAAAGGCGGTAAGTATGGGGAGTTTGGCATATATTCCAGTTAGGAAGAGACCTCTTGCAGTTGATGTTCAGTCCTTGGCTAATTGGTTTGTGAGGTTGGATATTTCGGAGCCCAGTCGGGTATTGGCTTGTGTGGTTTCTCGGTCTTCCTTATATGATCGCATCAGAGAGCGCCAGTATGATGATCCACATTTGCCTGTCCTTAAGGACAGAGTTCAGCATGATGATGCCAGGGATGTGACCATTGGATATGATGGGGTGTTGAGGATGCAGGGCCGGATATGTGTGCCCAATGTAGATGGGCTTCAGGAGTTGATTTTGGAGGAAGCCCATAGCTCGCGGTATTCCATTCATAAGGGTGCCACAAAGATGTATCAGGATCTCAGATAGCATTACTAGTGGAGAATAATGAAGAAGGATATTGTGGGATTTGTAGCTCGGTGTCTCAATTGTTAGTATGTGAAATATGAGCATCAAAGATCGGGTAGCTTGCTTCAGCGGATGGATATTCCTGAGTGGAAGTGTGAGCGGATCACTATGGACTTTGTAGTTGGACTCCCACAATCTTTGAAGAAGTTCGATGCTATTTGGGTGATTGTGGATCGGTTGACCAAGTCCGCGCACTTCATTCCTATGTGTACTACTTATTCTTCAGAGTGGTTGGCAGAGATCTATATCAGGGAGATTGTTCGTTTGCATGGTGCCCCAGTTTCCATCATTTCAGATAGGAGCACTCAGTTTACTTCGCAGTTTTGGAGGTCTGTGCATCGAGAGTTGGGTAATCAAGTTGAGTTGAGCACAGCTTTTCACCCTCAGACAGACGGGTAGTCCAAGTGCACTATTCAGATATTGGAGGACATGTTGTGTGCTTGTGTCATTGATTTTGAAGGGTCATGGGATCAGTTTCTTCCGCTTACAGAGTTTGCTAATAACAACAGCTACCAGTCAAGTATTCAGATTGCTCCATATGAGGCTTTGTATGGGAGGCGATGTAGATCTCCAGTTGGTTGGTTCGAGCCAGGTGAGGCTAGGCTATTGGGGACAGACTTGGTGCAGGATGCTTTAGAAAAGGTGAAGGTAATTCAGGAGAGGCTCCGTACAGCGCAGTCGAGAAAAAGGAGTTATGCTGACAGGAAGGTTCGGGATGTGTCCTACATGGTTGGTGAGAAGGTTTTGTTGAATGTTTCGCCCATGAAGGGTGCTATGAGATTTGGGAAGAAGGGTAAATTGTGCCCTCGGTTCATTGGGTCTTTTGAGGTGCTTTGGGGGATTGGGGAGGTGGCTTATGAGCTTGCTTTGCCACCCAGCTTGTTGAGTGTGCATCCGGTATTTCACGTTTCTATGCTCCGGAAGTATATTGGGGATCCGTCTCATGTTCTGTATTTCAGCACGGTTCAGTTTGATGGTGATTTGACTTATGATATAAAGCCAGCATCTATTTTGGAGCGTCAGGTTCGAAAGTTAAGGTCAAAGGATATAGCTTTAGTGAAAGTGCAGTAGAGAGGTCAGCCCGTGAAGGAGGCTACCTGGGAGACCGAGCGGGAGATGCGGAGCAGATATCATCACCTATTTGAGGCTTCAGGTTTGTTTCTTGACTTGTTCGAGGACGAACGTTCGTTTAAGAGGGGGGATGTGATGACCCGGCCAGTCGTCTTATGAGTTACCGCTCTGTTGTCCCCATTTCCGCTTTATATTGCTTTGTCTATCTGTTCTATATATGATCGGGTTGGTTGGCTCGGGTTCGGAAAGGATTTGGTAAGGTTTGAGACAATTAGTCTCTTTTGAGGAAGCTTAAGTTGGAAAAGTCAACCGGATGTTGAGTTATGTGTTAGAGGGATCGGATGTGAGTTTCGATGGTTCGGATAGCGTTGGGAGGTGATTTGGGACTTAGGAGCATGATCGGAATGTGTTTTGGAGGTCCAGTGTAGATTTAGGCTTGAATTGGCGAAATTGAATTTTCGGCATTTTCCGGTTGATATGTGAGATTTTGATATAGGGGTCGGAATGGAATTCCGAGAGTTGCAGTAGTTCCGTTGTGTCATTTGGGATGTGTGTGCAAAATTTCAGGTGATTCGGACGTGGTTTGGTTGAGTTTTTGATCAAAAGTGGAATTCGGAAGATTTTGGAAACTTAGGCTTGAATTCGATGTTGTTTGAGGTGTTTTGAGATTGGTATAAGTTTGAATAAGGTTATGGAATATGTTTGTGCTTTTGGTTGAGGTCCCGGGAGCCTCGGGGTGATTTCGGATGGTTGACGTAGAGTTTGGAATTTTTGGTGAAGCTGCAGATTTTCTGCTTCTGTTGTTTCCGCACCTGCAGATTGGGGACCGCAGGTGCAATGCCGCAGATGCGAGGAAGAAGGTCGCAAAAGCTAAAGAAGGTAAGGGAGGCAGAAACCCCAGAAGTGGTTGGAGAAACCCACTTGCGATGGCGTAGGTGCAAATAGTGAATTGCATATGCGAAAATGAGGACTTAAGTAAGGACCGCAGATGCGGTGGTCTTGACCGCAGAAGCAGTATCGCAGAAGCGTAAATTGGGTCGCAAATGCGAAATCACTGGGCCAGAACATAGAAATTATTTCCTTTGCAATTTTTGAGTTATTCCACCATTTCTAAGTTGGCTTTGGAGCTTTTTGGACGATTTTGAAGAAGGATTTCAAGGGGACTTCATTGAGGTGAGGATTTTGGACCTAAAACTCGTTCCTATGGTATTATTTCACGGATTATAGCTATAATTAATGGAATTTAAGGGTTAAAATTGGAAAAACTAGGGCTTGGTATTAGAGACATAGACTTGAGGATTTGAGGAACCATTTGTGGTCGGATTTTGGTACTTTTGATATGTATGAACTCGTGGGGAGATGAGGAATCTATTAATGTGAATTTTATCGAATTTCAAGATGTGGGCCCGGGGTCGAGTTTTGGTAATTTCGGGATTTAAGTTGTAAATTGATTATTTTAGCTTGGGCTTCTTTCCCTTAGCATATTTTGACGTCGTGATTCTGATTTTAGATAGATTCGACGTGAGTGGAGGCCGATTCGAGGGGCAAAGGCGTCGCGGGCTAGAGTTTGGACTGGATTGAGGTGAGTAATAATTGTAAATAATGTCCTGAGGGTATGAAACCCCAGATTTGCACATCGTTGTGCTATATTAAGGTGACGCACACACTAGATGACGAGCATGGGGTCATGCACAATTGGGAATTATGACTTAGTCCATCACGAATGACTGTTTTACCGCGTATTTGGCTGAAAACTATTTGTTATCATCATGTTTTGGGTTGAACGCCATATTTGGGCCTCGTGCCAACGATTTGAATCCTTAGGGGATTTTTATTGATATTTCCTCAATGTTTTGACTTTATATTTGAACTCAGTCATGATATATTGTACCGTTTTCAAAACTCCGCCATGTTTACTCTACTTTAACACTAAAATGATATTTTGGGCTGAGCGTCATGTTTTATTGTTGCCCGAGTGGCTTTTGAGATTCTGACAGAGTAAGGCCGAGGGCCTAGGTTGTGACGAACACCTGATTATTATTATGAGGCCGAGGGCCTGAGATTTGTACGCCACGAGGTGGCTTGTTGATATGACGTCGAGAGCCTAATGATGACGCCACGAGATGGCTTGATATTGCGCTTGGGCTGTAAGGGGCCCCTCCAGGAGTCTGCACACCCCCAATGAGTGCGGGTACCCATTGTGATGTGAGATATAGCCCGAGGGGCTGTTGTTGTTCTATGATATTGCCCGAGGGGCGATCCTTTATAGGTTTATCTTTCCTATTTGCCTGTCAATTACTTTCTTAATTGTTAAAAAGGCATTTTATGAAGTTTTAAACTAAACTCAGTAATTTTATACATCTTTACTGCTTCACTGTTTTACTGGCTTTTACTGTTTCCTTATAGCCTATAATGCGCTTTACGTGATTTCTTGCTTTCAGTCTTTATTTATGATTATTACTTACTGAGTTGGAGTACTCACTTTACTCCCTGCACCCCGTGTGCAGATTCAGGCATATCAGGTCCCGCTAGCGAGTGTTGATCCTTCTAGCTCAGGCGGATTCGAAGATTCTCTCGGTAGCTACCGGCGTTCGCAACCTAGAGCTTCTTCCTTTATCTTATCTTCCTCTGTTTTAGACTTGTATTAGACTATGTGGACCTTTCTTGTATTATCCGAATTTGTAGTTGCTCATGACTAGTGACACCCCGGTATCGGGCTGTGTTGGGTTTTATTTCCGCAAAATGTAATGTTCACTGCTTACTTTTGGATTATTTACTACGTTTTAGACTTAATTCTTATTGTTTAATTGCTTAAAACTGAAATGAAAAAGTGTCGGCTGGCCTTGTCTTCATGAGAGGCGCCATCACGACCAGGTCTGGGTTTAGGGTCGTGACAGACGGCGCCAAATCATTTGACCAAAAAGTGTTAAGCTCTTTTTAGTTAAACCGATTTTAATGAATGGATAAGGGGTGAATCCAAGTTAAAAGTAATAAATCCTAGATCCGAAATTTAGCAACTTAGATGGTGTGAACCGTGTTCTAATCAATAAAATGTCGAGTTAATGCTTAATGGTTAGATATAAATATGAGAGTGAATGCATACAATAAATGTGGTAAAATGGTATTTAATGTAATAAGAAGCAACAAGTCACTCAAATGTTCGGTGAGGTGGATGATTCCTTCTTCAGAGATAACATGTGACAGCATGCAATGATAGTGAATAAGGTGCTCTCGTATCTTGTGAACTAATGAAGAATGTTGTATGATGGAATCAAACAAAAAAGACAAGACAAGCTTTTTGTATATTCTTGATTGTTAACTCTTTTACAAGATGTTCTTTTACAGACGTTTCGACTCCCCACCCCCTCCCCCCGTTACCTCTCTCTTCCTATTTATAAGGGATATTCCTAGAAAACCCTAGAAAAGTACAATGTGACAGAATATTCAACATAATATTCCTATTCATAGTCATTGGAACGTTCTAACAATTGTAGTCGTTGCTCTGTATCCGACATCGGCACTGATCTTCCCCTTTGAGCGACTGCTCGCCAATAAACCGTGCATAATCTCGACCTCAGTCTCAGCTCGTCCATTTGCACTCGCCACGCTAGACCGAATTTTGACCTATATAGAAATAATAATACCCCTTCAACTTTGGGGGCCTAAAATAGTTGCTTTAGTGACCTCCCATTGAGCCGGCACTATTCGTATTTCTCAGTAAAGTCATAGAGGAGTTTGTTTGGTAAAGCTTCTTTAGATAGCTGATTGAGGTAGCTACAACAAAGATCTGTAATTTACTACCTTAGTAATTAATAAAAAGATGTTGTGCCCGCAAGTTAGCTGGAATATCACTTGATATCTATGCTAATAGAGGCAATAATTAAGTGTGCATACAATATATAGAATTATATAACTGTAAGAGGATTCCAAATAAATAAACAAAATTCAATAACCCTTTTGACTTGTGCGAAAATACAAATAAAGAAGAAAGGAAACAAGAGGAAAGATGACAAACGCTTGTATTACGAGCCGTTTATCTTTATATTATTGTGAATTTTGCTCCTTTATTTTTATTTGTATACTCAACCTCGTATTTTGTGTAATGAAATTGGGGAATTTTTAATATTATGCTCCGCAATGGGGCTATCCTCAACACCAAAATTATGAAAGTTAATATTATCTAAACTAGCACGACTCTCCCCGTAAATAGTCTATATATAATAATTTTCAACAAACCCTTTCTTGTAGTGATGAACTTTAACTTCGTCTGATTTCTATAACTTAGCACACTTACATTTCACACATGGACACCCAATCCTTCCTCCAATAAGAAAATCATCAAGTGTTTGAGTTTAGCAATAAATTCAGTAATCCCTTCAATAAATTCATCCCTCAACCCCGCACGATTAGGATGATTCCTAATATACATCCATCTACGATGCACAAATTACATCTACACAAATAGAAATCTATAAATGAGATATTTAAAACAATTTGATTTATTTAAACTAGTTACAAAGTTATACTCTTTCAAAGGTTCGTTTTAGATATATACATATCATTGTGTCAAAGCACTTTAATTGATATATTTTATTTTTTAAATTTTAAATATTTTTTAACATTCAAATTTTTTAATATTTTTTGACACTCGAAAATTTTAATATTTTTGATATATTTTATTTTTTTAATTTTTAATATTTTTTAACACTCAAAATTTCACATTAATTCATATTCTAAATAATATAAGTGTTTAAATATACTAATTAAATTCGAATAGCTTCTTAAATATTCATATAATCCAAATTGACTAATGATTTCTCAAACAAAAGAACTAGTTGTAATTAACAATTATTTAAACTATTTCAACATATAAAAATTAAAGAACTCAAATAGAATATAAAAATTAAGGCGTTTAATTTAAAGAGCATAATTTCTTAATAAAAAGTAAGATGAATTCAAATATTTTGGGATCTACAATAACAATTATGAAAAAAATGGACTAATCTACAACAACAATTTAATAAATTTAATGGATGAAAATGATAATAGATTTCAATTAAGCTTAATTCCATGAAAGTAAAAAGATATTAAAAAAGTTAGGAGCAAGACATATTGTCAAAAGTAGTCAACTAGCACTAAGAGCTTTAATACATTTTTCATACTTTCTACTCTTAAAATTAGTACAATCCCCAATATAATCAAATGAGATGAATTACTATATATGTAACAACTTTACAAATTAGTTAGCAAAATTATTTAGTAAAATTATTCCTAGCTTGGTAATGTTATCCCCAAATTAGTATGTAATTTACCAACATATAACTTTAATATATAAATTTAATTTAGCAACATATGACTCTAAATTTCCAACATATAATCCTAAATTACCAACATATAACATTAACATATAACTCTAAATAACCAACATATAACTTTAATTTAGCTACTAACAATAGTCATAGATTTACTTTAGATAACACCAATCAATTTTTACAAACCAAACTAGGAGCAATTAAATAAAATCAATGTATTTTTTAAAAACAAATAACAAAGGAGGGCGAGGGAAACTTATCTGGCAATGGAGGGTCGTCGACAGAGCTTCAGCGGGGCGACATCGCCGGTGAGTGTTGTTGGGTGGGGGCGGTGGTGATGGCAGCGGCGGGTTGGGTGGGGGGAGGGAGAGGGGAGGTTTGAGTGTGAGAGAGAGAAGAGAGAAGGAAGAAAAGAGGGAAATAAAAAAGAAAGGGGGTGGATAGGATATTAAAATTATATTCCGACCGATTCGATCGGAAATTTGGTCAAAATAGTAAAACCACATTTTAATAAAATATTCTGACCCGAATCTGTGATGACCCAAAGGGTCACTTTTATTTTAGAATCGAATCTGTATTTCTAGGACTTAAAAACTTTCTTTTATCTCTCCTCAATTTGTGTCCGCGGTCTGGACGCGATTCCGGGATGCCTTTATGTGAAAATTCGAGAAAAAAATAATTTTTACCTTTAAAAGTTGATTTTAGTTGATATTGATTAATATTTTAGGTAAACGGATCCAAACCCGTATTCTGACGGTCCCGGAGGGTCCGTAGTAAAATATGGGACCTGGGCGTATGCCCGAAATCGAATTTCGAAATCCGAAATTGATTTTTTCAGAATTTATTGATGTTATTAAGTTAATTATGGCTAGATACGAGTGGATTGGTGGTGGAATCGAGAGATAAAGCGGTATTTGAGTTGTGATTACCCGTTGGCTTAAGGTAAGTGTTTGGTCTAACCTTGACTTGAGGGATTAGGGATCCCCAACTTGCTTGGTATGTGAAATACCATGTGTGTGGCGTATAGGTGTGGTGACAAGCACCTATGCGTTGCTAAATTACCTGTTTAGCCTGTTCCCTTTCCCCGTTTCCCTATATATTGCTTTCCTGTCGTAGTTGCTACTTGTTTATTGATGTTTCCATGTCTAATTGCTTCTTTTTAAATGTTGTTTCTCTATTGACGTTATTAATTGTTCTGTAGTTTCATTATATCTCACTGTTGGTTTATTGGTGATTCATGGTATCCTTTGGTTGGTCTCGCTGTGTAGTAATGACTGATGAAGTTTCATAATTGTAGTGATCTTCTGTTGTGTTGGTTTTAGGTATAAGTGTTGTGGAGGATTTGAATTTATTTGTGAAATACTTGTTCTTATTTTATGATTGTTACTGATATAGTGGGATCGGGTTGCATGCCGCAACACGAGGAATAAGGGTGAAATGTAATTGTCTAGTGGGATTGGGTTGCGCGCCACAACAAGGAGTAATAAGGGTGAATGTTCATTCTGTTATTGATTATATGGTGTGTTTACCGTGAAAATGGTAATAACAATTAAATTTATTAATGGGACTCTAAAAATACGTGATCTATTTTTATGCTAATTGTTAAAGCAATTGATACTAGATGTGTGAAGCTGAACAGCGAAATACGAACTAAAGTAGAGTTATAATCAAACCGAGGGGCTAGCTATTCGGGCCTCGGACTGACCAATGAGGGGCCTCAAGGTCGATGCTTGAGCTCGGGCTCGAGATATCGAGGGTAATCGGGGAAGGGCTAATAGTTAGGATATAATCAAGGGAGGCTCTATATGGACAATAACAAGCAATAAATGAAGAACAAATATGAGAATAATAAGCAATAGCGTCGGGAAAATATGTTAGAGAGAAAAGAGAGAGAGTTGTTATATTTCGTGTAGAATGGTTGGAGCAACAGGGTTTACAAAGTACCAAGGATTCCCCTTATATAGGAGGAAAAATTCCAACATAGTACATAATGCATTGGTCATAAAAGTAGAGGGATGGGACAACCAGATAGCATCAGGCTCTGTCAACACCAGTTGCGTGCCTTGGGAACTCCCATCTCCCGTATTATAGCCATTAGTACGCAATGCCCCCCCCCCCCCGGGGCCGATACCCGATGGCTCCCGAGGGTGGGTCTCGACCTCGGCTTCGAGCCTCGAGAAGCATGCCCGCGAGGCGACCTAAGGACAGGGAAATCGGGCCCCCAGTTTTACCGCATACAGATAGTCTCTGTGTTTCTTAGAGTGGAAGCGATAAGAAACGACCTTGAATTTCTTCCTCCTTCGATGTTCTTGCAATCGGCAATGGCCACAAGATGTCAAGATACGACACGCACGCTGCTCCTATAGGTTCCCGCATTGACTATGGCAGTTGGCTACCTCTTGGCCTCCTTCAATGCACACACGGTGCTTTTATAAATACTCCTCTTCTTCTTTTCTATAACCCATTTCGTGTCCAAATCTCTGAAAAGGTTCGCTTTTCCTTTGCTCTAGTTTTTTTCTCAAGAACGCAACTCTTTTTCTCTCTTCAGAATCTTCTAGGGATGGCAAAAACTTCCACCTCTGCTTCCCAGGAGGTTGTGGGCTTATCCTCTTCACTTCTTTCCCAAGGCTAGGTGGTTATACCTCGTCTTGATGAGGAATACGTCCCATGATCTTTTGCGATGACCTCCAATTTCAAGGTCGAGAGACCTTCCTCGAAGCCAGAGCGTCGCGAGCCCACGACTCGGTATATCAGCTCGGTAACAGATGTCGGGAGAGTGAGGGCCGACTGCCACTGGAGGGATACCGTGCTTGTGGAGATTCCTGCTCGGGAAGAAGATATTATGGCTCATAAAACCAGCTTTCTAAGTGTGTACACCTATCCATTCACCTTGGGTCCGATGGGGCCATCCTCGCCCCCGATCGACCCCGTGATTCTTGACTTCTGTCGACATTATTAGGTAAACCTAGGTCAAATTCATCCTTCGTTCTGGTGCATTGTTTATATGATCAGGCATTACTCAAACGTAATAGAGGAGATGCCCTTCACCCTCAACCACCTGATCTGGATGTATAGTCCCCGTCTCCTCGAGGGGTTTTAATCAAACTCCGCTATCGAGCCCCGAGGTCCCTTTTTGCCTGCACCGAGGAGCTCGGGAACAAAGGATGGGTGAGCCAATTCGTCCAAGTGAGGACTTCTAACCTGATTCTGGCAGAAAAGATGTTGTTCCCATAGAAGTGGAACGCTGGGTGTAAGTAAACGTGTTGTCAGGTTTTCCTTTGTTTCTTTTTGTCGATGTTTCCCCAAGCATATAACTCTATTTCTCTTGCTTTTTTAGCCATAGCAACCTATCCTGGTGTGGTTTCAAACCTCCATGACTGGGTTGGTCGCTTATACTCGATTTGCCCATATGCCAAACGAGTGTGGCGAGATTTATCCTGAGCCCGGTGGGAAGCCAATGATCATGGTAAGCTCTGAACCTTGTTGCATCCTCATACTTCGATGCAAATTGCTATTAGTAGCGTTCTTCATTCTTTGTGTTTGACTTCTGTGTTTGTGTAGGTCTGGGGGAAGTCCCTTTGACGAAGGAGGCATCACCCATTGATAATGACGCCCTAGTGCCTGGCAAAAAGAAGAGAAGGCAGGGGGTCTACTGGTCGACCCACCGGAGTTCAAGAGGGTTAAGGTGGAAGGATCCAAGGTTGACCCGGCAGCTCTGGCCTCAGAGACAGCGGGAAACCCTCGAGCTGAAGGTGAGGGGGAAAGTAGCTTCCCAACAGCCCCCGAGGAGTGTATAGACTCGGCCGATCCTCGGGTCGTGAGGATGGAGGCTTCCGAACCGGAGACTAATGCCGATATGGCCTATCTTTGTGGTGGGGAGGTAACGGATGGGGTATCGAGTACTACCACCGAGTTGGATGGTGGCCAGAGTTCTCCCCGAGTTAAGGCGCCCTTGGTGGGCAGTTCGGAGGGGCCCAGCTCTGGGGTCCAGGGTGAACAAGGGACGGAGGCTTTGACTGATCCTATCAACTCTGTGATCATTATTGATTACCCTCAGGGAGTTCTCCTACCGCCTCATGGAGTGTAAGATGCTCTGCGTGAAGAGACTTCTGATGCAGGGGCACTAGTCGAGGGTGGAAATGCGCTCGAGAAGTCACCGACCGTTCTCGAGGGAAGTCCCGAGGTTGATGCTTCATTCATTTTTGGAGAGATGGATAGACTTTGCGAGTGGGTAATTTCTGCTAACCCCGTCCACTGCTCTGGGCTGCTCCGATCTTTATTTTTCTTACTTGTCCTCTTTCGTGGCTTCAGGCTAAAGCGCTTTACAGCCAGGCTTTCACCCAATACCAGGATGAGGTGAACCATCGCGAGCATGAGAAAGCCTACCTTACCGAGCAGGTTACTCATCCCATGTTTGCTATTATTTGGATCTTTGTGAGATTCTATTGCTTTTAACATCTCGGACTTGATTTGTGGAGTTTGAGAAGGAAAACGCCCTGCTGAGAGAGGAGCTTCGAGCTAGAGATGCTGAAATTTCTGAGCTCAG
This sequence comes from Nicotiana sylvestris, assembly GCF_000393655.2. Classification (NCBI taxonomy): domain Eukaryota; kingdom Viridiplantae; phylum Streptophyta; class Magnoliopsida; order Solanales; family Solanaceae; genus Nicotiana; species Nicotiana sylvestris. The sequence continues at coordinate 80,698,067 of NC_091068.1, read as the reverse complement.
CCGGTACATAAGGGAAATGTCTTCATAGAGGGACACCCTCCAGGGGAGGATAACCTTAGTCGAGCGCCAGCTCCAGGGTGCGAAGGAGGATAGTGGCAAGTACAGAGGTCTCCATTCCGAGTTGGTGGTTGCACTATCTCAGATCAAAGCCGAAGCCGAGGCGCTTGTATCCTCGCACGGGAAGAAAGCTACTGTCGTAAATTCTCATGTTGAGAGGGAGTCTGAGGGGGCTAGCCCCAATTTACCTCGAGCCATGGATCGTGCCTGGCCAGTTTCCCAAAAGCAGACTGTTGGAGGTGTGCCGGATGGCAGCTCGGATGATGCTAAAAATAAGGGTGGATCCCCGGAGAGGGAAGATGCCGTTAAGAATGTAGGCTCGGCGATAGATTAGGATCCTGTTGATTTTCCTATTTGTATATAGTACTTTCATACTAGCATATGTATTAAGTAAACCCCGTGGCTTTGTTTCTTCCACTCCCCTTTTTGTCCGAAATTCGGCCGGGTGCTCCTAGTTTTAGAGTTGGAAAGAATCTTTAGATTCATGATATGGCCCTAGGGCTCGTTAGACAGGCTCGGGGGCTTTTACGGGCCTGGTCTATGTGATCTTTAATATAAGTTGGCGTTAGAGCTCTTATGCTTCTTTCAACTATTTTGGGTTTAGTCTCCGAGTCGGGCTTCGACTCGAGCTCATTCAACCCTCAAGCTTCCGTGTTTGCATGGGCGACAATGGCTCTTGCACTTTGCCCTTGGGAATTTGTATTTTAACTATTTTGGATTCTGTCTTTGAGTCGGGTTTCGACTCGAGCGTACTAAGTTGGCGACAACGGCTCTTATGCTTTGCCCTTAGGCATGTATAGTTAACTATTTTGGGTTCGGTCTCCGAATCAGGTTACGACTCGAGCTCATTTTGACCCTCAAGCTTTCAAATTTTAAGCTGGCGACAGTGGCTCTTACGATTTCGATCGTTGCGACCTTTTAGTGTGTGGCCCTAAGGCTCGTTAGGCTGGCGACAATGGCTCTTACGCTTTGCCCGTAGGCATATGTAGGCTTTGTTTTCCTCTCGTTAAGGACTTTTGAAGTAATTTTGCCTGACCCATCGTCGGTTCGGGGAGAACCTTGATTTCAAGTTATTTGCGGCGATATTCGAGCACCTTGGAAGGTTTAGCTCATAGGCTGAGTAGCTCGAAGCCTTGTGATTTGGAGCTGACATGGTCGAAGTTGTTTTGCCTGTCGAGGGTAGCCTGTTTAACCGGTTCTTTTCGAAGTAGATTCGAAGTACTGGCCTATGGTTTTGTAGCGACGGTTGAGCATCCCCGAGTCGCATTAATTCGGCTAGTACAACCGTATGACCGAGTCATTTGTGTTTGGCCAGAGCCATTTTTGGTCCCCGGGCATAGTAGTTTGGGCGTCTATATCGAGGTTATTCCTTTTTAGGGGTCTTACAAATTCGATATATAGCTTAAACTTCAGGATCGAGTTTTATGCCTATAGTAAGGTCTTACAAAATTTTCATGCTTGTTGAGGTCTAACAGTTTTTTCATGCCGTTGAGGTCTTACAAGTTGTTCATGCCATTGAGGTCTTACAGTGTTTTCATACCTTTGAGGTCTTATAGTTTTTTCATGCCGTTGAGGTCTTATAGTTTTTTCATGTCGTTAAGGTCTTACAATTTTTCATGCCTATTGAGGTCTTACAGTCTTTTTATGCCGTTGAGGTCTTACAGTTTTTTCATGACGTAGAGGTCTTACAGTTTTTTCATACCTATTGAGGTCTTACAGTCTTTTCATGTCGTTGATACTTGGCACAAGTTTTTTGAGACTGAGTCTGTCCCCTTGGGGTCTTACGGCCTCGGGTATTTTAACGAATGGCAATTCATGACAGTGTCTGAGTCACCGAGTTTATTTTGGCTCTAGAGCCATTACTCGAGAGCTCGAAATTACCTCATCGAGCGCTTACGATTTTGGAGATTCCGACCCTAAGGCCATGCAAGTGCCGAGTTATTGACGCCAGTCTCCAAGTACTCGGGGCACTTTTGGTGGAGGAATCCTTGTTGAGAAAACATTGAGTTTTCTTTAGAGTATAAGGTGATTTAGAAGAAGACATTCTCTAATTGCTTGGCATAAGTACATGTCATTTTGTTGCTGTGGAACAGGCTCATACGGGCACGGTTCATTTGATCGTTTGACCCGGTACATCATTTTCTTAGTTGAACCCTGTTTGGCGCTCATCGGTTCTTCCGAGTAGGTGACCTTTCAAGGGATGCCCTCCAGTGTTCGGGGTTGATTGCAAAGGAAGCCTCAAACGCTTGTTGTATTTACCTTAGATGGAAAGTAGGTGTTGCCTCGTTAAAAACCTTGTCGTTAAAACCCTTTTTGGGACAAAATACGATCGAAGGAAAAGAGCGCAACATTTGCTCGAGGGTATTTGCGGAATTTTTCGATCGGATGCCCTAGCAGTGATACCATTTTAGCATCAATATATTCCAGCTGCTCGGACGTTGTTCGCCCTCCATGGTGTCAAGCTTATAAGATCCCTTACCGACTATTCCAAGAACACGGTACGGTCCTTTCCAGTTCTGGCCAAGCTTCCCTTCATTAGGGTTTTGAGTGTTGAGAGTCACCTTCCTTAGGACTAAGTCCTCAATCCCGAAATACCGAAGATTTGTTCTTCTGTTATAGTATCTTTCGATTCTCTGCTTCTGGGCGGCCATCCGGATCAGCGAGGCTTATCATTTTTCATCGAGTAGTTCGAGGGCCATTTTCATGGCCTCATTGTTCAAGCCCTCATTAGTGTGATAGAATCTGGCGCTCAGCTCCCTGACTTCTACTGGTATCAAAGCCTCGGCGACGTAAACTAGAGAGAAAGGTGTTTCCCCAGTGCTTGATTTTGAAGTTGTTAGATATACCCAGAGCACCTCGGGCAGCGTTTCTCTCCATTTTTCTCTTGGCTCTCTCCAATTTCTTCTTTAAGTTCTGGATGATGGTTTTATATGTGGATTTGTCCTGACCGTTTTCACATGGGTGGTAAAGCATCGACAGGACTCTCTTGATTTAGTGATCTTCAAGGAATTGTGTACATTGCTCCTAATGAACTGCCTCCCGTTATCGCACGTTATTTCGGATGGGATTCCGAATCGGTATATGATGTGATCGCATATAAAATTGATGACTTCCTTTTCTCTTATTTTTTCGAAGGCCTGCGCTTCCACCCATTTTGAAAAGTAGTCAGTCATAAATAAAATGAATCTAGCCTTACCTGGTGCCGTTGGCAAAGGGCCGACGATGTCCATTCCCCATTTCATGAATAGCTATGGTGATAAAACGGAATGTAGTTGCTTGCCGGGTTGGTGGATCATGGGAGCGAATCTCTAGCATTTGTCGTATTTTCGGAAAAATTCTCTAGTGTCTTTTTCCATGCTGTCCCAATAGTAGTCTGCTCTGATCACCTTCCGAACCAAGGAGTCGGCGCCGGAATGATTTCCACAAGTACCCTCATGAGTTTCTCGAAGTACGTAATATATGTCACCTGGCCCTAGGCATACCGCCAGGGGGCCATCAAAAGTTCTCTTGTATAGAGTCTCATTTTCATCGAGCGAGAATCGGGTTGCTTTGGTTCGCAGGGCCCTCGATTCTTTTGGATCTACGGGCAGCTTCCCCACTTTTAAATAATCAATATACCTATTTCTCCAATCCCATGTTAGACTGGTGGAACTAATCTCTGCGTGACCTTCCTCGACCACTGCTTTAAACAACTGGACAATAGCCCCGAGGAGTAGGTCCTCTTCTTTAACAGAAGATCCCAGATTCGCGAGGGCATCGGTCTCGCTGTTCTGCTCTCGAGGTACATGGACTAAGGTCCATTCTTTGAAGCGAAGCAGTTCGATTTGGATTTTGTCAAGGTACCTCTGCATCCTGTATTCTCAAGCTTCGTAGCTCCCATTTACCTAGGTTACGATGAGGAGCGAATCACATTTCGCCTCGACGGTCTCGGCTCCCAAGCTTTTGGCCAGTTCTAAACCTGCAATCATAGCCTCGTACTCGGCTTCATTGTTAGTCAATTTTGCGGTTTTTATGGATTGTCTGATTATGCCACCAATGAGCGACTTTAGGACTATACCGAGCCCGGATCCTCTTATGTTTGTGGCGCCATCTGTGAACAGGGTCTATACCTCTAAAGGCGTGTCTGATTTTAATAAAAGTTCCCTCTCTACCTCGGGTACGAGGGAGGGCGAGAAATCGGCCACGAAGTCTGCTAGAATTTGGGACTTGATGGTCGTTCAAGGTTGATACTGGATATAATACCCTCCGAGTTCAATGGCCCATTTGACAAATCGGTCCGATAGCTCGGGTTTATGCAGTATGCTCCAGAGGGGGTACGTCGATAGAATGCAGATACGGTGACATTGAAAATAGGGCTTCAACTTTTGCAAGGCACTTATCAGTGCGAGAGCCAATTTTTCTAGATGGGGGTATCAGGTTTCGGCATCCCCCAGGGTTCGGCTTACATAATAAACAGAAAATTATGTACCTTGCTCCTCTCGAACCAGTACGCCGCTTACCGCTATTTCAGACACAGCCAGGTATAGGTATAGTGTTTCATCCTCCTTTGGCGTGTGCAGTAAAGGTGGACTAGTCAGGTATCGTTTTAGTTCCTCTAAGGCGTGTTGGCATTCTGGAGTCCATTCGAAGTTGCTCTTTCTTTTGAGTAAGGAGAAGAAATGATGGTTCTTATCTGATGACCTTGATATGAATCTACCCAGGGCCGTTATCCACCCTGTTAGCCATTGGATGGCCTTTACATTGTTCACTACTGTGCTTTCTTCGATGGCCCTTATTTTGTTATGATTGATCTCGATCTCCCTGTTTGATACCATGAAGCTTAGGAATTTGCCTGAACCCACTCCGAAGGCGCACTTCTCGGGGTTGAGCTTCATGTTGTAACTTCTGAGGATGTCAAAAGTTTCCTGCAAATGAGTCAAATGGTCTTCTGCGCACAGGGACTTAACTAGCATATCATCAATATATACCTCCATTGATTTACCTACTTGATGCTCGAATATTTTATTAACTAGGCGTTGGTATGTTGCCCCTGCGTTTTTTAGCCCGAAAGGAATTACGTTATAGCAGTAGGTACCATACTTTGTAATGAACGAGGTTTTTTCCCTATCCTTGGGGTTTATCTGGATTTGATTATACCCCGAGTAGGCATCAAGAAAGGTAAGGGTCTTGTGGTCGGCCGTAACATCGATCAGACGATCGATATTAGGCAATAGGAAGGAATCCTTAGGGCACGCCTTATTCAAGCCTTTATAATCTACGTATATTCTTAGCTTGTTTCCCTTTTTAGGCACTACTACTATGTTGGCCAGCCATTCGGGGTACTTTACCTCTCTAATGGATCCTATTTTAAGAAGTTCCGCTACCTCTTCTTTAATGAAGGCATGTTTTACCTCGGACTGTGGCCTTTTCTTCTTCTTTAGGGGCTTAAATTTTGGATCGACGCTCAGTCTGTGGGAGGTTATTTCCAGCGGAATTCCTGTCATATCTAAGTGGTACCAAGCGAAATAGTCAATATTGTTACTAAGTAATTGAATGAACCCTTTCCTGAGCTCGGGGGTTAACCCCATTCCCAGGTATACCTTACGATCCGGGAGGTGTTCGATTAAAATGGTCTGCTCTAGCTCTTCGACTATCGATTTAGTCACGTCCGATTCTTCAGGGGCGACGAAGGTCTGAGGAGCAAAGAAATCTTCTTCGTCATCCTCGAGGGTCTGTGCGTTCCTAACCTCGTCCGAGATCGGGCACATGGGGATCGGCACTTTATGGTAGACTGCAAACATTTCTTTCGCCGCCCGCTGTTCTCCATGTATGGTCGTGATGTCGTCTTTCATGGGAAACTTTATCACCTGGTGTAACGTTGACGGTACTGCCCTCATGTTGTGTATCCAAGGCCTGTCGAGTAATGCATTGTACCTCATGTCGTCTTCGATGACTTGGAACTCGGTGTTCTGTATTACGCTGGACGTGTCAATTGGGTGGGTGATCTCTCCTTTCGTTAGTTCACGGGTCATGTTGAAGCCATGGAGGACTCGAGGGATAGGGGCGACTTGTACGAGCAGCCCTAGTTGTCCGACTACCTCTGATCTAATTATGTTGGCTGAGCTGGCTGGATCCACGAGCACACGCTTTATCCTGGTATTGTTTAAAAGAAATGAGATCACCAGTGCGTCTTTGTGCGGTTCTATCATGGCCTCGAGGTCCTCATCGCTGAATGCGAGGGTGTCTTCAGGCACGCAATTTTGGGTCGGTCCATCTTCCGTGGTGGACGTTCTCATTAGTTTGAACACGGGTCCTAGGGGAACGTTGGTTCGTCTAATAACCATGTGGACGTCATGTCGGAGAGTCTCCCCTTTCGCCCAGGTTGAGTTCGATGGTGTACCGACATCTAGAGTAGTCATGTCCTTCTCTTTGTTGTTTTCAAGGTTGTTGTTTCCCACTCTGTTCACCGAGCCAGATATTTTGTTCTGAAATCGAAGATCTTGGACAAGAAAAAGTGTGAAAGGCAACTTGCGTTGTGTAATGAAATCAGCAAGAAAATAATCATTATTATTTTTAGCCTCACGGTGGGTGCCAAACTATTTACTGTGAAAATGGTAATAACAATTAAAATTATTAATGGGACTCTAAAAATACGTGATCTATTTTTATGCTAGTTTTTAAAGCATTTGATGCTAGATGTGTGAAGCTTAACGCTAAATACTAACTAAAGTAGAGTTATAATCAAACCGAGGGGCTAGCTATTCGGGTCTCGGGCTGACCTATGAGGGGCCACGAGGTTGATGTCTGGGCTCGGGCTCGAGCTATCGGGGGTAAGCGGGGAAGGGCTAACAGTTAGGATATAATCAAGGGAGGCTCTATATGACCAATAACAAGCAATAAATAAAGAACGAATATGAGAATAATAAGCAATAGCGTCGAGAAAATATGTTAGAGAGAAAAGAGAGAGAGTTGTTATATTTCGTGTAGAATGGTTGGAGCAACAAGGTTTACAAAGTGACAAGGATTCCCCTTATATATGAGGGTAAATCCCAACATAGTACATAATGCATTGGTCATAAAAGTAGAGGGATGGGACAACCAGATAGCATCAGGCTCTGTCAATATCAGCTACGTGCCTTGGGAACTCCCCTCTCCCGGATTATAGCCATTAGTACGCAATGCCCCCTGGGGCCGGTACCCGATAGCTCTCGAGGGTGGGTCTCAACCTCGGCTTCGATCCTCAAGAAACATGCTCGTGAGGCAACCTAATGACGGGGAAATTGGGCCCCTAGTTTTACCGCATACATGGTGGGATCAGGATGTGCTCCACATCAATTGTTATTTATGTATTCTTCTTCTGTTAAGATTCATTATTGTGATATTGAAACTCTCTTAAGGATTGGTTATAATGAGTAATGGTATAAAGACTGGGTTCTGTATTTAGTTAATGCAAGTTACTATTATATTTCATTCTGTATTTCCTTTGTCTTAGTATAAACTGTTGCAGTATATATATTGTTATGCCTCGCTGTAGTCTCATCACTACTTCGTCAAGGTTAGGCATGGCACTTACCAGTACATGGGGTCAGTTGCACTGATACTGCACTCTGCACTTTCTGTGCAAATTTTGGAGCTAGCAGTGGTGAGTATGGGCATGTTCGGAGGACCTGTCCGAGGTTAGTGGGAATTCAGTCACATCAGTAGAGTTCTCATGCCATGATTCCAGCACCGCCTGCCCAGCCAGCTAGGCATAGGGTTCAGGGAGCCAGAGGTTGGGGTCAGCCCGCTAGAGGTGGAGGTCAGGTCGTTAAAGGTTGAGGTCAGGCTGCTAGAGGTGGAGGCCAGCCAGTAGGAGGTCGTCTGAGGGATATGGTTTAGGGTAGTGGGGCCCAGCCACGATGTTATGCTATTCCAACCAGGCTTGGGGCTGAGTCCTCCGATGTAGTTATCACAGGTACGGTTTCAGTTTGTAGTAGAAATGCTTCAGTTATATTTGATCCAAAGTCTACATACTCCTATGTGTCATCTTATTTTGCTTCATATTTGGTTGTGCCTCGTGATCCTTTGAGTGCTCCCGTGTATGTGTCCACGCCAGTATAGGATTCTATTTTTGTAGACCGTGTCTATTGTTCGTGTGAGGTTTTTAATGGGGTCTTAAGACTAGTGTAGATCGCATACTTCTCAATATGGTTGACTTCAATGTTATTTTGGGGATGGATTGGTTGTCACCTTATCATGCTATATTGGAATGTCACCCCAAGACCGTGACCTTAGCCTTGTCGGGGTTTCCTCGATTGGAGTAGAGAGGGACTATTGGCCATTCTATCAGCAGGGTTATTTCTTATATGAAGGCTCGACATATGGTCGAGAAGGGGTGTTTCGCTTATTTGGCTTATGTTCATAATTCTAGTGCTGAGATTCCTTCTATAGATTCTGTGCCAGTTATTCGAGAGTTTCCAGAGGTATTTCCTGCCGACCTGCCGGGAATGACACCCGATAGAGATATTGACTTTTGCATTGATTTGGCTCCGGGCACTCAACCGATTTCTATTCTGTCGTACCACATGGCCCAGCCAGAGTTGAAGGAATTGAAGGAGCAGTTGCAAGATTTGCTTAATAAGGGTTTCATTAGGCCCAGCATTCACCTTGGGTTGTGCCAATGTTGTTTGTAAAGAAAAAGGACAGATCGATGAGGATATGCATAGACTATCGGTAGTTGAACAAAGTCACCATCAAGAACAAGTATCCATTGCCGATGATTGATGATTTATTTGATCAACTTCAGGGTACCAAAGTTTATTCAAAGATTGATTTGAGATCTGGCTACCATCAGTTGAGGATTAGGCATCTGATGTCCCTAAGACAGCTTTTCGGACTCGATACAGGCATTATGAGTTTCTAGTGATGTCATTTGGGTTGACAAATTTCTCAGCGGCATTTATGGATTTGATGAACCGGGTGTTCAAGCCTTATATGGATTCCTTTGTGATTGTTTTCATTGATGATATCTTAACCTACTCCTGCAGCTGAGAGCAGCATGAGCAGCATCTTCCATACGTTCTTTAGACTTAGAGAGATAGCCAGTTATATGCTAAGTTTTCAAAATGTGAGTTTTGGTTGAGTTCAGTTACTTTCTTGGGTCACATGGTATTAGTAAAGGGTAATCAGGTGGATCCTAAGAAGATTTAGGCAGTCTAGGACTGGCCTAGACCCACATCAGCTATTGAGATCTAGAGTTTCTTGGGTTTGGTGGGTTTCGGTTTGTGGAGGGGTTTTCGTCCATAGCAGCCCCGATGACCAGGTTGACCCAGAAGGGTGCCCCATTCAGGTGGTCAGACGAGTGTGAGGCGAGCTTTCAAAAGCTCAAGACAGCTTTGAATACGACGCTGGTGTTGGTATTGCCCATAGGTTCAGGGCCATATGTAGTATATTGTGACGCATCTCGTATTGGACTTGGTACGATGTTGATATAGAATGGAAAGGTTATTGCATATGCTTCGCTGAAGTTGAAGATTCACGAGAAGAATTATCCAGTTCATGACTTGGAGCTAGCAGCCATTGTTCATGTGCTGAAGATTTGGAGGCATTATTTATATGGCGTGTCGTGTGAGGTGTTCACGGATCATAAGAGTTTGCAGTATTTGTTCAAGCATAAGGAGTTCAATTTGAGGCAGAGAAAGTGGTTGGAGCTATTGAAAGACTATGATATCTCCATCTTGTATTATCCCGGGAAGGCCAATGTGGTGGTTGTTGCTTTAAGTCGGAAGTCGACTAGTATAGGTAGCCTTGCGTATATTCCAGTCAGTGAGAGACCGCTTGCTTTGGATGTTCAGGCTTTGGCCAATCAGCTCGTGAGGTTGGATGTTTCTGAGCCCAGCCATGTTCTAGCTTGTACACTCGCTCGGTCTTCATTATTTGAGAGTATCACAGATCGGTAGAATGATGATCCTCATTTGCTTGTCCTTAGGGACACAGTGTGTGGCACGGAGATACCAAGCAGGTTATAGTGGGAGATGACGGGGTTTTAAGGATGCATGGTGAAGTTTGTGTGCTTAATATTGTTGGACTTCATGAGTTGATTCTAGAGGAGTCCCATAGTTTTTGGTATTTTATTCAGTCGGGCGCCGCCAAGATGTATCAGGACTTGCGGCAGCATTATTGGTGGAGAAGGATGAAGAAGGATATTGTTGCATATGTAGCATAGTGTTTGAATTGTCCGCAGGTAAAATACGAGCATCAGAGACCTGGTGGTTTGCTTCAGAAGATTGAGATTACTGAGTGGAAGTGGGAGTGTATCACTATGGATTTCATTGTTGAACTCCCACGGACTCAGAGGAAGTTCGATGCAGTATGGGTTATTGTGGATAGGCTGACTAAGTCAGTGCATTTCATTCCTGTGGCAGTTTCCTATTCTTCGGAGCGGTTGGCAGAGATCTATACCTGTGAGATCGTCCATCTTCATGGTGTTCCTGTGTCTATAATTTCTTACCGAAGTACGCAATTTACCTCCCATTTCTGGAGGTCAATACAGCGTAAGTTGGGTACACGGGTAGAGTTGAGCACAGCATTTCATCCTCAGATGGACGGACAGTCTGAGCGTACTATTCAGATTTTAGAGGATATGCTCTGCACCTGTGTTATGGATTTTGTTGAATGTCCGTCCGTATGGGGGTAAAATGTTGTGGTCAACTCCACTCGAGTACCCAACTCATGTTGTACGGCCCTGTAGAATCGTGAAGTGAACTAAGTACCCCTATTTGAAATGATAGAAACTGGAATACCGTGTAGACAAATAATCTCCCGGATATAAATCTCTGCCAACCGCTCCGAAGAATAGGTATTGCACACAGGAATGAAGTGTGTGGACTTGGTCAGCCGATCCACAATCACCCAAACGGCATCGAACTTCCTCAAAGTTCGTGGAAACCAAACTACAAAGTCCATGGTGATACGCTCTCACTTCCACTCCGGAATCGCTATCTGCTAAAGCAAGCCACCAGGTCTCTGGTGCTCATACTTTACCTGCTGACAATTGAGGCACCGAGCTACAAATCCAACTATATCTTTCTTAATCTACCTCCACCAATAGTGCTGCCTCAAATCCTGGTACATCTTTGCGGTACCCGGATGGATGGAATACCGCAAAATGTGGGCCTCCTCTAGAATCAACTCCTGAATCCCATCAATATTAGGTACACATACCCGACCCCACATCCTCAATACCCCGTCATCACCAATATCACATCTCTGGCGTCGCCATGTAGAACCTTGTCCTTGAGGACAAGCAAATGTGGGTCATCATACTGACGCTCTCGGATACAATCAAACAAGGCAGACCGAGAAACCACACAAGCAAGGACCCTACTAGGCTCTGAAATATCCAATCTCACAAATTGACTGGCTAAGGCTTGAACATCCATCGCCATGGGCCTCTCTACTGCTGGTAGATAAGCCAAACTCCCCAAACTCTTTGCCCGGCGACTCAAAGTATCGGTCACCACATTGGCCTTGCCCAGGTGATACAAGATAGTGATATCATAGTCCTTCGGCAGCTCTCCTATAGCGCAAATTAAGGTCTTTCTGCCTGAACAGATGCTGCAAACTCCAGTGATCACTATAGATCTCACAAGGACCACCGTACAAATAATGACGCCAGATCTTCAAGGCGTGAACAATAGCAGCTAACTCAAGATCATGGACAGGATAATTCTTCTCATGCACCTTCAGCTGTTTAGACGTGTAGGCAATCACCCTACTGTCCTGCATCAATACCGCTCCAAGGGCAATCCTCGAGGCATCACAATAGACTGCATAAGACCCCGAACCTATAGGCAATATCAATATTGGGGTTGTAGTCAAAGTTGTTTTGAGCTTCTAGAATCTCTCCTCACACTCATTCATCCACTTGAACGGAGCACCCTTCTAGGTCAACCTGGTCATAGGTGCTGCAATAGAGGAAAATCCCTTAACAAATCAATGGTAATAACCCGCCAAGCCAAGAAAACTACGGATCTATGTAGCTAAGGATGGTCTGGGCCAACTCTACACTGCTTTCACTTTCTTCGGATCCACCTTGATCCCTTCACTCCATACCACGTGACCCAAGAATGCCACAGAATTCAACTAGAACTCACATTTAGAGAACTTCACACATAATTTCTTTTCTCTCAAAGTCTGAAGCGCTATCCTCAGGTGTTGCTCATGATCTTCCCGACTTCGGGAGTATACCAGAATGTCATCAATAAAGATAATGACAAATGAGTCAAGATATGGCCGAAATACATTGTGCATCAAATGCATGAAGGTTGGTGGGGCGTTGGTCAGCCTAAATGACAAAACAAGAAACTCGTAATGACCATACCGAGTCCTGAAGGCAGTCTTCGGGATATCTGGCTCCCGAATCTTCAACTGATGATAACCTGAATGTAAGTCAATCTTAGAAAACACATGAGCACCCTGTAACTGATCAAACAGGTCATCAATACGAGGCAAGGGATACCAGTTCTTCATCGTAACTTTGTTCAACTAACGATAATCAATGCACATATGCATAGAACCATCCTTTTTCTTTACAAAAAAGACAAGAGCACCCCAAGGTGATACACTAGGCCGAATAAAACCCTTATCAAGCAATTCTTGTAATTGGTCCTTCAACTCAGGAGGAGCCATACAATAAGGAGGAATAGAAATGGGCTGAGTGCCCGGCAACAAATCAATGCCGAAATAAATATCTCTATCAGGTGGCATACCCGGAAGATCAGCTAGAAACATATCAAAAAAATCCTTCACTATTGGGACTGAATCAACTGTAGGAGTATTGATACTGACATCTCTCACATAAGCTAGATATGCATCACATCCCTTATTAACCATTCGCGGAGCCTTAATAAATAAAATAAATCTATTGGTAGTGTGATCTAAAGTACCCCTCCACTCTACTCATGGTACACCCAGCATAGCCAGTGTCATAGTTTTGGCTTGACAATCAAGAATAGCATAATGGGGCGACAACCAGTCCATGCCTAAGATAACATCAAAATCTACCATGTTGAGCAATAATAAATCGGCTTTGGTCTCAGAACCACTAAGAGCAATCAAACACGATTGATGAACGCGGTCCACAACTAGAGAATCTCCCACAGGAGTAGAAACATAAATAGGGGAACTCAAAGAATCCCGAGATACTCCCAAAGAATAAGTGGAGCCTGGATCGAATAAAACTGATGCATCTCTCTCCTCTCTATCCCGAGCATGCATTCCCTCTACTCTACTAGCAATACTCACCACCTGCTGATAAGATATATCCATCTCCAACTCCCGGACCATGTTGGACCTGATGCTAGGAATAAGCCCCTCAATAAACCAGCGAACTCTCTTACGAACTATAGAAACCAAGGTCAGTGCATGCCTAGCCAAGTCAGTGAAACGGACAGTATACTCCCAAACAGTCATAGTACCCTGGCGCAAATGCTCAAACTCTGTGCGCCATGCGTCCTTGAGACTCTAAGGAACATACTCCCTCAAGAACATATCTGAAAACTGGGTCCATGTAAGGGAAGCTGCCTCAGCTGGACTGTCCAACTCAAAAGTACGCCACCACTGATAGGCTGCTCCTTGAAGCTGGAAGGCAGTGAAAGAAACCCCACTCGATCCTGATATACCCATACTACGGAGGATACGGTAGCACTCCTCTAGAAATCCCAAAGCATTATCTGATGCTAGACCACTAAATGTAGGAGGCATGTACTTCTTGAACCTCTCAAGCCTCCGCTGCTCATCCTTTGAAGATGCTACCCTACCCTCAAGCTGAACTGGGGCTACAGGCGGTACCGGTATAACCTCTGGGATTTGATCAACCTAGACCCGCTGCTCCAGGGTTTGGGCAACGGGAGCCTGTGCTCCTCCCCTGGCCTAGGATGTGGCTGCAACAAGGGGAATAAACCCTACCTGAGATCGAGTGATGTACATGCTCATGAACTATGCAAGGGTCTCCTGAAGAGTTGGGTAGTAGTAGCAGTAGGCGTATTAGGTGCCTGGGCTCCAGCTGGAGCTACTGATGTATCCTCTGTGGTAGCTCGCACGGGTGCTTTGGCTGCACCACGTGCGCTTCCCCAGCCTCTACCCTGGCCCCGACCTTTAATATCTCTAGCAGGGGGCGCGGGTGCCTGATCATCTCCGGTAGAACGTGTCCTCACCATCTGCGAGAGAATAGAAGACAGAGGTGTAGAATTTTTTTTATATCAAAATCTCGCATGACAAGGAAATGAAACGAAGTGGAATTTTTCTAACAGTTACATAGCCTCTCGTAGATAAGTACAGATGTCTTCGTACCGATCCGCGAGACTCTAATAAACCAGCTTATGATTCATGACTCCTATGAACCTAGAGCTCTGATACCAACTTGTCACGACCCAAGTTCTCCCTCTGTGAACTGTCATGACGGCACTTAGTCTCTACGACTAGGTAATACTAACAAATTAAGAAAAAAGAAAATGAAATACGAAAGTAGCAAGTTGCGGTAAAACATAATAAAAAGTTTAAAATGTCGCTCGGAATATACAATACACACTCTCAAAACTAAATCAAAACTCTCAAAACCCGTAATCTCATAAAATCACAAGCTATAGAAAACTACATAGTGTTCTAACTCTAGAATGTCTAATCAAAAGTAAATACAGGAAGTCTAAAGCTAAAGGAGAGAATAGAGAGGGACTTCTAGGTCTGCGGACGCGGCAGGTAAACCTTGAAGTCTCTGATATCGCCCGCCTCACTGATAGAATGGTTGAGTAGATGAACCTGGATCTGCACACAAAAAACGTGTGCAGGAAAGGGCATGAGTACACCACAGCGGTACCTAGTAAGTGCCAAGCCTAACCTCGGTCGAGTAGTGACGAGGAAGGTCAGGGCTCTACTGTTATATATGTATGTCTATATATATAATATGAAATGTGACATTATAATTAAGATATTAACAGTCGATAAAGAATAAAGTCACAGAAAGAAACAACTCAGAATATAAAGATAGCAACAAGGATCTCCTAGGATATCGTCCCGTAGTCCCAAACATAAATGTGCAAAGGATCTCCCGGGATATCATCCCGAAGTCCAAATCATAAATATGTAGGGGAATCTCCAGGAATACCGATCCGTATTCCCAAAGTAATTATCTAGTACAGGGGAAATCTCCCGGGATGTCATCCCGTAGTCCCAAATATAAATGTGCATGGGGTTCTCCCGGAATACCAATCCGTAGTCCCAAAGTAAACATGCAGAGGGATCTTCCGGGATATCATCCCATAGTCCCAAAGTAAGCACACAACAGTCTCAAGAAAGAATCTACAGTTCTATCCAATTTCATACCAAGAAAGCAGATATTTCTATCCTAAACATGCTGCACGGAATTCAAGTAAACAGTTTAAGCAGATAGAACAGTTAAGTCACTTAAGCATGCTTTCTTAAGCTAAACAGTAGGCTTTAAAATACAATTAGTGTTCAACAAAAAGGAAACACAGATAATTACTTAATGAAAATGAGATTTTCTAACAATTAGCACGTGTACGCACTCATCACCTCACGTACATGACATTCATATAACAACAATACCAAATCCTAAGGGAAGTTCCCCCACACAAGGTTAGGCAAACCACTTACCTCGAACCAGCTCAAATCAATCCAATATCACGCTCTTACCACGAGTATCCAACTCCGAGTGGCCCAAATCTAATCAAATCAATTACATAACGTAAATAAAACTACAAACAACTAATTTAACTAATGAATTTAAAGCTACGGCGAGAAATTAGAAAAACGCCCAAAAATTCTCCCCCGGTCCACGTCTCGGAACCGGGTAAAAATTACGGATTATGAATACCCATTCACTCACGAGTCTAACCATACCAAAATCACCCAAATCTGATACCAAAATCTCGATCAAAATCCCAAATTTTGACCTATGAACTTTTCTCTATTTTTCCCAATTTTTCACCCCAATTCTGAAATTTAATGATGAATTTAAGCTTAACTAATGGGTTACAATCAAAAATGACGTTATTAAGCTAATTATGGCTAGATACGAGTGGATTAGTGGTGGAATCGAGAAGTAAAGCGGTATTTGAGCTGTGAATTACCCGTTGGCTTGAGGTAAGTGTTTGGTCTAACCTTGACTTGAGGGATAGGATCCCCAACTTTCTTGCTATCTGAAAGACCACGTGTGTAGCATATAGGTGTGGTGACGAGCACCTATGCATAGCCAAATTACCTGTTTAGCCTATTCCCTTTCCCTGTTTCCCTATATATTGCTTTCTTGCCTTAGTTGCTACTTGCTTATTGATGCTTCCATGTCTAATTTCTTCTTGTTAAATGTTGTTTCTCTATTGACGGTATTAATTGTTCCGTAGTATCATTATATCTCATTGTTGGTTTATGTCGGTTTATTGGTGATTCGTGGTACCCTTTGGTTGGTCTCGTTGTGTAGTAATGACTGAAGAAGTTTCATAATTATAGTGATCTTCCGTTGTGTTGGTTTGAGGTATAAGTGTTGTGGAGGATTTGAATTAATTTGTGAAATGCTTGTTCTTATTTTATGATTGGTATTGATATAGTGGGATCAGGTTGCACGCTGTAACAGGAGGAATAAGGGTGAAATGTGATTGTCTGGTGGGATCGGGTTGCGCACCGCAACAAGGAGTAATAAGGGTGAATGTTCATTCTGTTATTGATTATATGGCGGGATCGAGATGCACGCTGCATCAATTGTTATTTATGTATTCTATTCTACTGAGATTCATTATTGTGGTGTTGAAACTCTCTTAAGGATTGGTTATAGCTGAGTAATGGTAGAAAGACTAGGTTCCTTATTTATTTAATTCAAGTTAATGTTATATTTCATTCTGTATTTCCTTTCTGTCTTAGTATAAACTGTTGCAGTATATATATTGTTATGCCTCGCCGTAGCCTAGTCACTACTTCGTCGAGGTTAGGCTTGACATTTACCAGTACATGGGGTCGGCTGTATTGATACTGCACTCTACAATTTCTATGCAGATTTTGGAGCTAGTATTGGCTGATCGAGAGGTCGGTTGCTGATATTGCACTCAGAAGACCCAAGGTAGTCCTGCAGGCGTCCGCAGGCCCTAGCGTCCCCTCCTATCTTTACAGCATTTTTGTTTTACTTTCTTTGAGACAGATGTATATTCTTTCAAACCATTACTTGTAGTATTTGTAGAATGTTCGTAAGTTGTGACACCAATTTCTGGGTGGTATCTATTTCTTGATGTATATTCTTTCAAACAGTAATAAGGGTATGAAACCCCAGATTTGCACATCGTTGTGCTATATTGAGGTGACGCACACACTAGATGACGAGCATGGGGCCATGCACAATTGGGAATTATGACTTAGTCCATCACGAATGACTGTTTTACCGCGTATTTGGCTGAAAACTATTTGTTATCATCATGTTTTGGGTTGAACGCCATATTTGGGCCTCGTGCCAACTATTTGAATCCTTAGGGGATTTTTATTGATATTTCCTCAATGTTTTGACTTTATATTTGAACTCAGTCATGATATATTGTACCATTTTCAAAACTCAGCCATGTTTACTCTACTTTAACACTAAAATGATATTTTGGGCTGAGCGTCATGTTTTATTATTGCCCGAGTGGCTTTTGAGATTCTGACAGAGTAAGGCCGAGGGCCTAGGTTGTGACGAACACCTGATTATTATTATGAGGCCGAGGGCCTGAGATTTGTACGCCACGAGGTGGCTTGTTGATATGACGTCAAGAGCCTAATGATGACGCCACGAGATGGCTTGATATTGCGCTTGGGCTGTGAGGGGCCCCTCCAGGAGTCTGCACACCCCCAATGAGTGCGGGTACCCATTGTGATGTGAGATATAGCCCGAGGGGCTGTTGTTGTTCTATGATATTGCCCGAGGGGCGATCCTTTATAGGTTTATCTTTCCTATTTGCCTGTCAATTACTTTCTTAATTGTTAAAAAGGCATTTTATGAAGTTTTAAACTAAACTCAGTAATTTTATACATCTTTACTGCTTCACTGTTTTACTGGCTTTTACTGTTTCCTTATAGCCTATAATGCGCTTTACGTGATTTCTTGCTTTCAGTCTTTATTTATGATTATTACTTACTGAGTTGGAGTACTCACTTTACTCCCTGCACCCCGTGTGCAGATTCAGGCATATCAGGTCCCGCTAGCGAGTGTTGATCCTTCTAGCTCAGGCGGATTCGAAGATTCTCTCGGTAGCTACCGGCGTTCGCAACCTAGAGCTTCTTCCTTTATCTTATCTTCCTCTATTTTAGACTTGTATTAGACTATGTGGACCTTTCTTGTATTATCCGAATTTGTAGTTGCTCATGACTAGTGACACCCCGGTATCGGGCTGTGTTGGGTTTTATTTCCGCAAAATGTAATGTTCACTGCTTACTTTTGGATTATTTACTATGTTTTAGACTTAATTCTTATTGTTTAATTGCTTAAAACTGAAATGGAAAAGTGTCGGCTGGCCTTGTCTTCATGAGAGGCGCCATCACGACCAGGTCTGGGTTTAGGGTCGTGACAGACGGCGCCAAATCATTTGACCAAAAAGTGTTAAGCTCTTTTTAGTTAAACCGATTTTAATGAATGGATAAGGGGTGAATCCAAGTTAAAAGTAATAAATCCTAGATCCGAAATTTAGCAACTTAGATGGTGTGAACCGTGTTCTAATCAATAAAATGTCGAGTTAATGCTTAATGGTTAGATATAAATATGAGAGTGAATGCATACAATAAATGTGGTAAAATGGTATTTAATGTAATAAGAAGCAACAAGTCACTCAAATGTTCGGTGAGGTGGATAATTCCTTCTTCAGAGATAACATGTGACAGCATGCAATGATAGTGAATAAGGTGCTCTCGTATCTTGTGAACTAATGAAGAATGTTGTATGATGGAATCAAACAAAAAAGACAAGACAAGCTTTTTGTATATTCTTGATTGTTAACTCTTTTACAAGATGTTCTTTTACAGACGTTTCGACTCCCCACCCCCCTCCCCCCTGTTACCTCTCTCTTCCTATTTATAAGGGATATTCCTAGAAAACCCTAGAAAAGTACAATGTGACAGAATATTCAACATAATATTCCTATTCATAGTCACTGGACATCCTAACAATTGTAGTCGTTGCTCTGTATCCGACATCGGCACTGATCTTCCCCTTTGAGCGACTGCTCGCCAATAAACCGTGCATAATCTCGACCTCAGTCTCAGCTCGTCCATTTGCACTCGCCACGCTAGACCGAATTTTGACCTATATAGAAATAATAATACCCCTTCAACTTTGGGGCCTAAAATAGTTGCTTTAGTGGCCTCCCATTGAGCCGGCACTGTTCGTATTTCTCAGTAAAGTCATAGAGGAGTTTGTTTGATAAAGCTTCTTTAGATAGCTGATTGAGGTAGCTACAACAAAGATCTGTAATTTACTACCTTAGTAATTAATAAAAAGATGTTGTGCCCGCAAGTTAGCTGGAATATCACTTGATATCTATGCTAATAGAGGCAATAATTAAGTGTGCATACAATATATAGAATTATATAACTGTAAGAGGATTCCAAATAAATAAACAAAATTCAATAACCCTTTTGACTTGTGCGAAAATACAAATAAAGAAGAAAGGAAGCAAGAGGAAAGATGACAAACGCTTGTATTACGAGCCGTTTATCTTTATATTATTGTGAATTTTGCTCCTTTATTTTTATTTGTATACTCAACCTCGTATTTTGTGTAATGAAATTGGGGAATTTTTAATATTATGCTCCGCAATGGGGCTATCCTCAACACCAAAATTATGAAAGTTAATATTATCTAAACTAGCACGACTCTCCCCGTAAATAGTCTATATATAATAATTTTCAACAAACCCTTTCTTGTAGTGATGAACTTTAACTTCGTCTGATTTCTATAACTTAGCACACTTACATTTCACACATGGACACCCAATCCTTCCTCCAATAAGAAAATCATCAAGTGTTTGAGTTTAGCAATAAATTCAGTAATCCCTTCAATAAATTCATCCCACAACCCCGCACGATTAGGATGATTCCTAATATACATCCATCTACGATGCACAAATTACATCTACACAAATAGAAATCTATAAATGAGATATTTAAAACAATTTGATTTATTTAAACTAGTTACAAAGTTATACTCTTTCAAAGGTTCATTTTAGATATATACATATCATTGTGTCAAAGCACTTTAATTGATATATTTTATTTTTTAAATTTTTAATATTTTTTAACATTCAAAATTTTTAATATTTTTTGACACTCGAAAATTTTAATATTTTTGATATATTTTATTTTTTTAATTTTTAATATTTTTTAACACTCAAAATTTCACATTAATTCCTATTCTAAATAATATAAGTGTTTAAATATACTAATTAAATTCGAATAGCTTCTTAAATATTCATATAATCCAAATTGACTAATGATTTCTCAAACAAAAGAAATAGTTGTAATGAACAATTATTTAAACTATTTCAACATATAAAAATTAAAGAACTCAAATAGAATATAAAAATTAAGGCGTTTAATTTAAAGAGCATAATTTCTTAATAAAAAGTAAGATGAATTCAAATATTTTGGGATCTACAATAACAATTATGAAAAAAATGGACTAATCTACAACAACAATTTAATAAATTTAATGGATGAAAATGATAATAGATTTCAATTAAGCTTAATTCCATGAAAGTAAAAAGATATTAAAAAAGTTAGGAGCAAGACATATTGTCAAAAGTAGTCAACTAGCACTAAGAGCTTTAATACATTTTTCATACTTTCTACTCTTAAAATTAGTACAATCCCCAATATAATCAAATGAGATGAATTACTATATATGTAACAACTTTACAAATTAGTTAGCAAAATTATTTAGTAAAATTATTCCTAGCTTGGTAATGTTATCCCCAAATTAGTATGTAATTTACCAACATATAACTTTAATATATAAATTTAATTTAGCAACATATGACTCTAAATTTCCAACATATAACCCTAAATTACCAACATATAACATTAACATATAACTCTAAATAACCAACATATAACTTTAATTTAGCTACTAACAATAGTCATAGATTTACTTTAGATAACACCAATCAATTTTTACAAACCAAACTAGGAGCAATTAAACAAAATCAATGTATTTTTTAAAAACAAATAACAAAGGAGGGCGAGGGAAACTTACCTGGCAATGGAGGGTCGTCGACAAAGCTTCAGCGGGGCGACATCGCCGGTGAGTGTTGTTGGGTGGGGGCGGTGGTGATGGCAGTGGCGGGTTGGGTGGGGGGAGGGAGAGGGGAGGTTTGAGTGTGAGAGAGAGAAGAGAGAAGGAAGAAAAGAGGGAAATAAAAAAGAAAGGGGTTGGATAGGATATTAAAATTATATTCCGACCGATTCGATCGGAAATTTGGTCAAAATAGTAAAACCACATTTTAATAAAATATTCTGACCCGAATCTGTGATGACCCAAAGGGTCACTTTTATTTTAGAAATCGAATCTGTATCTCTCCTCAATTTGTGTCCGCGGTCTGGACGCGATTCCGGGATGCCTTTATGTGAAAATTCGAGAAAATAATAATTTTTGCCTTTAAAAGTTGATTTTAGTTGATATTGATTAATATTTTAGGTAAACGGACCCAAACCCGTATTCTGACGGTCCCGGAGGGTCCGTAGTAAAATATGGGACCTGGGCGTATGCCCGAAATCGAATTTCGAGGTCCCTAGCCCAAGAAATAAATTTTTGAAGAAAATTGATAAGACTGAAAATATCATAATTTAAAAGATTTGATCTTGTTGGTATCGGGCTCGTATTTTGGTTCTGGATCTCGGTACAGGTCCATTATGATATTTAATCCTTATCTATAAAATATGATAAAAAACGGAAGCGATTTGACGTGATTCGGACCTTTGGTTGAGAAAATAGAAAGTTTGAAACTATCTTGAAAATTTCATGTGTTTTGGTGTTGAATTCATAGTTTTAGGTGTTATTTTGGTGATTTTATTGCATGAGCAAGTTCGTATGATATTTTAAGACTTGTGTGCATGTTTGGTTTGGAGCCCCGAGGGCTCGAGTAAGTTTTGGATAGGCTACGAGGTGATTTGGACTTAGGAAAATATTGTTGGTGTATCTGGTATCTGTTGCAGGCCTCTGATCTCGCAATTACGAGATCAAGCTTCGCCAAATGCGAGCAAAGCAGGCATGACAATTGCGAGGCCTTTATCGTAATTGCGAAGAAGGCATGGGCCAGCAGAGCTCGCAAATGCGAACATATCTTCGCAATTGCGAAGAGAGTCTGGGAAGGGGTGTGATCGCAAATGCGATCTTTTTGTCGCATTTGGGGAGGTCTCTAATCGCAATTGCGAAGGCAACAGAAATGTGGGAAACTTCGCATTTGCGATGGTTCTTCGCATTTGCGAAGCTCAGGTCGCAACATCTGCAATTGTTCAAAACATAACTTAGACGGAATTTTTCATTCATTCTCCCATTTTTCAAAACCTAAACTTCAAGAGGTGATTTTCCTAGGGCAAGTTCTTCCCCAAATCATAGGTAAATGATTTTTAACTCATTTCTTTCAATCTATTTCATCTTTTTACAAGATTTTATCCTAGAATCTAGTGTTTTTCATGGTGCAATTGGGTGTTTTTGGGTAGAACTTAGGAATTCCAAAATTTGAGGATTTGGACCATAATTTGAGGTCAGATTCCCAAACCAATTGTATATCCGGGCTCGGGGTTGAATAGGTAATCAGATTTTAGTTCGAATTTTAAGTTTTGACCAAGCGGGCCCGTGGTCGATTTTGATTATGCATTGGAATTGATTTTTTCAGAATTTATTGATGTTATTAAGTTAATTATGGCTAGATACGAGTGGATTGGTGGTGGAATCGAGAGATAAAGCAGTATTTGAGCTGTGATTACCCGTTGGCTTAAGGTAAGTGTTTGGTCTAACCTTGACTTGAGGGATTAGGGATCCCCAACTTGCTTGGTATGTGAAATACCATGTGTGTGGCGTATAGGTGTGGTGACGAGCACCTATGCGTTGCTAAATTACCTGTTTAGCCTGTTCCCTTTCCCCGTTTCCCTATATATTGCTTTCTTGTCGTAGTTGCTACTTGCTTATTGATGTTTCCATGTCTAATTGCTTCTTTTTAAATGTTGTTTCTCTATTGACGTTATTAATTGTTCTGTAGTTTCATTATATCTCACTGTTGGTTTATTGGTGATTCATGGTATCCTTTGGTTGGTCTCGTTGTGTAGTAATGACTGATGAAGTTTCATAATTGTAGTGATCTTCTGTTGTGTTGGTTTGAGGTATAAGTGTTGTGGAGGATTTGAATTTATTTGTGAAATACTTGTTCTTATTTTATGATTGTTACTGATATAGTGGGATCGGGTTGCACGCCGCAACACGAGGAATAAGGGTGAAATGTAATTGTCTAGTGGGATTGGGTTGCGCGCCACAACAAGGAGTAATAAGGGTGAATGTTCATTCTGTTATTGATTATATGGTGTGTTTACCGTGAAAATGGTAATAACAATTAGATTTATTAATGGGACTCTAAAAATACGTGATCTATTTTTATGCTAATTGTTAAAGCAATTGATACTAGATGTGTGAAGCTTAACAGCGAAATACGAACTAAAGCAGAGTTATAATCAACCCGAGGGGCTAGCTATTCGGGCCTCGGACTGACCGATGAGGGGCCTCAAGGTCGATGCTTGAGCTCGGGCTCGAGATATCGAGGGTAAACGGGGAAGGGCTAATAGTTAGGATATAAGCAAGGGAGGCTCTATATGGACAATAACAAGCAATAAATGAAGAACAAATATGAGAATAATAAGCAATAGCGTCGGGAAAATATGTTAGAGAGAAAAGAGAAAGAGTTGTTATATTTCGTGTAGAATGGTTGGAGCAACAGGGTTTACAAAGTACCAAGGATTCCCCTTATATAGGAGGAATAATTCCAACATAGTACATAATGCATTGGTCATAAAAGTAGAGGGATGGGACAACCAGATAGCATCAGGCTCTGTCAACACCAGTTGCGTGCCTTGGGAACTCCCATCTCCCGTATTATAGCCATTAGTACGCAATGCCCCCCCCCCCGGGGGCCGGTACCCGATGGCTCCCGAGGGTGGGTCTCGACCTCGGCTTCGAGCCTCGAGAAACATGCCCGCGAGGCAACCTAAGGACAGGGAAATCGGGCCCCCGGTTTTACCGCATACAGATAGTCTCTGTGTTTCTTAGAGTGGAAGTGATAAGAAACGATAAGAAACGACCTTGAATTTCTTCCTCCTTCGATGTTCTTGCAATCGGCAACGGCCACAAGATGTCAAGATACGACACGCACGCTGCTCCTATAGGTTCCCGCATTGACTATGGCAGTTGGCTACCTCTTGGCCTCCTTCAATGAACACACGGTGCTTTTATAAATACTCCTCTTCTTCTTTTCTATAACCCATTTCGTGTCCAAATCTCTGAAAAGGTTCGCATTTCCTTTGCTCTAGTTTTTTTCTCAAGAACGCAACTCTTTTTCTCTCTTCAGAATCTTCTAGGGATGGCAAAAACTTCCACCTCTGCTTCCCAGGAGGTTGCGGGCTTATCCTCTTCACTTCTTTCCCAAGGCTAGGTGGCTATACCTCGTCTTGATGAGGAATACGTCCCATGATCTTTTGCGATGACCTCCAATTTCAAGGTCGAGAGACCTTTCTCGAAGCCAGAGCATCGCGAGCCCACGACTCGGTATATCAGCTCGGTAACAGATGTCGGGAGAGTGAGGGCCGACTGCCACTGGAGGGATACTGTGCTTGTGGAGATTCCTGCTCGGGAAGAAGATATTATGGCTCATAAAACCAGCTTTCTAAGTGTGTACACCTATCCATTCACCTTGGGGCCGGTGGGGCCATCCTCGCCCCCGATCGACCCCATGATTCTTGACTTCTATCGACATTATTAGGTAAACCTAGGTCAAATTCATCCTTCGTTCTGGTGCATTGTTTATATGATCAGGCATTACTGAAACATAATAGAGGAGATGCCCTTCACCCTCAACCAACTGATCTGGATGTATAGTCCCCGTCTCCTCGAGGGGTTTTAATCAAACTCCGCTATCGAGCCCCGAGGTCCCTTTTTGCCTGCACCGAGGAGCTCGGGAACAAAGGATGGGTGAGCCAATTCGTCCAAGTGAGGACTTCTAACTTGATTCTGGCAGAAAAGATGTTGTTCCCATAGAAGTGGAACGCTGGGTGTAAGTAAACGTGTTGTCAGGTTTTCCTTTGTTTCTTTTTGTCGATGTTTCCCCAAGCATATAACTCTATTTCTCTTGCTTTTTTAGCCATAGCAACCTATCCTGGTGTGGTTTCAAACCTCTATGACTGGGTCAGTCGCTTATACTCGATTTGCCCATATGCCAAACGAGTGTGGCGAGATTTATCCTGAGCCCGGTGGGAAGCCAATGATCATGGTAAGCTCTGAACCTTGTTGCATCCTCATACTTCGATGCAAATTGCTATTAGTAGCGTTCTTCATTCTTTGTGTTTGACTTCTGTGTTTGTGTAGGTCTGGGGGAAGTCCCTTTGACGAAGGAGACATCACCCATTGATAATGACGCCCTAGTGCCTGGCGAAAAGAAGAGAAGGCAGGGGGTCTACTGGTCGGCCCACCGGAGTTCAAGAGGGTTAAGGTGGAAGGATCCAAGGTTGACCCGGCAGCTCTGGCCTCAGAGACAGCGGGAAACCCTCGAGCTGAAGGTGAGGGGGAAAGTAGCTTCCCAACAGCCCCCGAGAAGTGTATAGACTCGGCCGATCCTCGGGTCGTAAGGATGGAGGCTTCCGAACCGGAGCCTAATGCCGATATGGCCTATCTTTGTGGTGGGGAGGTAACGGATGGGGTATCGAGTACTACCACCGAGTTGGCTGGTGGCCAGAGTTCTCCCCGAGTTAAGGTGCCCTTGGTGGGCAGTTCGGAGGGGCCCGGCTCTGGGGTCCAGGGTGAACAAGGGACGGAGGCTTTGACTGATCCTATCAACTCTGTGATCATTATTGATTACCCTCAGGGACTTCTCCTACCGCCTCATGGAGTGTAAGATGCTCTGCGTGAAGAGCCTTCTGATGCAGGGGCACTAGTCGAGGGTGGAAATGCGCTCGAGAAGTCACCGACCGTTCTCGAGGGAAGTCCCGAGGTTGATGCTTCATTCATTTTTGGCGAGATGGATAGACTTTGCGAGTGGGTAATTTTTGCTAACCCCGTCCACTGCTCTGGGCTGCTCCGATCTTTATTTTTCTTACTTGTCCTCTTTCATGGCTTCAGGCTAAAGCGCTTTACAGCCAGGCTTTCACCCAATACCAGGATGAGGTGAACCATCGCGAGCATGAGAAAGCCTACCTTACCGAGCAGGTTACTCATCCCATGTTTGCTATTATTTGGATCTTTGTGATATTCTATTGCTTTTAACATCTCGGACTTGATTTGTGGAGTTTGAGAAGGAAAACGCCCTGCTGAGAGAGGAGCTTCGAGCTAGAGATGCTGAAATTTCTGAGCTCAGCCGGTACATAAGGGAAATGTCTTCATAGAGGGACACCCTCCAGGGGAGGATAACCTTAGTCGAGCGCCAGCTCCAGGGTGCGAAGGAGGATAGTGGCAAGTACAGAGGTCTCCATTCCGAGTTGGTGGTTGCACTATCTCAGATCAAAGCCGAAGCCGAGGCGCTTGTATCCTCGCACGGGAAGAAAGCTACTGTCGTAAATTCTCATGTTGAGAGGGCGTCTGAGGGGGCTAGCCCCAATTTACCTCGAGCCATGGATCGTGCCTGGCCAGTTTCCCAAAAGCAGATTGTTGGAGGTGTGCCGGATGGCAGCTCGGATGATGCTAAAAATAAGGGTGGATCCCCGGAGAGGGAAGATGCCGTTAAGAATGTAGGCTCGGTGATAGATTAGGATCCTGTTGATTTTCCTATTTGTATATAGTACTTTCATACTAGCATATGTATTAAGTAAACCCCGTGGCTTTGTTTCTTCCACTCCCCTTTTTGTCCGAAATTTGGCCGGGTGCTCCTAGTTTTAGAGTTGGAAAGAATCTTTAGATTCATGATATGGCCCTAGGGCTCGTTAGACAGGCTCGGGGGCTTTTACGGGCCTGGTCTATGTGACCTTTAATATAAGTTGGCGTTAGAGCTCTTATGCTTCTTTCAACTATTTTGGGTTTAGTCTCCGAGTCGGGCTTCGACTCGAGCTCATTCAACCCTCAAGCTTCCGTGTTTGCATGGGCGACAATGGCTCTTGCACTTTGCCCTTGGGAATTTGTATTTTAACTATTTTGGATTCTATCTTTGAGTCGGGTTTCGACTCGAGCGTACTAAGTTGGCGACAACGGCTCTTATGCTTTGCCCTTAGGCATGTATAGTTAACTATTTTGGGTTCGGTCTCCGAATCAGGTTACGACTCGAGCTCATTTTGACCCTCAAGCTTTCAAAATTTAAGCTGGCGACAGTGGCTCTTACGCTTTCGATCGTTGCGACCTTTTAGTGTGTGGCCCTAAGGCTCGTTAGGCTGGCGACAATGGCTCTTACGCTTTGCCCGTAGGCATATGTAGACTTTGTTTTCCTCTCGTTAAGGACTTTTGAAGTAATTTTGCCTGACCCGTCGTCGGTTCGGGGAGAACCTTGATTTTAAGTCATTTGCGGCGATATTCGAGCACCTTGGAAGGTTTAGCTCATAGGCTGAGTAGCTCGAAGCCTTGTGATTTGGAGCTAACATGGTCGAAGTTGTTTTGCCTGTCGAGGGTAGCCTGTTTAACCGGTTCTTTTCGAAGTAGATTCGAAGTACTGGCCTATGGTTTTGTAGCGACGGTTGAGCATCCCCGAGTCGCATTAATTCGGCTAGTACAACCGTATGACCGAGTCATTTGTGTTTGGCCAGAGCCATTTTTGGTCCCCGGGCATAGTAGTTTGGGCGTCTATATCGAGGTTATGCCTTTTTAGGGGTCTTACAAATTCGATATATAGCTTAAACTTCAGGATCAAGTTTTATGCCTATAGTAAGGTCTTACAAAATTTTCATGCTTGTTGAGGTCTAACAGTTTTTTCATGCCGTTGAGGTCTTACAGGTTGTTCATGCCATTGAGGTCTTACAGTGTTTTCATACCTTTGAGGTCTTATAGTTTTTTCATGCCGTTGAGGTCTTATAGTTTTTGCATGTCGTTGAGGTCTTACAGTTTTTCATGCCTATTGAGGTCTTACAGTCTTTTCATGCCGTTGAGGTCTTACAGTTTTTTCATGACGTGGAGGTCTTACAGTTTTTTCATACCTATTGAGGTCTTACAGTCTTTTCATGCCGTTGATACTGGGCACAAGTTTTTTGAGACTGAGTCTGTCCCCTTGGGGTCTTACGGCCTCGGGTATTTTAACGAATGGCAATTCATGACAGTCTCTGAGTCACCGAGTTTATTTTGGCTCTAGAGCCATTACTTGAGAGCTTGAAATTACCTCATCGAGCGCTTACGATTTTGGAGGTTCCGACCCTAAGGCCATGCAAGTGCCGAGTTATTGACGCCAGTCTCCAAGTACTCGGGGCGCTTTTGGTGGAGGAATCCTTGTTGAGAAAACATTGAGTTTTCTTTAGAGTATAAGGTGATTTGGAAGAAGACATTCTCTGATTGCTTGGCATAAGTACATGTCATTTTGTTGATGTGGATCCGGCTCATACGGGCACGGTTCATTTGATCGTTTGATCCGGTACATCATTTTCTTAGTTGAACCCTGTTTGGCACTCATCGGTTCTTCTGAGTAGGTGACCTTTCAAGGGATGCCCTCCAGTGTTCGGGGTTGATTGCAAATGAAGCCTCAAACACTTGTTTTATTTACCTTAGATGGAAAGTAGGTGTTGCCTCGTTAAAAACCTTGTCGTTAAAACCCTTTTTGGGACAAAATACGGTCGAAGGAAAAGAGCGCAACATTTGCTCGAGGGTATTTGCGGAATTCTTCGATCGGATGCCCTAGCAGTGATACCATTTTAGCATCAATATATTCCAGCTGCTCGGACGTTGTTCTCCCTCCATGGTGTCGAGCTTATAAGATCCCTTACCGACTATTCCAAGAACACGGTACGGTCCTTTCCAGTTCTGGCCAAGCTTCCCTTCATTAAGGTTTCGAGTGTTGAGAGTCACCTTCCTTAGGACTAAGTCCTCGATCCCGAAATACCGAAGATTTGTTCTTCTGTTATAGTATCTTTCGATTCTCTGCTTCTGGGCGGCCATCCGGATCAGCGAGGCTTATCATTTTTCATCGAGTAGTTCGAGGGCCATTTTCATGGCCTCATTGTTCAAGCCCTCATTAGTGTGATAGAATCTGGCGCTCAGCTCCCTGACTTCTACTGGTATCAAAGCCTCGGCGACGTAAACTAGAGAGAAAGGTGTTTCCCCAGTGCTTGATTTTGAAGTTGTTAGATATACCTAGAGCACCTCAGGCAGCGTTTCTCTCCATTTTTCTCTTGGCTCTCTCCAATTTCTTCTTTAAGTTCTGGATGATGGTTTTATTTGTGGATTTGTCCTGACCATTTTCACATGGGTGGTAAAGCATCGACAGGACTCTCCTGATTTAGTGATCTTCAAGGAATTGTGTACATTGCTCCTAATGAACTGCCTCCCGTTATCGCACGTTATTTCGGATAGGATTCAGAATCGGTATATGATGTGATCCCATATAAAATTGATGACTTCCTTTTCTCTTATTTTTTCGAAGGCCTGCGCTTCCACCCATTTTGAAAAGTAGTCAGTCATAAATAAAATGAATCTAGCCTTACCTGGTGCCGTCGGCAAAGGGCCGACGATGTCCATTCCCCATTGCATGAATAGCCATGGTGATAAAACGGAATGTAGTTGCTTGCCGGGTTGGTGGATCATGGGAGCGAATCTCTGGCATTTGTTGTATTTTCGGAAAAATTCTCTAGTGTCTTTTTCCATGTTGTCCCAATAGTAGTCTGCTCTGATCACCTTCCGAACCAAGGAGTCGGCGCCGGAATGATTTCCACAAGTACCCTCATGAGTTTCTCGAAGTACGTAATATATGTCACCTGGCCCTAGGCATACCGCCAGGGGGCCATCAAAAGTTCTCTTGTATAGAGTCTCATTTTCATCGAGCGAGAATCGGGCTGCTTTGGTTCGCAGGGCCCTCGATTCTTTTGGATCTACGGGCAGCTTCCCCACTTTTAAATAATCAATATACATATTTCTCCAATCCCATGTTAGACTGGTGGAACTAATCTCTGCGTGACCTTCCTCGACCACTGCTTTAAACAACTGGACAATAGCCCTGAGGAGTAGGTCCTCTTCTTTAACAGAAGATCCCAGATTCGCGAGGGCATCGGTCTCGCTGTTCTGCTCTCGAGGTACATGGACTAAGGTCCATTCTTTGAAGCGAAGCAGTTCGATTTGGATTTTGTCCAGGTACCTCTGCATCCTGTATTCTCAAGCTTCGTAGCTCCCATTCACCTAGGTTACGATGAGGAGCGAATCACATTTCGCCTCGACGGTCTCGGCTCCCAAGCTTTTGGCCAGTTCTAAACCTGCAATCATAGCCTCGTACTCGGCTTCATTGTTAGTCAATTTTGCGGTTTTTATGGATTGTCTGATTATGCCACCAATGAGCGACTTTAGGACTATACCGAGCCCGGATCCTCTTATGTTTGTGGCGCCATCTGTGAACAGGGTCTATACCTCTAAAGGCGTATCTGATTTTAATAAAAGTTCCCTCTCTACCTCGGGTACGAGGGAGGGCGAGAAATCGGCCACGAAGTCTGCTAGAATTTGGGACTTGATGGTCGTTCAAGGTTGATACTGGATATAATACCCTCCGAGTTCAATGGCCCATTTGACAAATCGGTCCGATAGCTCGGGTTTATGCAGTATGCTCCAGAGGGGGTATGTCGATAGAATGCAGATACGGTGACATTGAAAATAGGGCTTCAACTTTTGCAAGGCACTTATCAGTGCGAGAGCCAATTTTTCTAGATGGGGGTATCAGGTTTCGACATCCCCCAGGGTTTGGCTTACATAATAAACAGAAAATTATGTACCTTGCTCCTCTCGAACCAGTACGCCGCTTACCGCTATTTCAGACACGGCCAGGTATAGGTATAGTGTTTCATCCTCCTTTGGCGTGTGCAGCAAAGGTGGACTAGTCAGGTATCGTTTTAGTTCCTCTAAGGCGTGTTGGCATTCTGGAGTCCATTCGAAGTTGCTCTTTCTTTTGAGTAAGGAGAAGAAATGATGGTTCTTATCTGATGACCTTGATATGAATCTACCCAGGGCCGTTATCCACCCTGTTAGCCATTGGATGGCCTTTACATTGTTCACTACTTTGATTTCTTCGATGGCCCTTATTTTGTTATGATTGATCTCGATCTCCCTGTTTGATACCATGAAGCTTAGGAATTTGCCTGAACCCACTCCGAAGGCGCACTTCTCGGGGTTGAGCTTCATGTTGTAACTTCTGAGGATATCAAAAGTTTCCTGCAAATGAGTCAAATGGTCCTCTGCGCACAGGGACTTAACTAGCATATCATCAATATATACCTCCATTGATTTACCTACTTGATGCTCGAATATTTTATTAACTAGGCGTTGGTATGTTGCCCCTGCGTTTTTTAGCCCGAAGGGAATTACGTTATAGCAGTAGGTACCATACTTTGTAATGAACGAGGTTTTTTCCCTATCCTTGGGGTTTATCTGGATTTGATTATACCCCGAGTAGGCATCAAGAAAGGTAAGGGTCTTGTGGTCGGCCGTAACATCGATCAGACGATCGATATTAGGCAATGGGAAGGAATCCTTGGGGCACGCCTTATTCAAGCCTTTATAATCTACGTATATTCTTAGCTTGTTTCCCTTTTTAGGCACTACTACTATGTTGGCCAGCCATTCGGGGTACTTTACCTCTCTAATGGATCCAATTTTAAGAAGTTCCGCTACCTCTTCTTTGATGAAGGCATGTTTTACCTCGGACTGTGGCCTTTTCTTCTTCTTTAGGGGCTTAAATTTGGGATCGACGCTCAGTCTGTGGGAGGTTATTTCCAGCGGAATTCCTGTCATATCTAAGTGGTACCAAGCGAAATAGTCAATATTGTTACTAAGAAATTGAATGAACCCTTTCCTGAGCTCGGGGGTTAACCCCATTCCCAGGTATACCTTACTATCCGGGAGGTGTTCGATTAAAATGGTCTGCTCTAGCTCTTCGACTATCGATTTAGTCACGTCCGATTCTTCAGGGGCGACGAAGGTCTGAGGAGCAAAGAAATCTTCTTTATCATCCTCAGGGGTCTGTGCATTCCTAACCTCATCCGAGATCGGGCACATGGGGATCGGCACTTTATGGTAGACTGCAAACACTTCTTTCGCCGCCCGCTGTTCTCCATATATGGTCGTGATGTCGTCTTTCATGGGAAACTTTATCACCTGGTGTAACGTTGACGGTACTGCCCTCATGTTGTGTATCCAAGGCCTGTCGAGTAATGCATTGTACCTCATATCGTCGTCGATGACTTGGAACTCGGTGTTTTGGATTACGTTGGACGTGTCAATTGGGTGGGTGATCTCTCCTTTCGTTAGTTCACGGGTCATGTTGAAGCCATGGAGGACTTGAGGGATAGGGGCGACTTGTACAAGCAGCCCTGGTTGTCCGACTACTTCTGATCTAATTATGTTGGCTGAGCTGGCTGGATCCACGAGCACGCGCTTTATCCTGGTATTGTTTAAAAGAAACGAGATCACCAGTGCGTCTTTGTGCGGTTCTATCATGGCCTCGAGGTCCTCATCGCTGAATGCGAGGGTGTCTTCAGGCACGCAATTTTGGGTCGGTCCATCTTCCGTGGTGGACGTTCTCATTAGTTTGAACACGGGTCCTAGGGGAACGTTGGTTCGTCTAATAACCATGTGGACGTCATGTCGGAGAGTCTCCCCTTTCGCCTAGGTTGAGTTCGATGGTGTACCGACATCTAGAGTAGTCATGTCCTTCTCTTTGCTGTTTTCAAGGTTGTTGTTTCCCACTCTGTTCACCGAGCCAGATATTTTGTTCTGAAATCGAAGATCTTGGACAAGAAAAAGTGTGAAAGGCAACTTGCGTTGTGTAATGAAATCAGCAAGAAAATAATCATTATTATTTTTAGCCCCACGGTGGGTGCCAAACTATTTACTGTGAAAATGGTAATAACAATTAAAATTATTAATGGGACTCTAAAAATACGTGATCTATTTTTATGCTAGTTGTTAAAGCATTTGATGCTAGATGTGTGAAGCTTAACGCGAAATACGAACTAAAGTAGAGTTATAATCAAACCGAGGGGCTAGCTATTCGGGTCTCGGGCTGACCTATGAGGGGCCTCGAGGTTGATGTCTGGGCTCGGGCTCGAGCTATCGGGGGTAAGCGGGGAAGGGCTAACAGTTAGGATATAAGCAAGGGAGGCTCTATATGACCAATAACAAGCAATAAATAAAGAACGAATATGAGAATAATAAGCAATAGCGTCGAGAAAATATGTTAGAGAGAAAAGAGAGAGAGTTGTTATATTTTGTGTAGAATGGTTGGAGCAACAAGGTTTACAAAGTGACAAGGATTCCCCTTATATATGAGGGTAAATCCCAACATAGTACATAATGCATTGGTCATAAAAGTAGAGGGATGGGACAACCAGATAGCATCAGGCTCTGTCAATATCAGCTATGTGCCTTGGGAACTCCCCTCTCCCGTATTATAGCCATTAGTACGCAATGCCCCCTGGGGCCGGTACCCGATAGCTCTCGAGGGTGGGTCTCGACCTCGGCTTCGATCCTCAAGAAACATGCTCGTGAGGCAACCTAATGACGGGGAAATTGGGCCCCCAGTTTTACCGCATACATAACGGGGAAATTATGCCTCGCTGTAGTCTCGTCACTACTTCGTCAAGGTTAGGCATGGCACTTACCAGTACATGGGGTCAGTTGCACTGATACTGCACTCTGCACTTTCTGTGCAAATTTTGGAGCTAGCAGTGGTGAGTATGGGCATGTTCGGAGGACCTGTCCGAGGTTAGTGGGAATTCAGTCACATCAGTAGAGTTCTCATGCCATGATTCCAGCACCGCCTGCCCAGCCAGCTAGGCATAGGGTTCAGGGAGCCAGAGGTTGGGGTCAGCCCGCTAGAGGTGGAGGTCAGGTCGTTAAAGGTTGAGGCCAGGCTGCTAGAGGTGGAGGCCAGCCAGTAGGAGGTCGTCTGAGGGATATGGTTTAGGGTAGTGGGGCCCAGCCACGATGTTATGCTATTCCAACCAGGCTTGAGGCTGAGTCCTCCGATGTAGTTATCACAGGTACGGTTTCAGTTTGTAGTAGAAATGTTTCAGTTATATTTGATCCAAAGTCTACATACTCCTATGTGTCATCTTATTTTGCTTAATATTTGGTTGTGCCTCGTGATCCTTTGAGTGCTCCCGTGTATGTGTCCACGCCAGTACGGGATTCTATTTTTGTAGATCGTGTCTATTGTTCGTGTGAGGTTGTTAATGGGGTCTTAAGACTAGTGTAGATCGCATACTTCTCAATATGGTTGACTTCAATGTTATTTTGGGGATGGATTGGTTGTCACCTTATCATGCTATATTGGAATGTCACCCCAAGACCGTGACCTTAGCCTTGTCGGGGTTTCCTCGATTGGAGTAGAGAGGGACTATTGGCCATTCTATCAGCGGGGTTATTTCTTATATGAAGGCTCGACATATGGTCGAGAAGGGGTGTTTTGCTTATTTGGCTTATGTTCATAATTCTAGTGCTGAGATTCCTTCTATAGATTCTGTGCCAGTTATTCGAGAGTTTCTAGAGATATTTCCTGCCGACCTGCCGGGAATGACACCCGATAGAGATATTGACTTTTGCATTGATTTGGCTCCGGGCACTCAACCCATTTCTATTCTGTCGTACCACATGGCCCAGCCAGAGTTGAAGGAATTGAAGGAGCAGTTGCAAGATTTGCTTAATAAGGGTTTCATAAGGCCCAGCGTTCACCTTGGGTTGTGCCAATGTTGTTTGTAAAGAAAAAGGACGGATCGACGAGGATATGCATAGACTATCGGTAGTTGAACAAAGTCACCATCAAGAACAAGTATCCATTGCCGAGGATTGATGATTTATTTGATCAGCTTCAGGGTACCAAAGTTTATTCAAAGATTGATTTGAGATCTGGCTACCATCAGTTGAGGATTAGGGCATCTGATGTCCCTAAGACAGCTTTTCGGACTCGATACAGGCATTATGAGTTTCTAGTGATGTCATTTGGGTTGACAAATTTCTCAGCAGCATTTATGGATTTGATGAACCGGGTGTTCAAGCCTTATATGGATTCCTTTGTGATTGTTTTCATTGATGATATCTTAACCTACTCCTGCAGCCGAGAGGAGCATGAGCAGCATCTTCCATACATTCTTTAGACTTAGAGAGATAGCCAGTTATATGCTAAGTTTTCAAAATGTGAGTTTTGGTTGAGTTCAGTTACTTTCTTGGGTCACATGGTATTAGTAAAGGGTAATCAGGTGGATCCTAAGAAGATTTAGGCAGTCTAGGACTGGCCTAGACCCACATCAGCTATAGAGATCTAGAGTTTCTTGGGTTTGGTGGGTTTCGGTTTGTGGAGGGGTTTTCGTCCATAGCAGCCCCGATGACCAGGTTGACCCAGAAGGGTGCCCCATTCAGGTGGTCAGACGAGTGTGAGGCGAGCTTTCAAAAGCTCAAGACAGCTTTGAATACGACGCCGGTGTTGGTGTTGCCCATAGGTTCAGGGCCATATGTAGTATATTGTGACGCATCTCGTATTGGACTTGGTACGATGTTGATACAGAATGGAAAGGTTATTGCATATGTTTCGCGGAAGTTGAAGATTCACGAGAAGAATTATCCAGTTCATGACTTGGAGCTAGCAGCCATTGTTCATGTGCTGAAGATTTGGAGGCATTATTTATATGGCGTGTCGTGTGAGGTGTTCACGGATCATAAGAGTTTGCAGTATTTATTCAAGCATAAGGAGTTCAATTTGAGGCAGAGAAAGTGGTTGGAGCTATTGAAAGACTATGATATCTCCATCTTGTATTATCCCGGGAAGGCCAATGTGGTGGTTGTTGCTTTAAGTCGGAAGTCGACTAGTATAGGTAGCCTTGCGTATATTCCAGTCAGTGAGAGACCGCTTGCTTTGGATGTTCAGGCTTTGGCCAATCAGCTCGTGAGGTTGGATGTTTCTGAGCCCAGCCATGTTCTAGCTTGTACACTCGCTCGGTCTTCATTATTTGAGAGTATCAGAGATCGGTAGTATGATGATCCTCATTTGCTTGTCCTTAGGGACACAGTGTGTGGCACGGAGATACCAAGCAGGTTATAGTGGGAGATGACGGGGTTTTAAGGATGCATGGTGAAGTTTGTGTGCTTAATATTGTTGGACTTCATGAGTTGATTCTAGAGGAGTCCTATAGTTTTTGGTATTTTATTCAGCCGGGCGCCGCCAAGATGTATCAGGACTTGCGGCAACATTATTGGTGGAGAAGGATGAAGAAGGATATTGTTGCATATGTAGCATAGTGTTTGAATTATCCGCAGGTAAAATATGAGCATCAGAGACCTGGTGGTTTGCTTCAGAAGATTGAGATTACTGAGTGGAAGTGGGAGTGTATCACTATGGATTTCATTGTTGGACTCCCATGGACTCAGAGGAAGTTCGATGCAGTATGGGTTATTGTGGATAGGCTGACTAAGTCAGTGCATTTCATTCCTGTGGCAGTTTCCTATTCTTCGGAGCGGTTGGCAGAGATCTATACCTGTGAGATCGTCCATCTTCATGGTGTTCCTGTGTCTATAATTTCTTACCGAAGTACGCAATTTACCTCCCATTTCTGGAGGTCAATACAGCGTAAGTTGGGTACACGGGTAGAGTTGAGCACAGCATTTCATCCTCAGATGGACGGACAGTCTGAGCGTACTATTCAGATTTTAGAGGATATGCTCTGCACCTGTATTATGGATTTTGTTGAATGTCCGTCCGTTTGGGGGTAAAATGTTGTGGTCAACTCCACTCGAGTACCCAACTTATGTTGTACGGCCCTGTAGAATCGTGAAGTGAACTAAGTACCCCTATTTGAAATGATAGAAACTGGAATACCGTGTAGACAAATAATCTCCCGGATATAAATCTCCGCCAACCGCTCCGAAGAATAGGTATTGCACACAGGAATGAAGTGTGCGGACTTGGTCAGCCGATCCACAATCACCCAAACGGCATCGAACTTCCTCAAAGTTCGTGGAAACCAAACTACAAAGTCCATGGTGATACGCTCCCACTTCCACTCCGGAATCGCTATCTGCTAAAGCAAGCCACCAGGTCTCTGGTGCTCATACTTTACCTGCTGACAATTGAGGCACCGAGCTACAAATCCAACTATATCTTTCTTAATCTACCTCCACCAATAGTGCTGCCTCAAATCCTGGTACATCTTTGCGGTACCCGGATGGATGGAATACTGCAAACTGTGGGCCTCCTCTAGAATCAACTCCTGAATCCCATCAATATTAGGTACACATACCCGACCCCACATCCTCAATACCCCGTCATCACCAATATCACATCTCTGGCGTCGCCATGTAGAACCTTGTCCTTGAGGACAAGCAAATGAGGGCCATCATACTGACGCTCTCGGATACAATCAAACAAGGCAGACCGAGAAACCACACAAGCAAGGACCTTACTAGGCTCTGAAATATCCAATCTCACAAACTGACTGGCTAAGGCTTGAACATCCATCGCCATGGGCCTCTCTACTGCTGGTAGATAAGCCAAACTCCCCAAACTCTTTGTCCGGCGACTCAAAGTATCGGTCACCACATTGGCCTTGCCCAGGTGATACAAGATAGTGATATCATAGTCCTTCGGCAGCTCTCCTATAGCGCAAATTAAGGTCTTTCTGCCTGAACAGATGCTGCAAACTTCAGTGATCACTATAGATCTCACAAGGAACACCGTACAAATAATGACGCCAGATCTTCAAGGCGTGAACAATAGCAGCTAACTCAAGATCATGGACAGGATAATTCTTCTCATGCACCTTCAGCTGTTTAGACGTGTAGGCAATCACCCTACTGTCCTGCATCAATATCGCTCCAAGGGCAATCCTCGAGGCATCACAATAGACTGCATAAGACCCCGAACCTATAGGCAATATCAATATTGGGGTTGTAGTCAAAGTTGTTTTGAGCTTCTAGAATCTCTCCTCACACTCATTCATCCACTTTAACGGAGCACCCTTCTAGGTCAACCTGGTCATAGGTGCTGCAATAGAGGAAAATCCCTTAACAAATCAATGGTAATAACCCGCCAAGCCAAGAAAACTACGGATCTCTGTAGCTAAGGATGGTCTGGGCCAACTCTACACTGCTTTCACTTTCTTCGGATCCACCTTGATCCCTTCACTCGACACCACGTGACCCAAGAATGCCACAGAATTCAACTAGAACTCACATTTAGAGAACTTCACACATAATTTCTTTTCTCTCAAAGTCTGAAGCGCTATCCTCAGGTGTTGCTCATGATCTTCCCGACTTCGGGAGTATACCAGAATGTTATCAATAAAGATAATGACGAATGAGTCAAGATATGGCCGAAATACATTGTGCATCAAATGCATGAAGGTTGGTGGGGCGTTGGTCAGCCTAAATGACATAACAAGAAACTCGTAATGACCATACCGAGTCCTGAAGGCAGTCTTCGGGATATCTAGCTCCCGAATCTTCAACTGATGATAACCTGAATGTAAGTCAATCTTAGAAAACACATGAGCACCCTGTAACTGATCAAACAGGTCATCAATACGAGGCAAGGGATACCAGTTCTTCATCGTAACTTTGTTCAACTAACGATAATCAATGCACATATGCATAGAACCATCCTTTTTCTTTACAAAAAAGACAAGAGCACCCCAAGGTGATACACTAGGCTGAATAAAACCCTTATCAAGCAATTCTTGTAATTGGTCCTTCAACTCAGGAGGAGCCATACGATAAGGAGGAATAGAAATGGGCTGAGTGCCCGGCAACAAATCAATGCCGAAATAAATATCTCTATCAGGTGGCATACCCGGAAGATCAGCTAGAAACATATCAAAAAAATCCTTCACTATTGGGACTGAATCAACTGTAGGAGTATTGATACTGATATCTCTCACATAAGCTAGATATGCATCACATCCCTTATTAACCATTCGCGGAGCCTTAATAAATAAAATAAATCTATTGGTAGTGTGATCTAAAGTACCCCTCCACTCTACTCATGGTACACCCAGCATAGCCAGCGTCATAGTTTTGGCTTGACAATCAAGAATAGCATAATGGGGCGACAACCAGTCCATGCCTAAGATAACATCAAAATCTACCATGTTGAGCAATAATAAATCGGCTTTGGTCTCAGAACCACTAAGAGCAATCAAACACGATTGATGAACGCGGTCCACAACTAGAGAATCTCCCACAGGAGTAGAAACATAAATAGGGGAACTCAAAGAATCCCGAGACACTCCCAAATGCGGGGCAAAATAAGAGGACACATAAGAATAAGTGGAGCCTGGATCGAATAAAACTGATGCATCTCTCTCCTCTCTATCCCGAGCATGCATTCCCTCTACTCTACTAGCAATACTTACCACATGCTGATAAGATATATCCATCTCCAACTCCCAGACCATGTTGGACCTGATGCTAGGAATAAGCCCCTCAATAAACCAGCGAACTCTCTTACGAACTATAGAAACCAAGGTCAGTGCATGCCTAGCCAAGTCAGTGAAACGGACAGTATACTCCCAAACAGTCATAGTACCCTGGCGCAAATGCTCAAACTCTGTGCGCCATGCGTCCTTGAGACTCTAAGGAACATACTCCCTCAAGAACATATCTGAAAACTGGGTCCATGTAAGGGAAGCTGCCTCAGCTGGACTGTCCAACTCAAAAGTACGCCACCACTGATAGGCTGCTCCTTGAAGCTGGAAGACAGTGAAAGAAACCTCACTCGATCCTGATATACCCATACTACGGAGGATACAGTAGCACTCCTCTAGAAATCCCAAAGCATTATCTGATGCTAGACCACTGAATGTAGGAGGCATGTACTTCTTGAACCTCTCAAGCCTCCGCTGCTCATCCTTTGAAGATGCTACCCTACTCTCAAGCTGAACTGGGGCTACAGGCGGTACCGGTATAACCTCTGGGATCTGATCAACCTAGACCCGCTGCTCCAGGGTTTGGGCAGCGGGAGCCTGTGCTCCTCCCCTGGCCTAGGATGTGGCTACAACAAGGGGATAAACCCTACCTGAGCTCGAGTGATGTACATGCTCATGAACTGTGCAAGGGTCTCCTGAAGAGTTGGGTAGTAGTAGCAGTAGGCGTATTAGGTGCCTGGGCTCCAGCTGGAGCTACTGATGTATCCTCTGTGGTAGCTCGCACGGGTGCTTTGGCTGCACCACGTGCGCTTCCCCAGCCTCTACCCTGGCCCCGACCTTTAATATCTCTAGCAGGGGGCGCGGGTGCCTGATCATCTCCGGTAGCACGTGTCCTCACCATCTGCGAGAGAATAGAAGACAGAGGTGTAGAATTTTTTTTATATCAAAATCTCGCATGACAAGGAAATGAAACGAAGTGGAATTTTTCTAACAGTTACATAGCCTCTGGTAGATAAGTACAGATGTCTTCGTACCGATCCGCGAGACTCTAATAAACCAGCTTATGATTCATGACTCCTATGAACCTAGAGCTCTGATACCAACTTGTCACGACCCAAGTTCTCCCTCCGTGAACTGTCATGATGGAACCTAGTCTCTACGACTAGGTAATACTAACAAATTAAGAAAAAAGAAAATGAAATACAAAGTAGCAAGTTGTGGGTAAAACATAATAAAAAGTTTAAAATGTCGCTCGGAATATACAATACACACTCTCAAAACTAAATCAAAACTCTCAAAACCCGTAATCTCATAAAATCACAAGCTATAGAAAACTACATAGTGTTCTAACTCTAGAATGTCTAATCAAAAGTAAATACAGGAAGTCTAAAGCTAAAGGAGAGAATAGAGAGGGACTTCTAGGTCTGCGGACGCGGCAGGTAAACCTTGAAGTCTCTGATATCGCCCGCCTCACTGATAGAACGGTTGAGCAGATGAACCTGGATCTGCACACAAAAAACGTGTGCAGGAAAGGGCATGAGTACACCACAGCGGTACCTAGTAAGTGCCAAGCCTAACCTCGGTCGAGTAGTGACGAGGAAGGTCAGGGCTCTACTGTTATATATGTATGTCTATATATATAATATGAAATGTGACATTATAATTAAGATATTAACAGTCGATAAAGAATAAAGTCACAGAAAGAAACAACTCAGAATATAAAGATAGCAACAAGGATCTCCTAGGATATCGTCCCGTAGTCCCAAACATAAATGTGCAAAGGATCTCCCGGGATATCATCCCGAAGTCCAAATCATAAATATGTAGGGGAATCTCCTGGAATACCGATCCGTATTCCCAAAGTAATTATCTAGTACAAGGGAAATCTCCCGGGATGTCATCCCGTAGTCCCAAATATAAATGTGCATGGGGTTCTCCCGGAATACCAATCCGTAGTCCCAAAGTAAACATGCAGAGGGATCTCTCGGGATATCATCCCATAGTCCCAAAGTAAGCACACAACAGTCTCAAGAAAGAATCTACAGTTCTATCCAATTTCATACCAAGAAAGCAGATATTTCTATCCTAAACATGCTGCACGGAATTCAAGTAAACAGTTTAAGCAGATAGAACAGTTAAGTCACTTAAGCATGCTTTCTTAAGCTAAATAGTAGGCTTTAAAATACAATTAGTGTTCAACAAAAAGGAAACACAGATAATTACTTAATGAAAACGAGATTTTCTAACAATTAGCACGTGTACGCACTCATCACCTCACGTACATGACATTCATATAACAACAATACCAAATCCTAAGGGAAGTTCCCCCACACAAGGTTAGGCAAACCACTTACCTCGAACCAGCTCAAATCAATCCAATCTCATGCTCTTACCACGAGTATCCAACTCCGAGTGGCCCAAATCTAATCAAATCAATTACATAACGTAAATAAAACTACAAACAACTAATTTAACTAATGAATTTAAAGCTACGGCGAGAAATTAGAAAAACGCCCAAAAATCCTCCCCCGGCCCACGTCTCGGAACCGGGTAAAAATTATGGATTATGAATACCCATTCACTCACGAGTCTAACCATACCAAAAATCACCCAAATCTGATACCAAAATCTCGATCAAAATCCCAAATTTTGACCTATGAACTTTTCTCTATTTTTCCCAATTTTTCACCCCAATTCTGAAATTTAATGATGAATTTAAGCTTAATTAATGGGTTACAATCAAAAATGACGTTATTAAGCTAATTATGGCTAGATACGAGTGGATTAGTGGTGGAATCGAGAAGTAAAGCGGTATTTGAGCTGTGAATTATCCATTGGCTTGAGGTAAGTGTTTGGTCTAACCTTGACTTGAGGGATAGGATCCCCAACTTTCTTGCTATGTGAAAGACCACGTGTGTGGCATATAGGTGTGGTGACGAGCACCTATGCATAGCCAAATTACCTGTTTAGCCTATTCCCTTTCCCTGTTTCCCTATATATTGCTTTCTTGCCTTAGTTGCTACTTGCTTATTGATACTTCCATGTCTAATTTCTTCTTGTTAGATGTTGTTTCTCTATTGACGGTATTAATTGTTCAAAGTATCATTATATCTCATTGTTGGTTTATGTCGGTTTATTGGTGATTCGTGGTACCCTTTGGTTGGTCTCGTTGTGTAGTAATGACTGAAGAAGTTTCATAATTATAGTGATCTTCCGTTGTGTTGGTTTGAGGTATAAGTGTTGTGGAGGATTTGAATTAATTTGTGAAATGCTTGTTCTTATTTTATGATTGGTATTGATATAGTGGGATCGGGTTGCACGCCGTAACAGGAGGAATAAGGGTGAAATGTGATTGTCTGGTGGGATCGGGTGGCGCACCGCAACAAGGAGTAATAAGGGTGAATGTTCATTCTGTTATTGATTATATGGCGGGATTGAGATGCACGATGCATCAATTGTTATTTATGTATTCTATTCTACTGAGATTCATTATTGTGGTGTTGAAACTCTCTTAAGGATTGGTTATAGCTGAGTAATGGTAGAAAGACTAGGTTCCTTATTTATTTAATTCAAGTTAATGTTATATTTCATTCTGTATTTTCTTTCTGTCTTAGTATAAACTGTTGCAGCATATATATTGTTATGCCTCGCCATAGCCTAGTCACTACTTCGTCGAGGTTAGGCTTGACATTTACCAGTACATGGGGTCGGCTGTATTGATACTGCACTCTACAATTTCTATGCAGATTTTGGAGCTAGTATTGGCTGATCGAGAGGTCGGTTGCTGATATTGCACTCAGAAGACCCAAGGTAGTCCTGCAGGCGTCCGCAGGCCCTAGCGTCCCCTCCTATCTTTACAGCATTTTTGTTTTACTTTCTTTGAGACAGATGTATATTCTTTCAAACCATTACTTGTAGTATTTGTAGAATGTTCATAAGTTGTGACACCAATTTCTGGGTGGTATCTATTTCGGCTCTTGGTTAATAGTATAATGGTAATCAGTTAAATTATGTACTTCCTCTTTTATTTTCGCTGACTTAGTTTGTTAAATTTTAATTTTAAAAGGAAAAAGGTTAAATATTCTATAACGTTGGTTTGCCTTGTGAGTGCAATGTTAGGTGCCATCACGGTCTTGAAAGTAGAAAATTTGGGTCATGACAAGTTGGTATCAAAGCACTATGTTTCCTAAGTCTCACAATTTACGGACTAGCTTGGTAGAGTCTGAGGAATCGGTATGGAGACATCTGTACTTATCCCCTAGAGGCTACATAGTTAGGAACAATTTCACTTCTATTCATCTATGTCGTGCGGTTTGATCTCTCCATGATAATTGAAATCTCTACTATGCTCTTTCGTAGATGGCAAGAACATGTACTGCTTCATCAGCTGATCAGCAGTCCGAGCCCCTAGTGGCAGCTCCTACGAGGGGCAGAGGACGAGGCCGAGGTTGTGCTAAAGGCCGAGGCAGGGGCAAGGCATAACCTAGAGCTCGAGCAGCAGCACCAGCGGCGGAGCCTCAGGTAGAGTTCGATGAAGAGGCTCCGGCCCAGACCATTCCAGTAGGGCCAGCTCAAGTTCCAGAGGGGTTCATCGCTACTCCGGTACTTCAGGATGCTTTAGTCCGTCTAG
The DNA here is from genome assembly GCF_000393655.2 of Nicotiana sylvestris. NCBI lineage: Eukaryota > Viridiplantae > Streptophyta > Magnoliopsida > Solanales > Solanaceae > Nicotiana > Nicotiana sylvestris. The sequence goes on along the minus strand of NC_091068.1, from coordinate 80,653,624 downwards.
TGGGCCTTATGGAGAGTGTTACTCAGGCCGGCATACTTCCTGTAGCACCAACCATCTCTCGGGCTGGGGGAGGAGCACAGACTCTTGCTACTCACACTCCGGAGCAGATGGCTCCCCAGTTTCAGACTCTAGTAGCTCAGCCAGTTGGGGTAGTTTTGCCAGGTGTTGTAGCACAGACCAGTGACGGATCAGCTATGTCTTCTAACACTTTGTAAAGGTTGGATAGGTTTACCAAGAATTTCACTACTACATATGGCGGTACGTCTTCATAGGATTCCCAAGACTATTTGGATAGTTGTGATGAGGTTCTACGGAACATGGGGATAGTGGAGAACAATGGGGTCGACTTTACTGTTATCCGTCTGTAAGGTTTCGCCAAGAAATGGTGGAGGGATTATTGTTTGGCCAGGCAGTTGGATTACCATCTCTCACTTGGGACCAGTTTTCTCAGCTATTCTTGGAGAAGTATCTCCTATCACTTAGAGAGAGGACTATCGGAGGCAGTTTGAGTGCCTTCAGTGGGGTTCTATGACCGTCACTTAGTATGAGACCAAATTTGTGTATTTCTCCCATAATGCTCTTCTTATACTTTCCACGGAGAGAGAGAGGGTGAGAAGGTTTATTGAGGGACTTGCTCAGCCTATCAGATTGCAAATGGCTAAAGAGATAGGGAGTGAGATTTCTTTTCAGGATGCAGCCAATACAGCCAAACGAGTTGAGATGGTTTTAGCTCAGGGGAGTGGTCAGGGGTATGACAAGAGGCCTCGTCACTCCGGTGGATTCAGTGGGACCTCATCTGGAGGTCGAGGTACTTTTGGTAGAGGCGATCACCCTAGGCCATTTCATTTAGCACTTCAAACACCCTATGGAGCTTCGGGGGTCGTGGTCCTTATATACCTCCTTTAGGGCAGCCAGCTTATAGTGCACCACCAGCTCCCATTAGAGCACATCCTCTTTAGAGTTATTATCGCGGTCAGCCGGCCCATCAGGGTCAGTCTAAGTTTTCTCAGCTACAGTATTCAGATGGATGTTTTGAGTGTGGTGAGTATGGGCATGTCCGGAGGACCTGTCCGAGGTTAGTGGGAATTCAGTCACATCAGCAGAGTTCTCGTTCCATGATTCCCGCACCGCCTGTCCAGCCAGCTAGGGGAAGAGGTCAAGGAGCTAGAGGTAGGGGTCAGCCCACTAGAGGTGGAGGTTAGGCCGTTAAAGGTGAAGGCTAGGCTGCTAGAGGTGGAGGCCAGCCTGTAAGAGATCGTCCTAGGGATATGGTTCAAGGTAGTAGGGCCCAGCCCCGATCTTATACTATTCCAGTTAGGCCTGAGGTTCAGTCCTCCGATGCAGTTATCATAGGTACGGTTTCAGTTTGCAGTAGAGATGCTTCAGTTCTATTTGATCTAGGGTCTACATGCTCCTATGTGTCATCTTATTTTGCTTCATATTTGGTTGTGCCTCGTGATCCTTTGAGCGTTCCCGTGTATGTGTCCATGCCAGTAGGGGATTCTATTATTGTAGACCATGTCTATCTTTTATATGAGGTTGTTATTGGGGGTCTTGAGACTAGTGTAGGTCTCCTACTTCTTGATATGGTTGACTTCAATGTTATTTCGGGGATGAATTAGTTGTCGCCTTATCATGCTATATTCCCCAAGACTGTGACCTTAGCCTTGCTGGGGTTGCCTCGATTGGAGTGGAGAGGTACTCATGTTCATTCTATCAGCAGGGTTATTTCTTATATGAAGGCTCGGCGTATGGTCGAGAAGGGGTGTTTGGCTTATTTGGATTATGCACGTGATTCTAGTGTTGAGGTTCCTTCTATGGATTCCGTGCCAGTTGTTCGAGAGTTTCCAAAGGTAATTCCTGTAGACCTGCAGGGGATGCCACCCAATAGGAATATTGACTTTTGCATTGATTTGGCTCCAGGCACTCAACCCATTTATATTCCATTGTACTGCATGGCCCTGCCAGAGTTAAAGGAATTGAAGGAGCAGTTGCAAGATTTTGCTTGATAAGGGCTTAGGCCCAGCATCTCGCCTTGGGGTGCGCCAATGTTGTTTGTAAAGAAAAAGGATGGATCGATGAGGATGTGCATAGACTATCGGCAGTTGAACAAAGTCAACATCAAGAACAAGTATCCATTGCCGAGGATTGATGATTTATTTGATCAGCTTCAGGGTGCCAAAGTGTTTTCGAAGATTGATTTGAGATCTGGCTACCATCAGTTGGGGATTAGGGCATCCGATGTCCTTAAGACAATTTTTCAGACTCGGTACGGGCATTATGAGTTTCTAGTGATGTCATTTGGGTTGAAAAATGCCCCAGCAGCATTTATGGATTTGATGAATTGGGTGTTCAAGCTTTATCTAGATTCCTTTATGATTGTTTTCATTGATGATATCTTGATCTATTCCTACAGTCGAGAGAAGCATGAGCAGCATCTTCGAGTCGTTCTTCAGACTCTAAGAGACAGTCAGTTATATGCTAAGTTTTTGAAATGTGAGTTTTTGTTGAGTTCAGTTGCTTTCTTAGGTCACGTTGTATCAGCAGAGGGTATTCAAGTGGATTCTAAGAAGATTGAGGCAGTCAAGGACTGGCCTAGACCCACATCAGCTACAGAGATCTGGAGTTTCTTGGGTTTGGCGAGTTATTACTGTCGGTTTATGGAGGGGTTTTTGTCCATAGCATCCCCGATTACCAGGTTAACCCAGAAGGGTGCCCTGTTCAGGTGGTCAGATGAGTGTGAGGCGAGCTTTCAGAAGTTCAAGATAGTTTTGGCTACGGTGCCGGTGTTGGTGTTGCCTATAGGTTCAGGGCCATATATAGTGTATTGTGACGCATATCGTATTGGATTTGGTGCGGTGTTGATACAGAATGGCAAGGTTATTGAATATGCTTTACGGCAGTTGAAGATTAACGGGAAGAATTATCCAGTTCATAACTTGGAGCTAGCAGCCATTGTTCACGCGCTAAAGATTTGGAGGTATTATTTATATGGCGTGTCGTGTGAGGTGTTCACGGATCATAAGAGTTTGTAGTATTTGTTCAAGCAGAAGGAGCTCAATTTGAGGCAGAGAAGGTGGTTGGAGATATTAAAAGACTATGATATTTCCATCTTGTATTATCCCGGGAAGGCCAATGTGGTGGATGATACTTTGAGTCGGAAGTCGGCTAGTATGGGTAGCCTTGTGTATATTCCAGTCGGTGAGAGACCGCTTGCTTTGGATGTTTAGGCTTTGGCCAATCAGTTCGTGAGGATGGATGTTTCTGAGCCCAGTTGTGTTCTAGCTTATACACTCGCTTGGTCTTCATTATTTGAGCGTATCAGAGATCGACAGTATAATGATCCTCATTTGTTTGTCCTTAGGGACATAGTACGGCACGGAGATGCCAAGCAGGTTATAGTTGGAGATGACGGAGTTTTGAAGATGTAGGGTCGATTTTGTGTGCCTAATATTGATGAACTTCGTGAGTTGATTCTAGAGGAGGCCCATATTTCTCGGTATTTTATTGATCCGGGGCGCCGCCAAGATGTATGAGGACTTGCGGCAGCATTATTGGTGGAGGAGGATGAAGAAGGATATTGTTGCATATGTAATATCAGCAGGTAAAGTACAAGCATCAGAGACCTGGTGGTTTGCTTCAGAAGATTTAGATTCCTGAGTGGAAGTGGGAGCATATCACTATGGATTTCGTTGTTGGACTCCCACGGACTCAGAAGAAGTTCGATGCAGTATGGGTTATTGTGGATAGGCTAACTAAGTCAGTGCATTTCATTCCTGTGGCAGTTTCCTATTCTTCGGAGCGGTTGGCAGAGATCTATATCCGTGAGATCATTCGTCTTTATGGTGTGCCTGTGTCTATCATTTTTGATCGAGGTATGCAGTTTACCTCATATTTCTGGAGGGTAGTACAACATGAGTTGGGTATGTGGGTCGAGTTGAGCACAGCATTCCATCCTCAGATGGACAGACAGTCCGAGCGTACTATTCAGATTTTGGAGGATATGCTCTGCGCCTGTGTTATAGATTTTTGAGGTTCTTGGGATCAGTTCTTGCCATTAGCGGAGTTTGCCTATAATAACAGCTATTAGTCGAGCATCCAGATGGCTCCCTATGAGGCATTATATGGTAGACGGTATCGATCGCCAGTTGGGTGGTTTGAGCTGGGAGAGGCTCGATTGTTGGGTAGAGATTTAGTACAGGATACCTTGGATAAGGTTAAGATCATTCAGGAAAGACTTCGTACAGCTCAGTCCAGGCAAAAGAGTTACCCCGACCTTAAGGTTCATGATGTGGCATTCATGGTCGGAGAGAGAGTGTTACTTCGGGTATCGCCCATGAAGGGCGTGATGAGATTTGGGAAGAAGGCCAAGCTAAGCCCTAGATTCATCGGGCCTTTTGAGATCCTTGATCAAGTGGGAGAGGTGGATTGTGACTTGTGTTATCGCCAGGTTTATCAGCTGTGCATCCAGTGTTACATGTGTCCATGCTTCGGAAGTATCATGGCGATCCATCCCACGTGTTAGATTTCAGCATTGTCCAGTTGGACAAGGATTTGACCAACGAGGAGGAGCCGGCAGCTATTCTAGACCAGCAGGTTCGACAGTTGAGATCGAAGTGTTACTCTTCAGTTCGTGTGCAGTGGAGAGGTCGGCCTGTTGAGGCAGCTACCTGGGAGTCCGAGTCTGATATGCTGAGCAGATATCCCCATCTTTTCACTGACTTAGGTACTTTTTTGTCACGACCCAAACTGTTGGGCCGCGACGGGCACCCGATACCTTACTCAACCGAGTACCAACAAAACGTATCTTTTCATGTCATACTATCATAGATAACTGAGCCAGGAGGCTGTTGTGAGATAAGTAGAATACAATATGTGATACCAACTTATACATAAGACATACGGGTCTATAAGGCCAAAATAACCACTCGTATACTGAACATAGGCTGACAACGCCATACAATCTTTTACGTACATGACATCTGTCTACAAGCCTCTAAGAATACATAATTTTCATAAAGGTCGGGACAGAGTCCTGCCATACCAAAGAATACATGTCTAAATCATACCAACCAAACAAGCAACTCCGAAGCAAATGGAGCGCACCAACATCTTCCACTGAGCTGATAGCCTACTTGGAGGGCTGTCGACCTGTTTACCAGGACCTGCGGGAATGAAACACAGCATCCCCAGGAAAAAGGGACGTCAGTACGAATAATGTATCGAGTATGTAAGGCACATAAATAAGTGCATAGCAAACATGGAAAAAATATAGAGCAAATGACTCAACCTGTAAGTCTGGATAATTCTGTAAATCATGAAATACCTATAGTGTCATGCATATGCGTATGAATGTAATGTTGTGTATAGGCACATGTGTTCATAACATTATCAAGCCCCTGAGGGCATCCCATCATATCATCTCGGCCACTGTAGGCAAATCATCAACGTATACCAGCTGATCAGGTGGTGGTACATATATAACGCCATAACCATTCTCATACATACATACATACATACATACATACATACATACATACATACATACATACATACATACATACATACATACATACATACATACATACATACATACATACATACATACATACATACATACATACATACATACATACATACATACATACATACATACATACATACATACATACATACATACATACATACATACATACATACATACATACATACATACATACATACATACATACATACATACATACATACATACATACATACATACATACATACATACATACATACATACATACATACATACATACATACATACATACATACATACATACATACATACATACATACATACATACATACATACATACATACATACATACATACATACATACATACATACATACATACATACATACATACATACATACATACATACATACATACATACATACATACATACATACATACATACATACATACATACATACATACATACATACATACATACATACATACATACATACATACATACATACATACATACATACATACATACATACATACATACATACATACATACATACATACATACATACATACATACATACATACATACATACATACATACATACATACACACATACATACATACATACATACATACATACATACACACATACATACATACATACATACATACATACACACATACATACATACATACATACATACATACATACATACATACATACATACATACATACATACATACATACATACATACATACATACATACATACATACATACATACATACATACATACATACATACATACATACATACATACATACATACATACATACATACATACATACATACATACATACATACATACATACATACATACATACATACATACATACATACATACATACATACATACATACATACATACATACATACATACATACATACATATATATATACTCGTATATAATGTCATCCGATCATGGGTCAATGTGCATGTATAAATGCATGAAATGCATGTGAAATACGTTAATAAAATCTCTCGGTCTGTCATAAGACCATTATGCCTCTGATTCATATCATGAAATAAACTTTACCAACTTACGTATTTTTTTAGACCCATGAATAGATGATAGAATAATATGACACATGGGAGAATAAGAATATACACATCTCTAGCATTTCTACAAATAGAGTAATTTATGGAAGTTGTGCATTTGCTCTTTTCGTTCGTGTCGTATAGAGCATGCCAAAAAGAAAGAAGGGATAGCTTTAACATACCTAAACTGATACTCTTGACAATCCCTTTAATACTCGTTGATTGCGATAACACATAATGGCGGATCGAAGTAGGAGAAAATCTGTATGCTGTTCTTGGGAAAGATTGTACTGTGCTCTCTTAAAACTGCAAATCCCGTTTCTGTTACGCAGTATAACTTTGTATGAAAATTTTGCCCTAAATCTATCACCTTAGCTTTAATTCACGTTTCTTGTGAATTAGATTTGAAGATTGTGACTTAATCATTCTTGTGAAATTGCACCTTAGCTTTAATTCACGTTTCTTGTGAATTAGATTTGAAAATGGTGACTTAATTATTCTTGTGGAATTGCAGTACACTTTTTTTGGGAAAATAATCATATTCTTGAATGAATTTAGTTGAATTTTAGGAAGTCTTACCTTAGTGGGTGTGGGCCCCAGTAGGTGATGACTTAGCAAAGACCCCTTTCCAAAATTTGCCACTTTTTGTGTGAGTTAATACTCATCATCAAGGCCCCTTTGAGCAGCCACGTTAAGGGTGGAGGGTAGACTTATCCAATTGTTGTAATTAATTAGCTAATCTCCTACCAAAAATTATTAATTATTCAATTATCCACATAATTAAGGATTATCTCAACTTACTTAAATTACTACTTACTTTTAACACACCTTATACACCTTACTATCATGGCCATGTTGTACCTTCTATGGTACTAGTCCATAAATACCGGATATTTTAGCTTGGGCCGTATTTTATCCCAAAATGCCAACTTTGACGAAAATTTATTTTCTTTGATTTGCTTCCCCTTTCACCTTCACGAATTTACTCATCACCTGTGAAATAGCATAATCCTTATAATCTCCAAATAATCTTTTACTTGGACTGATGTCAATTACCTTATGACAAATTCAATGTACAATACTACAGGGTGCGACATCGTCGTAATTTAGTACTACGAAGTGTAACATCATCGTAATATAATACTGCAGGATGTAATATCAACATAATATTGTGGGGTGTAACATTTTCTATGTTCGTTCGAGGACGAACTGTTGTTTTAGAGGTGGAGAATGTGATGACCCAAGGGTCATCTTTTGTTTTAGAAGTCGAATCTGTATTTTGAGGCCTTAAAAACTCCTTTTATCTCTCCTCGATTTGCATGCACATTCCGGGCGTGATTCCGGAAAACCTTTATGTGAAAATTCGAGAAAATAATAATTTTGCCTTTAAAAGTTGATTTTAGTTGACTTTGGTCAATATTTTAGGTAAACGGATTCGTACCCGTATTTCGACGGTCCGTAGGGACCTGGGCGTATGCCCGAAATCGAATTCCGAGGTCCCTAGCCCGAGAAATGAATTTTTGAAGAAAATTGATAAGACTGAAAATGTAATAATTTAAAATATTTGATCTTGTTGGTATCGGGTCCATTTTTTGTTCTGGAGTCCGGTACAGGTCCGTTATGATATTTAAACCCTATCTGTGAAATTTGGTAAAAAACTGAAGCAATTTGACGTGACTCAGACCTTTGGTAGAGAAAATAGAAAGTTTAAAATTATCTTGAAAATTTCATGTGTTTTGGTGTTGAATTCATGGTTCTATGTGTTATTTTAGTGATTTGATCGCATGAGCAAGTTCTTATGATGTTTTAAGACTTGTGCGCATGTTTGATTTGGAATCCTGAGGGCTCGGGTAAGTTTTGGATAGGCTACGTGGTGATTTGGACTTAGGAAAATGTTGCTGGTGTATCTAGTATCTGTTGCAGGCCTATGCGAGATCAGGCTTCGCAAATGCGAGCAAAGCAGGCATGGCAATTGTGAGGTCTTTATCGCAATTGCGAAGAAGGCCTGGGCCAGCAGAGTTCGCAAATGCGAACATATCTTCGCAATTTCAAAGAGAGTCTGGGAAGGGGTGTGATCACAAATACGATCTTTTTGTCACATTTGTGGAGGTCCCTGATCGCAATTGCGATCATTACCTTCGCAATTGCGAAGGCAGCAAAAATATGGAGAACTTCCCATTTGCGATAGTTCTTTGCATTTGCGAGCTTCACATTTGCGAAGCTCAGGTCGCAAATGCGACATTTGCAGCTGTTCAAAACATAACTTAAACGGGATTTTTCATTCATTCTCCCATTTTTCAAAACCTAAACTTCAAGAGGCGATTTTCCTAGGGCAAGTTCTTCCTCAAATCATAGGTAAATTATTTTTAACTCATTTCTTTCAATCTATTTCATCTTTTTACAAGATTTCATCCTAATATCTAGGGTTTTTCATGATGGAATTGGGTGTTCTTGGGTAGAATTTTGAAATTTGTGGATTTGGACCCTAATTTGAGGTCGAATTCCAAAATCAATTGTATATCCGGGCTCGGGGGTGAATGGGTAATCGGTTTTTCATTCGAATTTTGAGTTTTGACCAAGCGAGCCTAGGGTCGATTTTTGACATTTGGGAAAAATGTTGGGAAATCCATAATTATGCATTGGAATTGGTTTCTTTAGGAGTTATTGATGTTATCAAGTTAATTATGGCTAGATACGAGTAGATTGATGGTGGAATCGAGAGGCAAAGCGGTATTTGAGCTGTGAATTACCCGTTGGCTTGAGGTAAGTATTTGGTCTAATCTTGACTTGAGGGATTAGGGATCCCCAACTTGCTTGCTATGTGAAATACTATGTGTGTGGCGTATAGGTGTGGTGAGAGCACCTATGCGTTGCCAAATTACCTGTTTAGCATGTTCCCTTTCCATGTTTCCCTATATATTGCTTTCCTCTCTTAGTTGGTACTTGCTTATTGATGCTTCCATGTCTCATTGCTTCTTGTTAAATGTTATTTCTCTATTGATGTTATTAATTGTTCCGTAGTTTCATTATATCTCATTGTTGATTTACATTGGTTTATTGGTTATTCATGGTACCCTTTGGTTAGTCTCGTGGTGTAGTAATGACTGATGAAGTTTCATAATTGTAGTGATCTTCCATTGTGTTTATTTGAGGTGTAAGTGTTGTGGAGGATTTGAATTAATTTGTGATATAATTGTTTTTATTTTATGATTGGTACTGATATAGTAGGATCGGGTTGCACACCGCAGGCGTCCGCAGGCCCTAGCGTCCCCTCCTATCTTTACTTTATTTCTGTTTTACTTTCTTCAAGACAGATGTATTTTTTTTTTCAAATCATTACTTGTAGTATTCGTAGAATGTTCATGAGATATGACACCAGTTTCTGGGTGGTATCTATTTCGGCTTTTGGTTAATAGTATAATGGTAATCAGTTAAATTATGTACTTCCGCTTTTATTTGCGCTGACTTAGTTTGTTAAATTTTAATTTTAAAAGGATAAAGGAAAAGGCTAAAATATTTTGTAGTGTTGGCTTGCCTAGCGAGTGCAATGTTAGGCGTCATCACCGTCCCCAAGGTGAGAAATTCGGGTCGTGATAGAATCAATCACAATTTTTTATTTTTTTTTAATTGTTTCCGACCGAATTGGTCGTTAACAGTTACGCGGGTATTTTCCGCTAAAATTTACGACGGATATGAACAAAATATCAGTCGTAATTATTATTAAAATTTGAAAAATATATTTTTAGGCAATTTACGACTATTTTTTTCTGTCGGAATATTTCAATCGGAAATGGGCCATTTTTTAGTAGTGAATTAACTAAAGTTTAATTGAATAAAACTATCAATTTAATTAAAGAAAACTTACGAGGAACACTATGACAAATAATTAATTGGAAAACTTACACAAATGTCCCAAATAATTCTCAACTTACCAACCTCTAGCCATTAGTCATAGACTTACCAAAACTTGTCAGCAAAAATTGAAAAACCAAATAATAGGGTTCTTTCTCTCAAAGAATCACATGCTAAAATCACCTTCCATATTTTTTAAGCGTGATTAGCAACATTAGATACAAGACGGAAAGGAAATTTCATGGACGAGGTAGCAAATAAGGTGATGAAATACAAAAATCTATACAATATTCCAAAAATCTAAAAGAAAAAGGAACTTTTTCAATGGGTATAGTTAAAATTCATTGAAAATATATAGATAAGTCAATATACAAAATTTGAGGAAGATTGGAAGTGATTTGGACTGGTTTTGTATCAAAATTCGTAATTAAATCGAGTTCAAAAAAGTCTTCTGCGACATATGTATCAAACATGTATCACGCATGTATCTCATACACAGGTATACATGGATATATATGTGATACACAATTGATACAAATATGATACATATGTGATACATACACAGTGTGATACACATATCATTTTTTTTATGTTCAGCTTTTACTTCGAATTTTCAATCAAACACCTCAAAACTTCACTAAATCATCCCAAAACTGAGATTCAAGCTCCTTAAGTTGTGTCCAATCTATTCTAATAACACTCACTCAAAACAAAGCAAAAATTTGATATTTTTTTGCTACAAATAGCTAATTGGCTAATTTGGCTAATATTATTAATATTTTATCAATTGGCCAATTTTTGTAATGAGCTACTTATAAATGGACGTAGCTGGTAATTTTCCTAATTAATTTAAGTGAGGCCAAACAACCAATTCTAAACGTATGTTAGGGTTATAATTATCCCAAGTGTCGGTACTTTGCAACCTTTAATAATCGATTGCCTTCCATTATTGATACTGTTGAAGTCTTAACTTTCGTTTAGTTGACTTAGTCAACCTTCAAAATAACGCTGCTGAAGTCTTAAGCTCGTTTAGTTGTTTAATCAAAGTCTTGATAGAACGTTTTCATTTTGCAAATATTTGAATGACGAAAAAGGAACTTTAATCTCATTTTCAGATCCCAAAAAAAAAAATTAGTAGTAAATTAAGGAAAGATAAAAATTCGATGTGAAGTTTGTGCATTCATATAGCAGATTATTGCGCATGTGTTCTTCTTTATCAATTTCCTTATAGTATATTTTATTTGACCCCAATTTATATATCATTTCCTTAACTCCTTTAATGGTATTTATCCAGCAGATCCTTTAGATTCAATATCGACCATGCTTTAACCTCGAATCGTGGGTGAGGACCATTACACAAAATCGCCCAAAGAGTTAAGCAATCTTTGCAACATTACAAAGAACTTCAGGACATTATAGCTATTCTTGGATTGAACTAATTATTCGAAGAGAATCATTTACTCGTAGCAAGAGCGCGAAAATGAAGCTTTCCTTATCACAATCCTTTTTCGTAGCTGAAATATTTATCGGTTCTCCATAAAAATTTGTTGGTCTAGCAGAAACAATTCAAGGATTTCAATTGATCCTTTCCTGAAAATTAGATGGTATTCTTTTTTCTTTTATTTATGGTTTTAGGTATTAGAATTAAAGATCTAACATTTTGAAAAATACCGATACATGTGTCCAAACTTACTGTCCAAAGATGAAAATTAGATTTTAATTAGCACATCTGGTGGTTTGAGACTAAAATCAGTAATATAAGAGTGAGAAATTTACATGTTTCTCTTCTTCGTTTACCTTATATACTATAAAAAAGATTCATTTTATTGAATATCTAATTAATATGTAGATTTATTTCTCATGATGTCATCTTGTATTCTATGTCGTTTTGACAGAATTTTAAGAATAACTTTTGGAGAAGCTTTTAAAAATACTTTTCTTTTGAGTTATTTGAAATTAGACGATTTCCTTCATTTGAAAATAATTGTGTTTGGAGAGTGTTCCCCAAAAATTTAAAAACTAAAACCAGCTACAGCAATCGAACCCACTATATATTGTCAGAAAACAAGTACTAGTGCCTTTTTTAGGAAAAGAAAAAAAGACACGTTTGGCCAAACATGAAACCTTATCCCTTGACCAAATGCCGCAATTTCTTGTCTTCCTATAAGCCAGCTATGTCTGGAAAAAGCTGCATGGGACCATAATTATTTGGAGGAAATCAAAAAGAAAAGAAGGATAGGAGAATCGTGAAACATGCTTATCCTAAATTGTGCTCTGTGGACATAGAAAAAAAAAACAAAGGGAAAGTAGTCGAAAAATAATTTGTTATATATATCGAAACAATGTAGATCTTTTTTATACCATCAGTTTGATTTAACATTCGTTGTATATAACAAGTTATTCTTTCATTTTTTAGTGTACCATATGAGGTTATGTGAAAAGTTGCCTGTTGTTATTATATCTTGATGGCGTAAGAAATCTGTACATTATAGCTGTCCAAAATTTAAAGTCTTTCGAAAATGAAACCCACTAAAGACGAATGTCTCTTTCACCAAAAGTAAAGTCTTTCTTTATGGAGTAATTTTTTCTTTTCTTTTTTAGTGGAGAATGATTGCTTCTACATTGATCACACAGTGTGAAATATTGCTCTTTATATATCACAATCTTCTTGCCTTGTGCAGAACACCATATATAACAAGATTACTGCTTCCTCTCAGTAATTCTCCAAGCAAATTTCAGAAACTCTTTGCTAATGGCTTTTTCGTGTAGCATAGTGTCCAAATCCATGGTAATATTTCCCAGCTTCAAGCCGTGTCTACTCAAGACAATAATAGCCATGTGAGTTAACAGCTAATATCCTAGGTTTTTTCTCTTCCAAAAATGCATGCCAACAAGCAAGATTATATCATCTTTATTTAAAGGAAAAAGCTGTAAAATTAAATACTCCTCTACTATAGAAATATCTTCATTAAACTTTGTAGTCATAAATCATAATACCCTTTCTGTTAGAAAATCATCTCATACTTTCCCTAATTAATCATTAAGGAGTTCCAAACTGAAGTTTAACCGAGGACAATTTTAAGCCATAAGTCAAAAGTAAAGATACAAGGTAAGTATTTTGACACGCGTGGAATCCATGATACAAGGCAAGGGATGAAACGAGACAATATGTTAACAGAATGAATGATCTCAAATTTATGGAAGATATTTAAATTCATGAATTACTTTTGGCTGACATTTCTTCTTGATTTGTTGGATTGTTCGTGTTTGATTTGCAGAAGATGCCTAAATACAACAAGGAGGCCGCCAAGGCCACCCGTAAAAACTAAACCACCACAAAACAACAATTACAAAGACAAGAAAGAGACTCTGATGACAGAGGAGAACAGTAACAGAAAGCTCCAAGACGATAATTCCATGGTCAAATCAAACTAGGAATCTTGTTTCTTAAAGCTAATAAGTCATTCGTACTTAGTCTAAAGTTATTCTGTAGTAGGTGCTTGTATTGTCCGGATTGTAATATAGGGTTTGTTATGCATGGATATTCGTAATAATGCAAAAGTTGTAATATAAGAGCTGTAATGCAGAAATTGTAATATACGGATAATAATGCATGGATTACTAATATATATGAATTGTACGTAACACTGTGACTGATCTAAAAGTTCAGGTATTTTGTAACCTTGTAATATCGTTGAAAGGGTATATGGTAACCTTGGCAGATTATCCTTATGTATGTAATGGCGAAATTAATCGCAATGATAAAAATGTTCTTAAGCATCAACGCTAGTAGGAATTGAAGAAAAGAACAACCAACGAGTACGACCCAAATTAAGAAACTACTAGAATTACCTCAGATCTTTTGCAGCAATTTCCTACGTAAGAAAATCCATCGGAATATTGACATATATTTAGAATGGCAGACCTTTTGCAATAGCAAATGCTACGTTACTAAGTGGCACACCCAGGATTTTGTGTAAATGGGTTCAATCTTAGAAGTACATAACTTTAGTCATCAAATAGTAGTAGTAGCCAAGTGGGTTCAAATAAAATATTTATACAAAATTTACACAACTTTAATTAATTTATACATATATACAGTATTATTTTTTGATGAAGCGGATTCAGTTGAACCCGCTTGTCACCACGTCCGTCCGCCACTGGTTACTATTGATGAGCCATCAGAATCCGTTGGTTGTGTAGTAGTGTCAATTCGCGGTAAAATCTTAGTGCTACTTTTTGCGACGACCGGCATTTAAAGCGCAGTGCACATTTCACATTCATGCAGATTTCGGAGAAGGTTCGTACCTAAGAGATAGAGAGTCGGCTGTAGACATGTGATTTTTGACCCTCCCCAAGATTTTCCATATCTTAGCACGTAAATATTTAGTTTAGGCCTAATATAGTTATTTCAACTAATTTTGACTTTTTATACTTTATTTCGTCACAAAAAATAAAAATTACAAAAATATTTTAGTTTACGCATCTTTCATAAATTTAAATAGCAATATAGACAGTTTATCCTAATAGTGGCGGAGGCAGAATCTCCACGAAGGGGGTTCAAAAAAAAATTGTATCTAGTGGGAATTGAACTTATGACCTTATGTAGATTTTGAACTCCCTTGACCACTAAACTACACTTTTGGATTGTGTTAATGGGGTTCAAAACTTAATATATAGAGGTAAAAAATAGATTTTGCCTTATATATATACAGTGTATTTTTTTGGCGAAGGGGGTTCGGGTGAACCCCCTTGCGCCCCCCTAAATCCGCCCCTGCCTAATAGCATCAGTGGCTGATTCTATAATCTAAACCCGTAATTTATAGATCAAACGAAAACAACTTTATCATTGCTTTAAGGCTCCCCTTTGCATTTACAAAATATAGTTGTTATAAAAGAGGATTAGCCGTTAGTTGCTTTAGTTTTGTCTTATTTTATTCTACAAATAATTACTTTGAATAACATATCCCGCACATGAAATCATCTTGTTTGAACGAAGATTAGCTTGTTATTAGCAAAAAAGACGTTTCACGTTTAGTGTACTTGCAAATTTCCAATCAATTGGAAGATGCAGCAAGATAATACAAGAAAAGAAAGGATTCATATATGAATGTATAAAAGAAACTAAAAACAAAAATAATAAGGGTGAGGTATAGAAGAAGAAGTAGAAGCAGCATAAGAAGGAGAAGAGATAAAATTCAAGTTGGTGGGTTGTCACCCAACAGCAACAACGGACAAAAATACATTAGGTGTAGGATGTTGCAGGAACAGACAAAAGTATATTAGGCGTGCTACGCGGAAGGAAAAAAAATGAGATTGTATAGTCATTCTCAAAATAATAGTCAAAAAAAAAATATAATTTTGTATTTTATATATATATATTGTATGTTATATACATAAATTATAGGTGTAATGGCTTCCTGGTCACTTAAACTTGTATCGGTTTGTAAAGCCGATACATGAACTTATATTTTTCCTATTTGAATACTTCAACTTGACGGAATGAATACTAATAAACACTTTCTGTTGAACGTGTTCGTCAATCGCTCTAACATGAATGTCAGGTCATATGTTTGGTCTTTATTATATGACATGTGAATTTGTGAGTCCTATATTATTAGAAAATAGTTAATCTTTAAAAGTTTTAATTTTTTTTCTTTCTCTTTGTTCTCCACCATACACAGCCAATAGTTCACCAACAACTCCAAACATCAGCCATTTTCAACCACCATCATCTTCTTCCTCTTATATGAAAGCTTCGTCCAAACAATAATATAGCCTACTGCTCTTTTCTGCTTTGACAGCCTGTGTATATAGCCTGTGGTATATATATATTGTTCACAAGGTAGCAACAGCTTCAGAGTATGGGTGGACAAGGTCGTCGGCTCTCTAACTTCGACGGCGACGGCGACGGTGCCCTCCTCCACAATTTGAGTTCTCTCTGGTATTTAACCGATGACGAGATTCACAAAAGGGAATGGAACAGGGATAGTCCCTCCCGAGAACTACTCGACTTTGATTCCAAACCTTGCCCTCCTCATATTGACGGCTTCTTCGCTAAGCCCCACTTGCAAACCCTAGATTTCCCCAAAACAGCTCTAGTCTGATCTGGAAGAGCTCAGTGACGGCCAAGAAGAACCAGATGATGATGATGATGATGATGATGATGCTAATGAATCGGATATCCGGTCTTGCATTTCTTTTTCTAATAGATCAACACATAATAATTTGGATTATTTTTAGATTTGTGCTTGTCATCCTTGTGCAAGAGCCATTTAGTGAATGGGGAAGAGAAAGGGAAAAAGAAACGGGGAAGGGAAGGGAAAGTAGGATAGAAAATGAAAAAAAAATACAGGACGGGGGAGTTGCTTGGAAAGATGAGAGAGGTGGGGAGGGAGGAGAAAAAAGAAGGGGAGAGAGAAAGGTCTTTTTTTCTTTTTCTTTTTTATTTATATTTTATTCTATTTCTAATATTTTTTTAATAAAAATAAAACTATTCACGCGTCTTGGCAGCGTGATTTGCACACAATTTAGTCATGTCAGCTATGCCACTTCCACATAGGCTTGATCAATGGTCAAATGTGTTTATTAGTATTCATTATGTGAAGTTGAAGTGTTCAAATGGGAAAAATATAAGTTTATATATCAGCTTTACAAACCGATACAAGTTTAAGTAGCCAGGAAGACATTACGCCTAAATTATACAAATTAAATTTTATACACTTTTTTGTTTACCGAATGTAAATAGTTTTTAGAGCGGGACAAAAATAAATAAAGCCCAAAAAAACTCGTATATCATATACGACGTTGACGTCGGAAAAAGCAAATTCAAAATATATAATCAGTATATAGCCGGTTTGTTATTATCTTACTAATTTTCGCTTTTTTACAAATATTTACATAGTTCGATCAAAAAACAAAGGGGTTCGATTGAATCGATACAACTCCTTCTAGATCTCCTGCTGAATGTCGATGCAAATATAATATTTCATTGTCAACCAATTATAGAGTATATATTACTTCATACGTTTCAAAAAAATTGTCTTAATTTTAATTTACTTGGTACAAACTTTAATAAAGAAAGAAAGACTTTTGAGATATATGGTCTTAAATAAGTCATAGCAATTGTGTGGTAGTAAAACTTTTAAAATTTATGGTCTTAAACCTGCTAGAGCATTTGTGTGGCTATAAATACTTTTTATTAAGGAAATATTAAAACGTGTCAATCTCTTTTAAACGGATTAATAAAGAAATATTGTAAATCTTTTTTAAATGGGGGGAGTAGTACTAAGTCAAAGGAGGGATTTTTCAGTCCAAACAACTTGCTTGGTCGAGTGTGGAAACAAGATATTCATGTAACGGAAAAAGAAAGAGAGACAAAATTATATAGTTTAGACAACGCAAAAAGTTGTAAGATGATCATAACACAGAATTTGGATAAAACAATAAGAAGTCATAGAAATGGAAATTTAAACACACAAAAAATCCTAAAAGATTTTAATTTTTCTCAAATATGGACATAAAAATTTAACTCCGAAAGAATCACTTCATGAATCAAATTTAATTGATTTATTTATCCCTTTCTATATATGAAAAAAAAAATTAGTGGAAAACCAACACAAGATTCCCTTAATTTAATCTTTCATAGTTAATTGACTATTCTCATTGAATATTCAAAGTCCTCTCCTTACACATAATTGGAAAAAAAAAATCTCATTTGTCTTGTCTTCCAATAAGTCAGCCATGTGTGAAAAAGGTAGCGTTGACCAAAATTATTTGGAGAAAAAGTTTAAAAAGAAAAAAGACAATAGATGGATAAGGAATCGTGAAAACAAGAATATTCATAAGCATGTAAAAACAAGAAGAAAACAATGTTTTAGAATGTGAACTGAAGACTATTGTCATCTTTCAGTAGATTAAACTCTTTCTACCAACAACAATCGTGATGGAGTACTGGTTTTCATCATTAAATACAGGTTTCGGGTTCGAGTTTTGGATATAAAGTCATTTTTGTTAGGAAGCGCTTTACTCTATATTGAGATTTTACGACGCGAATTCGAATTTAGTCGGATATTCTAATGTGAATATACCAGACACCCCGGATGGAAAAAATAATCTTCCTTTCAAATTCTACTTTGATTTTTGTAGTCAACAGTTGTCTACAATTATTATATTGCCTGATTGCTCTTTATATACCACATCTTCTTTCCTCAGTCAGCGCACATTCTAATAAAATTAAGACTAGCTATAGCTTCATCTCATTTTCTCAAGTAATTAATCCATAATTTGCTAATGGCTTTCTTCTTCAGGCGCATAGTGCCCAAAACCATGGAAATATTTCCAAGCTCCCAGGCTTGTCTGCTTAAGACTATTACCATGTGAGTTAACAACTACCTGCTTTATCTTTCACATCAATATGTAATTGTGCATGTCACTTATTCTTATTGAGTTTAACTTCTTACACTGTCAACGGTGTAAAGAATTTTTATACCGTCAAGTTAAAGTAACTTAGAACAAAATGTAACTGCATATAGTAGCACTGATTTGATAATGTAGAAGATGCAAAAGCTATTTACACTGTCAGTTTGTATAAGTTAAATTCTTATTTGACATGCATGCAGACAAGCAAGATTCTATCATTTCCTTAAATTTATGAGTTATTTCTTATTGATACTTCTTTGGAATTGTTGATTTTATGTTGTCTGATTTGCAGAAGATGCATAAACACAACTGCAAGGAAGCCGCCAAGGCCGATAGTAGAAACTAAACCACCACAACACAACATAGTTCTTGATCAAATCAAAGACAAGAAAGAGATTTTGATGACTGAGGAGAAGGGTAACAAAATGCTCCAAGACAATAATTCCATGGTCAAGACAAACTAAGAACATTGTTAAAAATAATAAGTCATTTGTACTTGCCTGATTTCAGACAAGATGGTAACTAATAGATTCAATATCATTGAGCTTCTTTCTCCCATAATTCATGATGAGAACTAGAAACACTCCATGATTATGAAAATCTACTTCTTCTTTTTTTACTTCCATTAGTCTAAAGTTTTTTTATGACCGTGGTATCTAGACCAGCTTGCTCGCACCTTGACTAATTCTCGCACCTTGACTAATTTCACGGATACCTGCAACCTCCACTAGTAAAGTTAGTGGAGTACAAACTGCTTATTATTGGTGAAACTAGTAGGAACAAAGTGGTCCCTTTTTCTCCCAACACATTACTAGTAGTGTGATCTTTTATTCTGTCATAAGTGCTTGTATTGTTCTTCTGTTCCGTTGCCTAACCTCTTAGGTAAGCTTGTAAACGAGCAAAAGCATAGCATTTATGATTGTTTATTAATAGGCTTGCATCCAAGTAAAAAGAGAGGAAAAAAGTAATGCTGTTATGAAAAGTTTTTGAGTTTTCCTTGGGGTACAGAATGTAATATCCTCACTCGACAAGTTGCCAAACCATTACGAAATCGAAAAGTAAGGGAGATCTTTTATGTTAATTTCATGAGTACTTAGATATTGTACCCCAAAGCTGTAAATGAATCTAAAAAGATCATCTAGCCGATATTAATATGACAAGCATCATCTATAAAAAAAACTGTGAGAACTTGGATTAAAAGATGGACCTATCCTAGTTGTGATCAACCCAAATTCAAGAGTCTCTGTGTGTGTGTCTGTATCTAGTCAGAAAAGTTTTCTAATATTTCAAGGCAGTTTTCTTTTTTGATGGATACAAGATTAAGAGAGTTAAATGTAACAAAAAAGTTATACATACTGAAATGAGAATGCATTTTATGTTTTAGTTTGAGAATATAGAATAAAGGGAGTGAATTGTTCATTCCTCCATGCGATTTTCCTCTGACTGCTTTTGCGAAACCTTGACCTTGATCGGCAGTGTAAGGGATGGCTCTTTGTCGAGCGCAGCAGGCGCTTTGACCATGTGAATACTCTGCTCGAGCTCCTTCGCTGCTTCTCTCTGCTCCTTGGCTTTCTTTCCTTTCATCCTGTCCGATTTGCCAACTAATGTTAATAGCAACTAAAGGCATATGACAAATAAAAAGTGATGGAAATTAATGAAGCACAATCTAAGGAACCTCTTTGCGATATGTCTATCCTCCCTATCGACTCTGATTTTATCAATTTTCTTGATGGCCTTCAAAGTGTTCTCAGTTAGATTCCTGTCATATCTTTCCGGCCTATTACGCTTCCTCTCGAATTCAAATGTCGAGTCCTTCAAATAGGAATTAGCAGCAGGAAAAGAAATTTCAGTAACCGAAAAAAACAAATAAGTAAATGAAGTTTAATTCAACAAAGAGCATATACATCGTATCACAAAAAGAGTGGCATCGTTTACCTGAGTCATGTCCTTTCCATGCAGCCGCCTATATGCTTTTGTCCATTTTACTTTACGTGGATTCCTCTTCATCTTAAAGTTCTTGTGACACTTAGATCTACAGAACCGAAAGATCTGCACAGAGAGAAAACAGAGAAAAGCTTTTCTTTTACTTGATGAACGGCCTAGAATTCAGAACAACTCATTTCCTAGCAACGATTCAGCCCCCCCACCCCCCCCCCCACCCCTTTTCACGAGAACCGCATGAAACTGGAAAGAAAAGCAATGAGGAAAATATGGTGTGCCATAAAAGAGACAACCAGAAAGATCATAAATCAATGACTAGTCCTAAAACACTCTTCGACTCAACTGCAATTTAGGTGAAAGAGTTTAACTACTATTCTTGCATGCGACTCAATTTGTGATTGAACAGCTATTTAGTTAGCTTTGAATGCAGTACAGCACTTTATTCAAGGTTAAATAGAGTATTGTCCAAAAATAATCGCTCAAATCATTATAGGGCCAGTGGAAAAGAATCATTAAAGGACCCATAGCAGGTTATTCTCAAAGGTGGAATATTTTGCAGCCCCTCCCACTTCAGCAGTTGGTGTGGAAGCTTGCAACCAATATTTCCTCTCTTGTTCTAGGCTTTGCTCCTCACACTTCTCTCTGTTCCACCCAATTGTGGCTATGAAGCCAAGGGCTGTAATACTCACAGAAAACCCCTCATTAAGCTTTTAAACAGCTACAAAAATTAAGATTGGAAGAAAATGAGGGAGACAATTTTCCAAAACCCTAATTTGGAGCCATATTAATGCTAAACTCGAGGATCTTCAGCAAGGGAGAACGGAGGGAAGCTCCACCCGCCAGTTTTTTGAAAGGCAGGGGCATGAGATGAGACAAGGCGTTTTACCTAAGACAGGGCGAGGCTTAAGTCCCGAGACACGGGGTGTAAGCCTCATGGATCTTAATTTTAATTATCTTTTAAATCATTAAAAATATCATAAATTATTCAAAATATGTAAAATATAATAGAAATTATTAAAAAAAAAAAAATTGCAAAAAGTATTATAGAAAGAATTAATATAAATCAACATTCTAACACAAATTTAGACAATACAAATTACAAATTTATAAAGTTAATCAGTGTCAATGTTCATCCTCGTATACATCAACATCCATATTTGTAATGAGTTGCTAAATGTTTTTGTTCATATCTTTAAACAACTTTATATATCAATATCTTGCATTATGAATTAGTAAGGAGATGAAAATAATCTGGCAAAGTTTAAAATAACAGTACCAATTAAGAAACTAAAAAGAAAAAAGAAAAACCTCTTTTGGGAATATAAATGAAAATGCTGTTAAAAACTTAAAACCAATTATGAAATTAAACAAGGTTGAAAAAAAAAGAACTTAAAAAGGAACTTACTCTGTATCTTATACGTAATAGGAGAAACAAACGGTGTTTCACAGAATTCTCCGTCAGCTTATTTTGGAAAGAAGAGAAAAGGTATTGTTCAAGAATAATCCATTATCTTCTTTGCTACTCTCCCCTGCCATTTTCCCCTAAATTCCCTCCACCCACCACCCACCCCCAACATTTGAGAATTAATCCTCTATCCTAAATTGTGTTCCAAACCCAGATCCAAGTTTCTGAAACCGAGAATGAAGAAGCAATGGTACCTATTTTTCCCTTATTTCTCTGCTACCCGCTGTTCATGCCCACTCCACTCAAGCAACCAAGAAAGCAAGTTATATTATTTGTTAAACAGCAACAGGCAGTCTCCAAGTTTTGAAATTGTTATATTTGTATGTTTATGGTGAAGAAATAGATCCCTGTTGCGGTATTCTTCTTCTTCTTTAGATTTCTCACTAGATTTGCTTGAACTCCTGGGCGTGCGTCTCTCTCTTAAGGCGCAAGGCGCGCCTGGGCGAATGCCTAATCATTTGAGACGTACGCCTAATGGAACTACGCTTTCCATTTCCGCTTCCGAGGCGATTTTTGACCGCCCCGCCCTGATGCGCGCTCTAAGACTCGCCCCATGATTGCCTTTAAAAACACTGCCACCTGCTACTCTATTTCTTGGGTAGAAACTAGAGAAACACCATCAAACCCATGACAATGAAAAAATTGCAGGGCTGCTACCATAGCAAAAGCTCAAGAAGAAGAAAAATCTGCATAACTAACGGAATAACACGTAAGATGCAGCCCACATGACGTGATAGTTATTTTCGGACTAAATCTATTTTCTTCTTTTTTTGATGAAGTAATGAGTTTTATAGAAGGCATGTGGGACTAAATCTATCTTAATCTGATCAGAAGTTGGCATTAACAAATAAAAGCTCATTCTTAAACCTAGAGCGGTTATTTTCTGAAATAATATTTAAGTGTTTTCTGACGTGATGGAATGTGAGAAATAAAAGGAATTTTGGAAAAAAAAGTCTTCTTGTTGCCCAGAAAGCAGGTTATTGTGCGCCATTGAATGCTAATTGTAAGAGAAAACAGAAAGGAAGAGAAACCAGAATTCCTCACAACTTAAAGAATAAAGGCATCTAGGATCATTAAAACTCAAGGAAAACTAGTGGTCGGAAGATTATTGGTCTCCAGGTCTTGTTGGAGCCTTGACCCCCGATTCACAGTATAGCTTTGGAGTCAATGATGATAAAAAGAATATTGGCAATGAAAAATATCAATAGCATTTTTTGATGGATATAGGCACGTCTATTGGGTAGAAGTAAAATATTCCCTCAACAATTGCTCTTCACAAAAGGAATATAACAAATTGATCGAGTTCGAGAATAGGGATCTCGAATCCATGAGAAAAAAGCATGAATGCTATTCTCTTTTTCAACAAATACTTACTTCACATCCGGCATTGGCCAATATATCGCCTACATCCCTAAGAAGCCTTTTGTGACTTTTTGAATGAGAAATGAAGTGAACTTGACCAACAAGGCTGGTCAGCTATGTTTTCTTGATTAAGTTCCCGATTATGTGCCCAGGCAATGAAAATCATATAGTTCCACGATCCTTATGTAATATTTATAGATTATGTTATATTGTTGATGATTACAGCGTGTGAATGTTAAGCTTCTCATAAGACATGCGACAACAATAACAACATACCCAGTATAATTCCATGGGTGGGTTATGGGAAGAGTAGTGTATACGCAGACCTTACCCCTACCTTGTAGCGGTAGAGAGGTTGTTTCCAATATGCCCTTGGCTCATAAGACATGCCTAAATCTTAGTTTGCCTCTTTTCCTTTATAGAGTTCAATTGTTTATTCGATAAATTATTACTTCGTCACAAAAATCTAAATGTTAATGGTACTTATGTCTGATCTATAGTGATGTGGAATAAAACCTGTTGCTGTTAGGCTAGATGGAGTGAACCGTTCTTACTGGAGACCTATATGAATGAGTTTCAATTGGCTTCATGAGAGTACAATTTAAATTAGTGTCCTTTTCATGAATAAAAAGGTCAAGACTTTAAATTAGGATTTCCCCCTAGATTTAGCACAAAGAAGATTTAACTTTTTTTTCGGTTTTTCAAGCTTTCCTAAACAAGAGCTCGGGCATAGTAATAGCACATTGAAATGCTTAGCTCAATTTAGCGATGCACATTTGGAACTCTTGGTCCTAGTGCAGGTCTGCCTGAAAGTTCATCCTTACCCCAGCTCAAACATGAAAGTAGTTAAATTTATAGCCACAGAACAGTTAGAGTATACCTTCTACAAACTCAAAGCTAGTCTCAGACCAGATAATCAGCAATCGGACTGTAAAGCAGTATGCATTATAGCTCGATATTAAGTCAAAGATCCTTAGCAATACTCAAAACTTAAAATCTAAGTAATCTATGATATCTTTTCATAACCAAATATTCCCAAGGGCCAGCATAGGTTCAAAACTCGTTAGATAATGGGCCGCCCCTCTACTCTTCTCCACTTAAATACTAGGGTTTGTCTATGGTAAGTGTTGAACCCATCACGTGCGCCTAACCCCCACATTCAGCATCGCACTCTTACCACTAGACCGGAGCATCTGGGGCTCCACTTTATCCTATGATTTCCCAGCGGAAAACATATTGAGTCCAGCAAATAACCAATTTTTTAAAAACCATTACTAAGGTATGCATATCATAAAGTAAGTAAAAATGGAGGAAAGATTAATATCCAACCTTTGCATCATTTCGAACAAACTGAATACCATGGCCTGGATATATAGTTGAGGAACAAAACCAACATTTCTCCAATCTCATTGTGTTCTCCTGTTAAGCTGCCCTGATTCTCTCTGTAATATAACAATGTAATATTAAATAAAAACCATGAAACTAACAAGGACAAAGTGATTTAACAAGCAAAACTGGAGAGTTGTACACCAAAGATAAGATCTTTATAACATAAAAGCATCGACCAAATAAATAGTTCCAGCTCAACTATTGAGGAACTACTGTGAATAAAAAATACAAAGATATTCGACAAGAAAATAAGCTAAAAAAAAGAGAATGGTAGAAAATGTAAGAAAAAGGGGATGGAAGAGAGAGAATCACTCGGATCACGCAAAGAGGAAGAGAGTGCGGCGGCGGCGGCGGTAACGGAGGGGGAGCAAGTGGACGGTGGCGGAGAGCGGAGCAGCTAGCTGACCAATGAGCCTCAGAATGGCGGCAGAAACGAAATAGGGTTGAGGCCTCGGAACTATGCAAGCTCTCATTATCGTATTATAAGTCGCATCCTACTAAATATTAGTCGAACTGCGATTACGACGAATCAGGTTTTTTATTTTTTACTACTAGCCATTAAGTTATTTGGATTATACTAGTCTTACCATAGGTGCTTTAGGCGTTTTCCCATGTTAATGAATAAATATTTTTTTTAAAATTACATAAATCAATATTATTAAATAATATAATTGAATTTTAAAAGAAATAGATAAATTTCTAAAAATATAAATGTCGATCCTATTTACTAGGCAAAATATAGGATGAAACCCTGTAAAAAGAAGTCTTCAAAGAATAATAAGAATAACTTATAAAAATTATTGTTAATTCTTATCCTAATATAGAAACAAACAAGTAAAAATACTTTTATTACTATAAATTTTCAAATAATACAAATTGATAAATGGCATTATAAACTTAAAAGTTGACTAATATTTAATTAATAATTTATAACAAATAACATAATATATAATAATATAGGGAGTTGTCCTTTGTTGGAATATTTATGAAAAAAAGAAAATAATTAATGACAACTCATTTAGAATATATTTTTTGTTTTACTATTTCATTCTTATTGCTTCAAGTCTGCAAATATTAATAGAAAAATAATTATTGAGTATATGATATTCAGCCATTATTGTGTAAATTCTATTCATTTAGAATACATTTTTCTTTATGATTCTGCAAGTTGAAATAATTACTGATCGTAATTTTTAAATATTATACAAAAATTCAATAGATACAGTTTAAGTGAATTTTAAAGTTTTGTTATTAAGATTAACATGCAATATGTTATAGTTATGTTTCATATTCCAAATAAGGAAAATTTTATTTAAGGTAAAATCTTTTTTTTTTGGCAATGAAGGTAAAATCTTTATTGATTTAAACTTTTAATTATTAGATTTTTTTACATAATTCAAATAAAAAATATTTAATAATCAAAGTTTTAACTAATTTAAAATTCTACATATTTTAATAGTACAGTAATTGTTTCCAATGATTATGTTTATGTTGTTTCCAAACTATAAAGAGCTATATATTTATGTTTTTTTTACTTTTTTATATATTTCACCCGCATTATGTTAAAATTTGATTGTTAAGTTTTTTGTGGTTTTCATAACTTTAGATGGTCAGAATGGGTTAAAGATTATAGGTAGTCAAAATATAGATTACTGTCATGACCCGCCACATCATCATGCCACTTAGGTGTCACTTGGCATATATTTTTGTCATATGGAAGGGTCACATAAGTTAGGGAAAAGATCTTGGTGGAATATTCTAGAACTATGGAGAATTTCCTTAGAAAAGTTCTAGATATTTATGTATTTGTAGGAAGGTTCTAGAGAAATATAGAGGTTTCCTTAGGAAGACCCTAGAACCCTAGAATTGTTAGGAAAGTCCTTAGAAGAATCTAGATGTGTAGAATATTCTAGAGAAGGGATTTAGTTGTAAATATGAAAGAACTTGTAGAACAATTATAATTTACATACTAGCCCCTAGGTGATTAGTATAAATAGGGGCATTCATTTGTAATTCATCAACCAAGAAAACAATTAAGTTTTCTCTAATACAAACCTTGAACAATTCTCGTGTGTTCTTTTTTTCATTCTCTTAGCGATCTTGAAGGTAGTAAGGCTGACTTGGCATAGCAAGAACGTGAGCAAGTTGTGCAAGATCGTGAGCGAGTTGTCAAGTGCCGCACGTATACTTAGTTAACAACTAAGGACGTGACAACGTGGTATCAGAGCAAAGGTTATGACTAAGGAATGTTAGAAAGAATACAAGAGATTGCTAGAAGGAAGTTTTGTAGGGAACCATGGCCGGAATTACCAAGGGCTTGGTACTTGCAGAAGGGATCAACGCGAAGGTCCCTAAGCGAAAGCAGTATGGTGGTGCACGGGCTGCACGCGAGGTGGCAGATTGGCGGAAGCTAAGGGAGCTCCGATAGAGGCCACAATTTGGGAGTATGTACGCGAGTTCACTACCTTAATGTTGCAAATCTCGTCATTGTCCGAGGAAGATTTCCTCTTCTACTTCATGGATGGGTTGCAAAATTGGGCAAAGCATAAGTTAAGAAGACATCAAATAGCCAACATGAACGGGGCCATCGGAGTAGCCTAGTCACTTGTTGACTTCAAGATAAAGCCTGTCAAGTCCAAAGAAGGCAACGCCGAGAGGGATGAGGGAGATCATGATGAGGACAACGGGAAATGCATAGCCGAGGTATACAAGGGTAATGGTAAGGGGCCATCCCATAACGGATATGGGTCCAAGAGAAATGGCAAGGGGCCGGAAAATGGTAGGGAGTACATGCCTAAGGGAGGGTGCTACTTCTGTGAAAGATAACATTGGGCAAGTGAATGCTCAGAGCTTGGGAAGCTTGCAGCAATGATAGGGAACTTTGCTCAAGCATATAAGGATGACACAGGGGGAACCGCCTGTATTGGAGGGATGCGCTTGGAATCTAAACCGAAAGCAGAGGATTCCAAAGCCTATCTTGGCACCATGCAAATGGAGCATAATGGCAGCAAGAAAAGTTGGACGGACATAGTTGAAGAGGATGACGAGTTACAAAGTGATGGCATACTATCGGACTCAGACGATGCACCAAGCAGAGGGTTCAAGTTTGCTAGTAAGGCTGGACCACGCAGGGCAGCCAAATAGGGAGTGGAAGCATGGACTCGATGCTTAAGAAGCTGCTAGACTTGGTTGAGTGATGGGAAGATTCAGGCCAAGAGCAAGGAGGGGCATCCGATGGGCGGAGGATGGAGGCCATCATTGCTAGCCATCCAAAGTACAACCACATAAGAAGAAAGGTAGCTACTAGCCAGTACCTTGTGAAATGGGATAGCGAACCGCTTCATAGAGCATCATGGGTAATGGACAAAGATCTCCGACGACGTCAAGGCAAGGTGCGCATATGTGTCGATGCTTTGTGCCGAGGGCGGCAAAAAATTGGGTGGGGGAGAGTGTCATGACCCGCCACATCATCATACCACATAGGTGCCACTTGGCATATATTTTTGCCATATGGAAGGGTCACATAAGTTAGGGAAAAAAATCTTGGTGGAATATTCTAGAACTATGGAGAATTTCCTTAGAAAAGTTCTAGATATTTATGCATTTGTAGGAAGGTTCTAGAGAAATATAGAGGTTTCCTTAGGAAAACCCTAAAACCATATAGAATTGTTAGGAAAGTCCTTAGAAGAATCTAGCTGTGTAGAATATTCTAGAGAAGGGACTTAGTTGTAAATATGAAAGAACTTGTAGAACAATTATAATTTACATACTAGCCCCTAGGTGATTAGTATAAATAGGGGGCATTCATTTGTAATTCATCAACCAAGCAAAACAATCAAGTTCCCCCTAATACAAAAGCTTCCTTTGGCAATTCTCAAGTGTTCTAACATTTCTTGGCGATCTTGAGTGTAGTAAGGCTGACTTGGCATAGCAAGAACGTGAGCAAGTTGTGCAAGATCGTGAGCAAGCTGTCAAGTGCCGCACGTGCGCTTAGTTTAAGACTAAGGACGTGACATTACACTTTAATAACATAAGTATATTTTTCAAGAAAATAATTATATAGACTATACTTTAATTTGGGAGAAACGTATGCATTTCATGGAACCATAAAATGTTTAATGAAATCTGATACTATGTACATTTCTAATTAGTTTCTATTAATAATTTGTTCAATTTCATTTATTTTGATATCCTAAATATTTGGATTTCCTATGTAGTAGTTTAAATAAGGTAAACTTTAATAAGCAAAATTTTAGTTAACTTGAAAGTGCTAAATATTAGGGGAATAATTAAATGACTATATTATCCCGTGTAACCTCTATTTTTAAAGGGTAAAAAAGGCGAACGACATTTCGCTAAGGGCCTTCGTGCTTTGTAAATAATCTTTAGATTTAAACCTTCTCGATAAATATAGATAATCATTGGACATTAATTAAGAAACACTACATGAAAAAGATTTCTCAAATCTCCCAGTTGTAATTCTATTTTTTTTGTACCATTCTCGTTGGTGTCATTGGATTCTAAAAATAGTGAGGAATCAAAATAATAGCTCATATTTGTTTGACCAGAAAATGATAATCTTTGGTTAAACTAATTAATCAGTTATTAAGGGGAGTTAATCCTAATTAAAGTTAATAACTACAGATCTTAGATTAATGGTATGAAAAAAAGTGGGCAGTGAAGAAACGGATTTAATGCGCCAGCATTAAATGCATCAAATGTAATAATATGTTAGAGGTATCAGATATTGAATAGCATTAGATGTCATCTTCTTCCTCTATCTGACTTCCTGCAGAGTAAATAATCAATTTGAGTCTCGACCACCGAACTCCGGAAGGTGACCAAGTGCTCTCTCTTCTTCGGGAAACTCGAGTTTGCTATTGATAACTACGGATTCTAGCCTATCTTATGCTCTCTTTTGCTTAGGTTTTGGACCAAAAATGTGTAAAAGTATTCCCGAAAACTAATTTATTGTACTTGTTTGCAGGGTTTGGTCAAAATGAAGCAAGAAATTCATAACCAGCTCATAAAGGAGTTAAACCTGTACAAGTTCAAAGAAGAGATAAAAGCGCTGACAGTGAAGGAAAAGAGCGGCCACGGAAGGTTCACCGCTGAGGTGGCCACAATTACGCTGACAGCGGAATTGAGGTTCAGAGAAGGTGTTTTGGATGCAGACAGGGACTGTTGATTGCGATGAAATAGCACGGCCGTGGAATACCTAACGCGGCCGCAGTACTAATTCCGCTGAGGGCGAAATAGAGATTCAGATGCCTGAAAATTTGAGCTTAAATGAAGAGCGCAGTCTGCGAACATTTTACGCAGTCGCGGTTGAAGACAACGCTGAGGCAGTCTCTTTTACACGCCCAACGAAATCAAGCCAGCCCCAATCTAAAATGGAAGAAACACGGTCCGCGCTTGCTTTTGCACGGCCGCGAATGTTCAAGGCTGAGGCGCTCAGTATTGCGCTAGCAGCGGAACATCCATAGGGGTATTTTTGTCCAGTAATTTCAGCTATGTGTAAATAGATCTTTTTCACATTTTTAGGTCATCTTTTGCTTTGAGGAGCTCGTGAACAACCATATTTTACTACTTTGAGTAATTTTATAGTAGTTTTAGCCTATTTTCTTAGATTTTGTTCTTGTAATCAACTTTTATGGCATATATTTCATCTTCATATTTGATTTCTACCTTTATTATGAGTAGCTAAACCCATTAGCTAGAGTTGTGACCCAACCCTAGTGTGGGTATTTAATGGGTCTTCAATTTTAGGGCTTAATTGTTTATGGGTTAGTGCTATTTAGTTCGATTCATGCTTTAATTGTAGAATTGGTGGTTGCAAACACTGATTCATGCCTTTATAACTCAGACTCTTCTTGAGAAAGAGGGACTAAGTCTAGGAAATTCAGGCTAACAAGGAATTGGGGTGAATTCAAGAGATTGATAGCCCCAATTAAAGGGTTAAACCTAGAGATAGTAATACCCGACTTTGCCAATTTTACTCGTATTGTTTGAACACCCAATTGGGCTTGAGAAAGCCAATTAGGACAAAGTCACTCAAACTACTGAGAGGTATAGAGTGAGTAATTATGTGTAATGGTTATGTCACGACCCCTAATATAACAAGTTTGTCCTAAAGTTTAGATCCCATTAGATACTCAACTAGGTGTCAGTCACTTCCCTAGTGCCTTTTATCAATTGAGAAAACTCTTACAAAAATATTGTACTTAGTTTATTTTCAACAATCAATAGCATTACAAGCAGAATAGTAACAAATCCAAACATGGTTAGAAGTGCAACTAAAAGCAACACCCATAGCTAGATTAGATAGAAACCCAACTCCCAACCAATATTAACTCCTTGTAGAAATCGATCCCGACCCTTCGGGTAAAAGCTGCATCGACCACTCCTTGCCATTATATAGTAGTGTAGGGTTGGAGCCGATCAGCTATCGCCAAATAAAATGCTCTAGCAAAGTCCAGCAGAGACGTTTCTCCTCTGTTTCTATCTCCAATACCAAAGCCACCATGCACATCATCATACCCCCCAGACGTCGCTCCAATGTGGCCGTTGAAATCTCCTCATACGAAAAGCTTCTCGGTATACGGAATATCACGCACCATTTCATTCAAATCCTTCCAGAAATGTCTCTTAACTTCCTCATCCAAACATGCTTAGGGTGCGTGCGCACTGATTATGTTCAAAGTAAAACCTCCAACAACTAGCTTAATAGTCATCAACCTATCATTTACCCTCCTAACCTCCACCACTAGTTCATGGAGGTCCTTATCAACCAAGATACCTACCCCGTTCATGTCCCCAACCCTCCCAGAATGCCATAGTTTTAACCTGTCCACATCCTGCACCTTATCTCCTACCCACCTAGTCTCATGTACACAAGCTATATTAATCTTCCTTTCTCGAGAATCGTTGCTAACTCTACAGATTTTTTAGTCAAAGTTCCTATGTTTCAAGACCCCACTCTCAGCCTAGTAGCTCCCTCAGCCCTCTTACCCCCTTACCACCCACACCCCCTCCCCCGCGATGACACCCCCGAGGACAAGACCTTACCCTACCATAATTCATCAAAGCCACTATAATCTAGGAGTCACTACGGAAGCACTATCCCGAAAACAAGCAACAAAAATAAAATGAATAACCGAAATATAATATAACACTAAGGTCACAAAACAGGTGAAGAACTAAAATAAAGGACGTAACGAAAACTATAATCTACAACTAAAGGTCAGAGAAACAGGTGAAGAAATAAAATAAAGACACTAAAGGGAACTCTGATCTACAACTAAAGGTCAGAAAAACAGATGAAGAAATACAATAAAAAAGCTAAAGGATGTATAATATACAACTAAAGGTCAAAAGGAAATGTGCAAAACTAGAGCAGAACTACTAGGGGATATATTAAATAAAGATTCAAAATAAAGATGTAAACAGGTATATAACAATATAAAAGTGTAGGCAAGACTATCACTAATGCAATTAATTTGAGTATGCTAGGGCAAATACTAATTAAAGATTCAAGAACAAATAGGCAGAAAATGAGCTACAATTATGCTAAAATATCAAACTATTAAAATATCAAAATAAGAGAGGAACAATAGAACCTTGATTATACTGCAGCCCTTAAAGTTAATGGAAATCTGGCTGGTGGTGATGGATTGTGATGAGCTGGCTGAGAGGGACAATCCAAGAAACTTGGGCCAGTCGTTTTTGAGCCTCGATTATTGGGAGGAGACGCACGTGCCGGAAAACCACCGATGTGAAGCCTCTCCTCTAAAAAATATATGTTTTAATCTGTTCAAGGATATGAATTTACTGTTGTTGTTGAATTCTTATAGTACTTCTTATCTGGTATAAATATGGAATGATGGAAGATCAAGTTTTAACTTTTCCACTCCTAGATATATATTATCCTCTTTATCAGCTACCTACAGCAGTAACATACGTAAATATAAATGATATAACTGAAACAAAAATTAATTCGAGCCCACTGAATTCACAGTGTTTCCTTAAGGAATTTAATCCCCTCCTAGTACCCAAGGTTATGGATTATTTCCTCCCAGGATAGAACGAATTACACACTGGTGTAGCGGTACTTCAAACCCTAGTATTTCAGCGAACGCAAAGTTCGGCAGCAAATCACACTTACAGTTGCTTTGTTTGTAGTTTTAAAACAATGCAGAACAAGGGAGGAGAACTCAGAAGTCGAATGGAAATTCTGAGAGGAAGGAATGCAATGTATAGCCGATGTTGAATTCTTACTGAAGAGGATATCAAATTGCAATTCGTTTTTCCAGTGTATACACAGTGTATACAGAGTGTAGTTTGAGTATACAGAGTGTATATCAATTATATACAGAGTGTATATCAATTGTATACTGAGTGTTTTGAGTGTTTTTTCCGGTGTGTTCTTCTTTCTCTACAACTTCTGCTCTATTTATAGCAGTCATGTGAGAGAAATCTGCCCCCTCCATGGTGGAACAAGCATTAGGATATCATGGAGGAAGCACTTACATGGTGGAATGAACACTTACTTGGTGGGAGGTGCACTAGGCATCTTGTTGCTTTCTTGGTGCAACACAATACACGGATTGGAAAACATCTGTTACAAACACAGATTGTATCACGTTAATATTCACTATTAACAAATAAATTTGGCCCAAATAATTAATCAATCAATCGATCATTTGATCAAATCCGAATCCAAATCCAAATCCAAATCCCATTTCCCATTCACTCTCATTTTAAGACTATTTCATCTTAAACAAAAACTCAACAACCCCCCACATGAATGGGGAATGGCTATATCATGGAAGTATGCATGAAAAACTTGTGTGATTTGCAAGCAAGAATTAATTGCATCTGGATAAGTAGGTTTCCCTTTGAACTTTCCGTAGTGAACTTATGTCGGATATACTCAGTCAATTGGTAGATTTGATATCTTTGAACCGTCGAACTTTAGTGTATACCTAGACAACCATAAGTCACACAATCAATCCCTTAACCGTCTTTGGTTCTCATTGTTGTGTTCGTTTCATCCATGAACACTGCCTGGTTTCATAATTGCGTAGAGAATTGGCTTTGCAAAATTCTCCTTGAAGTGGCTAACACTTCACACTTACATAGGTGATTCCTAAACGTGTCATCCCGTAGATATACTATTTGATATACCTTGTATCAAATTTAGAAATCATTAAAAAGCCTTAATGCTTTATCCTTGGTACTGAACATTGTCTCATCACGAGAATGGACTAAAAAAAATTTGTTGACAATGTTGAACCGTCATTAATGACTTTGTTTGATCTCCTTGAACCTAGATCTTGGGATCTCCAGTCTTCTAGGTAGAGTTACCGCCACAATGACTTGTTCTCGGCCATAGTCCCATTCCCCTCGATGATTTCTCAACTACCTCTCTAGTTAGGCCTTTTGTAAGTGGATCTGACACATTATCACTTGACTTTACATAGTCAATCGTGATAATTCCTCTAGAGAGAAGTTGCCTAACGGTTTTATGTCTTCGTCGTATATGACGAGATTTACCGTTATACATAACGCTCCCAGCCCTTCCAATTGCCGCTTGGCTATCACAGTGTATGCATATTGGTGCCAACGGTTTGGGCCAAAATGGAATATCTTCCAAGAAATTCCGGAGCCATTCAGCTTCTTCACCGGCTTTATCTAAGGCTATGAACTCAGCCTCCATTGTAGAGCGGGCAATACATGTTTGTTTGGACGACTTCCAAGATACCGCTCCTCCACCAATAGTGAATACATATCCACTTGTGGACTTCGAATCAGTTGAACCGGTGATCCAATTTGCATCACAATATCCTTCAATCACCGCAGGATATTTACTGTAGTGCAAATCAAAGTTTTGGGTATGTTCTAAGTATCCCAAAACTCGTTTCATTGCCATCCAATGAGATTGACCTGGATTGCTCGTGTATCGACTTAGTTTACTTATAGCACAAGCTATATCTGGTCGTGTACAATTCATGATGTACATTAAGCATCCCAACACACGAGCATAATCCAATTGTGATATGCTTTGGCCTTTATTCTTTGCTAGTGCAAGATTTACGTCAATTGGAGTCTTTGCAACTTTAAAGCCCAAGTGCTTGAATTTTTCAAGTACTGTCTTAATATAATGAGATTGTGACAATGCCAGACCTTGAGGAGTCTTTTGGATCTTAATCCCCAGAATTAAATCCGCAATTCCCAAGTCCTTCATATCAAACTTGCTAGTTAGCATACGCTTAGTAGCATTTATGTTGGCAATGTTATTACTCATTATCAGCATATCATCCACATATAGGTAAACAATGACTATGTGATTTGGAACATTTTTAATGTACACACATTTATCACATTCATTTATCTTAAAACCATTTGACAACATTGTTTGGTCAAATTTCGCATGTCATTATTTGGGTGCTTGTTTTAGTCCGTAAAGGGACTTAACAAGTCTACATACCTTATTTTCTTTACCTGGAACCACAAACCCTTCAGGTTGTTTCATGTAAATTTCTTCCTCCAACTCTCCATTTAAGAAGGCCGTTTTAACATCCATTTGATGAATTTCAAGACCATACACTGCAGCTAATGCTACTAATATCCGTATGGACGTAATCCTTGTAACTAGGGAGTATGTATCAAAGTAGTTAAGACCTTCTCGTTGTCTATACCCTTTGACAACAAGTCTTGCCTTAAATTTATCAATAGTGTCATCATCTTTCATTTTTCTCTTAAAAATCCATTTAGAACCCAAAGGTTTATTTCCAGGAGAAAGATCAACCAATTCCCATGTATGGTTGTTCAATATGGTTTCTATTTCATTATTGACTGCCTCTTTCCAGAACAATGATTCCGAAGAAGACATAGCTTCTTTAAATGTTCGAGGCTCATTTTCCAATAAGAAAGTCACAAAATCTGGTCCAAATGAAGTAGACGTTCTTTGACGTTTACTACGTCTTGGATCCCCCTGATTAAATGTACTTTCTTTTGTTTCTTCCCGAGGTCGTTTAGATTCTTCACCAATCGACTCACATTCCTTTTTATACGGATATATATTTTTAAAGAACTCAGCATTATCTGATTCTATAACCCTATTATTATGAATGTTGGGATTTTCTGATTTATGAACCAGAAATCGATATGCTTTACTATTAGTCGCATATCCTATGAAAACACAATCAATTGTTTTTGGTCCTATTTTTACCCTTTTGGGTTTAGGAACTTGCACTTTTGCCAAACACCCCCACACTTTAAAATAATTCAAGTTGGGCTTCCTTCCTTTCCATTTTTCATATGGAATGGATTGTGTTTTGCTATGGGGTACTCGATTTAGTATTCGGCTGGCCGTAAGAACGGCTTCCCCCCACAAGTTCTGTGGCAAACCAGAACTTATCAACAATGCGTTCATCATCTCCTTTAATGAACGATTCTTTCTTTCCGCAATCCCATTGGATTGGGGCGTGTAAGGGGCTGTTGTTTGATGAATAATTCCATATTCTAAACATATTTGTTCAAAAGGAGATTCATATTCACCACCCCTATCACTTCTTATCATTTTGATTTTCTTGTTAAGTTGTGTTTCAACTTCATTTTTGTATTGCTTGAATGCGTCTATTGCTTCATCTTTACTATTAAGTAAGTAAATATAGCAATATCGAGTACTGTCGTCAATAAAAGTTATGAAATACTTCTTTCCACCGCGAGATGGTATTGACTTCATATCACAAATGTCTATGTGAATTAAGTCTAAAGGATTTGAGTTCCTTTCTACCGACTTATAAGGATGTTTAACATACTTAGATTCCACACATATTTGACATTTTAATTTTTCGCATTCAAACTTAGGCAATACTTCCAAGTTAATCATTTTTCGCAAGGTTTTATAATTGACATGACCCAAATGTACATGCCATAAATCATTTGACTCAAGTAAGTAAGAAGAAGCTGAAGTTTTATTATTAGTTTCAACAACTATTACATTCAGCTTGAAAAGGCCCTCAGTAAGGTAACCTTTTCCTACAAACATTTCATTCTTACTAATCACTACCTTGTCAGATACAAAAACGCACTTAAAACCGTGCTTTACAAGAAGTCCAGTAGAGACTAAGTTCTTTCTAATCTCGGGAACATGAAGGACGTTGTTCAAAGTCATGACCTTGCCAGAAGTCATCTTGAGAAATATCTTACCGTATCCTTCAATGTTTGCTGTAGCAGCATTTCCCATAGAGAGCGTCTCTTCGGGTCCAGCAGAAGCATATGTAGAAAATGCTTCCCTCACAGCACAAACATGGCGAGTGGCTCCAGAATCAATCCACCACTCCTTTGGGTTTCCTACCAGGTTGCATTCAGAAAGCATGGCGCACAAGTCATCAACATCATCATGCTTTTCTACCATGTTTGCTTGACCCCTTTGCTTGTCTTTCTTCCGAGCACGACACTCCGTAGATTTGTGTCCGGTTTTCCCACAGTTGTAGCAGTTTCCACTGAACCGCTTCTTGCTTGGGTTGTATTTCGGACCAGAAGCCTTCTTTCTCTTTTTGTTATCTTCAACAATATTTGCTCCCATTATTGTTGAATTTCCACGGCCTCTCCTTTCAGCAGCTTTATTGTCCTCTTCGATTCTCAATCGAACAATGAGATCTTCAAGGGACATCTCCTTTCGTTTGTGTTTCAAATAATTTTTAAAGTCCTTCCACAATGGAGGCAACTTCTCAATTATTGCTGCTACTTGGAATGTCTCATTGATGACAAGACCTTCAATGAAAATTCTGTTAGTAAAATTACTAAAAATTTTACTTTCAACATTAGCATTCATTTGAAATATACCTTCAGCAAGTAGATCATGAATAATCACTTGTAACTCCTGTGAGCACGTGATTTTTGCTTTACGGAAACTACTCCAAAAGAAATCGGAAAAGAAATAAAACAGGTTACCTTCGGGTACAATTTTGAGGGTTTGTGTAACATTTTTTGATAATTGTTTTGTCCGTAAATGCTCACCTTGCTATAGTTAAAAAATACAAAAAATACATGTTGCATGCATTTAGGGAAAATGGTATATTTACGAATTAATTAACCATAATTTGGTTTTGAAAGCGAAAATCACAAAATATGCATTGTTATTCTATTTGTTGTCATGGTAACTTTATTAGATGTTTTAATTCATGTGATAATTGTTGTTAGGTATTAATTAATATTTGTGTGTTTAATTTTGGTTTTTAGGAATTTTTATCAAATTATAAAGAAGGAGAATACCGGATTTGGGCCAAAATTTAAATGAAAAATCAGGCCCAAACCAATTACCACAACCCAGTCCAAACCCAGGCTTCCCAGGCATGCCCCCAAACGACGCCGTATCAACATCCCCATCCTGAGCCATTGATTGATTCAAATGAACGGTCCAGATCAGGCCATTCACTTACCCAAACGACGCCGCATAGGGCATTTGATCTGAACCCTCCCTCCAGTCCAATCCAACGGTCCAAGATCCCTTTCAGCAACCCGTTTCCAAACCCAACCCAGTAATCGATTCAAACCGACCCCCCCCAACCAATGCCAAACGGTGTCGTTCCCCATTAAGTGAAAGATCCTGGCCATCGATCTCACTTCATCCAACGGCCAGGATCTAACCGCCCACTACGTATATAAGCTTAAACCTTTACCCCACGCCCCTATCCGAACACCCCCCTTCCATCGTCCCAAACACAAACCCAAACCCCCGTTCCAAACCCTAGCCGCCCCCATACACTCTCACCGTGAACCCGGCGACAACGATGCCGGTGGCCACCAAAGTAACACCCTTGATGCACCCAACCACCCTGAACACGGATCTGCAAACCGTTGGGTTCGAATCAGTCCCCATCGTCTTGAATCTTCGTTTGAAGGTTCGAGCAAAACCCTAACCTACACCAACCCACCCCAGTTTCACACCAGTCACCACCCTGGCCTCACTCGTGACCAAACCAAGCTTGGTTTGGTCCGAATCTAACCACAAATCCTCAAGCCCTAAATCAGACTGGTTCGAACCCTAGAACACAAGAACCCTGGAATCCGGCCAGATTAAATGGAGGGTTGGGGTTTAATAGACCTTAATCGAAGTGTTCTCGGTTGGGAACACCTCGATTAAAGTCTGTTCGACCTTAAATGGGCAAATCTAGTTCAGGCCTGGGTCGTCTGTGTTTGAGCTTCCAGAGTGAGTTCCCTTTCTCTTTTCTGTTTTTGTTTAAATGTTGTTTGGGTTTGTCAGCATGTTTAATTGGTTTGTTTGGTAATTTCTGATATTTCCTTCCAATTTGTTCTCTATCTTCGTAAGACCTTTTATTTGGTCGATTGTTCTTCTGTTTATGTTTGAATACGTATGATAAGATGCATATTCGATTTGATTAATATCGTTGAACAGATAATTCATATGGGTTCCCTGTGTCGTGCAAAATTGTTGAAGGCAGTTGATGCCTTATTTGTGTTGTTTGCTTGATCGACTGATTGTTCTATGTTATAATTAGTGTAGTCGATTAGATAAACGTCGTCGATTAGTTTTATAGGACTGAATGTGCAAATATTCTGATTCGTATGGCTTCTTATGACTGATCGAATCATTGTCGTTTAGCTGATTGTTTGACATTATATGTGAATGGTTTGTAGCTGCAATTGTAATAGCTAGAGTTTAGTTTAGGGCAGCTTGAATTAGAACTTTCAGAAAGTTCAAAAGTTCCTGCTGCTGAAGTAGGGTAATACAGTAATAATCAAGGGTTGACAGGGGTAGTTTGGGGGTGTGAAAAGAGCAGAAATGATTAGTTTAAGTGAGCTGACAATAGGGTACTGAAATAGCATTAAACTAATACAATAGTGGGGAACAAAACTTGATAGCATGGGGTAATGGAAGACTGTCAGCTCCCCATACCATTTGGGGGCACAAAACACATGATATTGGGGAATAAAGGGGTATGGGCAGAGTTGAGAGCTGGGGGGAAACGAGGCAGCCTGGGGGCTTGCTTGTATTTTGCCTATAAATAGGCTCATTTAAGGTAGAGTAAGGGGTTAGACATCAGAGTTTAAGGGGAGAAAATCAGAAATTAAGGGCTGGACAATTTTAAGTGTTGAGAGTTAAAAGAGTGCTGGAGTTCTGAACATAACAAGCAGAAATCACTGTGTTTCTGCACCTGCTTTCTTTCTCTGTTTGGTATGGTTTGGTTAGGCACACTGCTGGGTTTCAGTTTAGCTCTCCTAGGTTCTTTACTTGCTAAAACTATTTCAGTTGAGTATCTTGGTTCTCTGTTTGGACTGAAAGTCCACTGGTTGTTGCTGTTGGGTTTGTCTGAAATTGCTGCTGGATTTTCTTCTAAGTTTGCTGTTGAGTTTTGGTCTATTATTGGGCCATCCCTATTGTTGTTGTTGTTGTGTTGTTGCATACTATCCTGCTGATCATTCTCCTTCTTCTTTTGCTTTCCTATACCAGGTACACGATTGATACACTGTCAATGTAAGCTGAAATTTGAGGCATGAATACAAAGAAAGTTGGAAGAG
Source organism: Nicotiana sylvestris (assembly GCF_000393655.2). Classification (NCBI taxonomy): domain Eukaryota; kingdom Viridiplantae; phylum Streptophyta; class Magnoliopsida; order Solanales; family Solanaceae; genus Nicotiana; species Nicotiana sylvestris. Next base: position 80,613,019 of record NC_091068.1, on the reverse strand, counting down.
TTGAAGTTATTTCGAATTAGCTTTAGAAAATGTATTGAAACAATAGGTTGCCTGCATGATAGTTTACTTTCCCTAATAGAACTATGTGGTTAGCTATGATGTAATTGAACTTTTATACCTATCATTCAGTTGGAAAACTCTATGTGTTGCTTATAATTGAAAGGGATTAATGTTGTAGCAGCCATGTTCTATTAATTCATTATTGTGTTTGCCAAGAAGCATGTTAGGTACCCAATAGTTCCTTCTTTAAACAAATGGTCTGTTTTAAGTTGTTAGGAATATGATTTGATTAAGGCAAGCAATACATTGCATTTCAGCTTCCCCCCCCCCCCTTTTTCGTTTATAAATGTTAAACACATATCAAATAAGTTGAATAGGCCCAATTGGAATAAGAGTGGCCTAGGCCGAATTTAACTTCATGCACATTAGACCTGGGCCCATAACTGCCAAACGGACTACCCGTATCTCGTCCCTCTTTCAACAAATCACGTTCGAAACTTAACTATAACAACTCATAAGTATGTAAATACAGTAGGACCTTTCCATTTTTTAGAGACAAACAAAGATATGAAATCATAGTTGCTTTTAGGTTTGCCTTTAAATAAAATTGAGATGAGCCTCGCCCAAATAAAATGCATAAATTGCGGGGCCCTCGTTAAATGTATATATTAAATATTTAGATTTTGGGACGGACCGTTTATCAAATTTCACGACTTTTCCCCAAAGTAATAACACGTTAGTCACTGTTAGGCACGTACTTTTAATAATTTACGTTCCTAAAATTGGGTGCACATTTATGTGACCCAAATCCATATCTCAACGAAGTCGAGATGTGTCGTTAATCACGGGTACATTAATTGTGACGTGGTTTGAGATGTATTTCCATGACGTTGCAAATTCCTTTTTAAAAATAAGGAATGAGACGAGCCTCGACAAACAAGAATACACAAATTGCGGGGCCCTCAACGGACAGTTATTTCAAATGCTTAGATTTCGAGACAGGCCGCATAGCGAACTTTACGGCTTTTTCTCAAAAAAAAATAACGACGCGTTAGTATCCTTAGGCGCGTATTTAATAATGTTATCTTCCTAAACTCGGGTGCACATTTATGTGACCCAAATCCAAATCTCAACAGAGTCAAAGTGTGTCGACGACCACGGGTACATTGATTGTGACGCGGTTCGAGATACATCTTCACAACGTTGCAATTCCCCGTAAAACAATAATAAATAATAATGAAAGCGGTAAAGAGTTAAAATCTGCACATAAGTTCATATTTGCATAAAATCAGATAATCAAGCCGAACATAACAGTTGAGCGACCGTGCTAGAACTACGGAACTCGGGAATGCCTAACACCTTCTCCCAAGTTAACAGAATTCCTTATCCGAATTTTTGGTTCGCGACCTGTAATATGGAGTCATTCTTTTCCTCGATTCGGGATTAAATTGGTGACTTGGGACACCCTAAATCTCCCAAGTGACGACTCTGAAACAAATAGACAAATCCCGTTTCGATTGTCCTTTAATTGGAAAACCTCCTTCACCCCTGCGGGGCCGGAAAAAGGAGGTGTGACAGCTCTGGCGACTCTACTGGGGACCTTTAACCCAGAACCACTGGTTCAGGGTTAAGAATTCGAGCTTAGATTATTATTTGGCTTTATTTATTATCTGATTTTATTACATGTTTTAGCCTAAATGTGCAAAATGTTGCTCTTACCGCTTTGATATTACTTGGACTGTATATATAAACTATGCCGAAACCCCTCTCTTCTCTCTCTTGAGGAGTGCACGCTGGTCGTGACTTCTTTCTGTTAGTGTCATATACCAAAATAGAATGAGGATTCGGAGGAGTTGCAAAACCGGATGGCCCTTTGGTTACCGGTACACATCTCCCATCCTCGGCTCGAGTTGTCCGCTCGGGTAAGCCAGGTCTAGAACAAACACCCAAGTTTTAAAACTTAGTATAACGAAGCCTCATGCCGGATCCTTAGTGGGAACGCTTATTTGCATCATGTGCATTTGACTTAGGGGACTCAACACAGGAGTTGAGTCCGTCTAGGACTAGCAACCTGAAATGAAAAGACCATCCCGCTACATCCTGTTTGCGTTATGCATTTATTTGCTTCAGACTTGAATGCTGACCGGTTTTGAAAGATCTGGAGTGTGGGAAAATTGTGAGGAAAAAGAGAGTAAGGTAATAGTATAGAGAGTTAATTGCCTATTTTAGAAAAACCATGCCCAAATGTTGTCGAAGTTTTGCCGAAATTTTGGGAAAATGAAAAAAAAGAAGGGAAAAATGTTTATATATATATAGTTTGTTTCACTCAAAAAATCAAAACAAAATAGTCTTTTATTTTGGTTTGGAAAAAAAATAGTTTGTCACGTTTCCAAAATTTGGTTTATAGTCTCTACCCGAACTACGCCAGTTTGATTCTCGCAGGGTGTGAGATACGTAGGCAACCCCCATCGAGTCCAACTTTCGTTCGGCAAGAATAATCCAAAAGAACAAAAATTTTACTTTTATTTGAAAATAGTTAGGGTGATGCCATTCTTTTCAGAAATAGCCGAATGTCCCTAAAAGGGCACCGGAAGGTTGTTTTCGCGAGAACAACTGCATATGGTCGTTTTTCAAGTTTTTCATCGGTTAGCCAACACAGCCTTAAAATCTTCGTCTTCGAGGTATTGAAAGGCCGTATTCGCAAAACCGGATTTTATTTTTGAAAAAAAGGGGAAAAGAAAAAGTGTGTCAATTTTGTCTTTGAGTCAAATGAGTCTGGATTTTTGCTTAATCACCCTAATAAACATGCAGAATGAGCACAAGTCCAAGTTTGCCGGTAACAGTTAGGAGCAAGATCCCTTTGGAGTTGCGCTTGTGGTGGGAGGATTTGGAAAAGTCAGAACAAGACAAGATCAAACTGCATCTGGGAGGTCTGACCAGTTTGTTGAATGTCAGGCCCAGATGCGACATCATAAAGGCTTTGGTTACATTTTGGGACCCGGCCCACAATGTATTCCACTTCTCGGATTTTGAACTCACCCCAACCTTAGAAGAGGTAGCAGGCTACATGGACGTTACTGAGGGGTTAAGGCACAAATATCTGATCGCTCAGAGAGCCGTAAATTCGCACAAGTTCATGGATCTACTGAAGATAAGCAAGAGAGTCCTGTACTCTGAATTGGATAGGGGTTTTTCTACTTTGCAATTCACATACCAGAGGTATGGGCATATAGGAGGGTTCGATGATCCGGAAAGCGGTGTTTGCAGCAGAGGGAATCAGACAAAGTGGGATGAACATAGGCAGTTCGCCTTCATGGTAGCATTCTTGGGCATTGTGGTGTTTCCCCGGAAAGATAGAAATATCGATTTGAAGGTGGCTGGAATTGTCAAGGTCCTGATTACCAACGACAAAAGCATGCTTGCTCCTATGATAGTGTCCGAGATATACCGAGCTCTCACAGCCTGTAAAGCAAGGGCAGATTTCTTCGAAGGGTGCAATTTGTTATTGCAGATGTGGATGATCGAGCACTTATGTCATCATCCTCAGTGTGTGCGCTATATATCTACGAACGAAGGCTGCATCGAAGGATATAACCTGAGGGTTTCAGGGCTCAGATTATCGGAAGGGTTTGAAGACTGGGTATCCTATCTCCGTGCCATCACCGCAGTACAAATAGATTGGACATTGGGTTGGCTTCCTGTTGAAGAGATTGTGTACATGCCCGCCACTAGTCCTTACTTCCTCTTAATGGGACTCAGAGGTGTTCAGCCTTATGCTCCTTATCGGGTGATGAGACAATTGGGAAGATGTCAGGTGGTACACCCAGACGAAGATCTCAGTATTTATGTAGTCGAGGTCAGCAATGACGGCCAATTTCATGAAAAAATAGTTCGTTATATATGGAGCGAATGCCAGTATTTGCCGGCGAATACTTGAGTGTGTGACCTATCCAGAGGTGAAGTCTCACCTGCTTATCTCGCTTGGCATATAAAGAAGAGCACTGCGAGAGACGAACCAGAACGGCCAACCAAAAGACCTCACCTCCAAGATTTTGTTGAGTCATCGCAAGAACAATGGGGCTGGTTTGCAAAAGAAGAAAACTACAGGGCAGAAATAGGCAAGCTAAAGCAACAGATTAGGGACCTGGAATTTGAAAATGATGTGCAAGTTGCTGCCAACAAAAGGGAAAAGAATAAGTTGGCCCAAGAAAACAAGGCCCTGAGAGCCCGAATCCGCCAAGACAGAAAGAATGTCGGTGACCAACAGAAAAATCGGTCCAATGAGAGGTTGATAGCAGAGCTAAGGAGTCAGGTCAGCAAAAGCTGAGAGGACTTGGAGAGATCTGAAGCTTGCATAGCAAGAATGAGGGTCAGATGGGCAAAAAGTACAATGACCCGGAGGAAGCATTTGCAACAAGTCATAAGGGATTCTGAAATGAGCATCGGGCTATTAAGGAAAACGAACTCCACTCTTCAGGAGCGGATCTTCAAACAAGCCCGAGATGCCCAAGCTGACAGAAGGCGCTGTTATGATGTGATGACCAGAATGGAAAAACAAATGGAAAGGTTCCAGGATCGACTCGCCGACAATGCTCAAACACTGGGACTGAAAAACCGGCGAATAAAGCACTTATTCAGGGAAAGGGACAACATCCGAGATAAGATTGACGAGATTGGGCACTACATTTACAAGAGATGCTTGGCGTGTGAGCAGATGCCTCGTGATACCCTACTCGCCTCTATCATGGGCTATGTTCACCGGATCATGAATGAGTTGAAAATCTTACAAAGAGGTCTCACACCAAAGCCCGCGGAAAAGTCGAACGATGCCTCGCGAGCACCTAAGTTGAAATCCTTAATGTATCCCTAGTTCGAGTCTTGTTTGTTGACTTTACGGGTCTGTTATCTTCCCCTATGTTGTTTTTTGTTTCTTTTATCGAGTCAGGTTGGGAATTTTGGAATCTGTACTATTGCTGTTCTTTGTTTAAAATAAGTAGTTTGTAATAGCAAATTTTGGTGATGAATTGAATGATTCCAAAAGAGTTTTGCGTCTTTTACTTTGTGGCAGAACTATGCCCGGTCTGATTTATGCGGGGACGTGATACGTAGGCAATCCACATAAGATTTGACCACCACTAAAAGAAAAGAAAAAAAAAGAAAAAAAAAGAAAAAAAAAAGAAGGAAGAAAGAAAGAATAATAGAGAGAAAAATGGGGGTCCCCAAAACACTTTAAAGGCACAAATAAAGCAAGCCGGGATGACGCATGCGTTTGGAGCAAAACATGTTAGAAATGATTAACTGCCTAGGAGCATTGCATCCCCAATGTGCTATTATTAAAATCTGTTAAACTCTAACGCTAATAAGTTTGTTGTTTTCCACAAATACCAGATAGTTAGTCGTTAAAGCGTTCTGACAACACACCCTTATCAGACCAGATCCAAGGGACTTGTACCAACAAGCATGACTACTTCAGAAAATAGTGTCGAGGAAGAAAGGCCGGTAAGCCAGTTGTTGAAAAAAGCGATGGAGAAGATAGAAAGAATGGGATTGGAGATGAATGCGATGCAGTTAGCCTTGGCTAAAGTACAAAAGAGCTCTGAACCACCCGTTGCTCTTACACCAGGGCACATGCCGGAATACCCTCACTCTGGCCCTTCAACAAGCCTCCCGAATCACCGCTATTATCAGGAGAGAAGCCCCCATGATTCCCAAGCTCCACCACTCCATCAACCTTTCCCACCACCAAATGTTCTCACCTTTATGGGACCCCCACCAGCCACACTGCAAAGATCAACTAGTGAGCCGTTGTTTCAGGCTCACGATGCGTAGTACTATCCCCCTGAACCCACATTCAATGCACCAGAACCCCATACCTATAATCCACACTTGGAGGTACCGGCGGAGATTGAAAAGCCGGTTAAGGTCTCAGAGCAAGATGAGGTAATGAGGAAGTTTAAAAGCCTGGAGCAATCCTTCAGGAGCATGCATGGATTGGGTAACCAGGTCAGCGTGGCCTACAAGGATCTATGCCCTTTTCCGGACGTCCAACTCCCGGCTGGGTTCAAGATGCCTAAGTTTGACTTATATGAAGGGCATGGTGATCCTATGGCACATTTACGGGGTTTTTGCAGCAAAATGAGAGGCACAGGCGGCAAAGATGAGCTACTGATAGCTTATTTTGGTCAAAGCTTGAGTGGATCGGCATTGGAATGGTATACTAGGCAAGATCCCAGCAGATGGTACACTTGGGATGATCTAGCGCAGACTTTCGCGGGTCACTTTCAATACAATCTCGAGATAGTCCCTGACCGTCTCACATTACTAAGGACCGGAAAGAAGCCTGGGGAAAGCTTTCGAGAGTTTGGTTTCCGCTGGAGGGAACAGGCAGCCAGGGTTGATCCTCCCATGAGAGAGGGAGAAATGATGGACTACTTCCTATAAACGCTGGATCCAACTTACTTTGGTCACTTGGTGATGACGGTTGGAAAATCCTTCAATGAAGTAGTAAAGATAAGGGTCATGATAGAGGAGGGACTGAGATCCGATAAAATCCTGAATTACTCAGCGCTCAAGGCAACGACCCAGGCTATTCAGAGCGGCACGGGAGGTGCGCTAGGAAGGAAGAAGAAAGAAGAAGTCGCCACAGTTGAGGCAGGCAGTTGGTCCAGGTCCAGCAAACCATACTACAACCAACCCAGACCCCACATGCCAAATTATCCATACAGCCCGCCACAACACTACTATCCACCTCAGGAACCACACTTCTCCTTACACCAAGCCCAAACATACACTCAGCCTCTGGTTCGCCTGCAATGGCGCGCGCCGGCTCCCCAAAACACATATGCACCACCACAAAACACATACCCTCCACCACAAAACGCCTATCCTCCACCAAGATCATACAGGAACCCTCCAGGGGCGGGCTTTCGAGGAAATCACGCTGCTAGGAATGACAGGCTACAGAGATAGAGAGCTTTTACTGAGTTGGGAGAGACCTATACCGCCGTGTTCCACAAATTTAGGCGGCTAGGTTTGGTGAGTCCTGTCGAGCCTAGAGAGCCAAACCCTCCACCCTAAAATTTGGACCGATCAATAAGCTGCGAGTACTGCTCAGGAATGCTAGGGCATGATACTGAAAAATGTTGGAGGTTGAGGCAGGCCAGACAAGATCTTATTGATACCAACAAGATCGAGGTCCAGGCGTCGGAGGCACCCAACATCAACCAGAACCCATTGCCAGCACACCACGAAGCTCACATGATCGAGTTGGTGTATAAGGGAGTAGAGCCGAGGAAACCCTCACAGGCAGTGATGATGATCCAGGCCACTCCGAAAGAAGAATCGACCAGTGGGAGACCAGAGGCACAGTTGAAGGGGGAAGATGTCAAGCCAGTGGTGATATTAGGGAAAAATCCGTCCACCACAACAAAGAAACCAGAGCCAGCCAAATTGGTAATATCAGGGACATCATCCACACCCGTAGTTGTATTGAAAGGGGTCTGCAGGGAACTGGTCACCATAAAGCCAGTAGTCCAATTACCAGTGATTGATAGCAAGGTCGTGCCATGGAAATACGAAAAGGCTGTGGTGATGTACAAAGGAAAGCAAGTGGAGGAGGATAGTTGTGATATGCAGGGACTGACTCGATCGGGATGGTGTTTTGCTCCAGTGGAGTTGAGAAGGTCCAACCCAGCAGTAGCAAAGAAACCCGTGTTGGAAGAAGAGGCAGAGGAATTCTTGAAAAAGATGAAAGTGCAGGATTATTCTGTTGTTGAACAGTTGAAGAAAACACCGGCCCAGATCTCGTTGTTATCATTATTGATCCATTCAGATGAACATCGCCGGGCCCTGATGAAGATACTGAATGAAGCTCATGTGCCCAATGAAATTTCAGTAAACCACCTTGAAACGATTGCCAACAAAATTTTTGAGGTGAACAGGGTAACGTTCTCTGATGATGATCTGCCAGTGGAAGGCACGGAACATAATAAAGCTCTCTACTTGACTGTCAAATGCGAAGATTCGGCAGTTACTCGGGCATTGGTGGATAACGGCTCAACTGCCAATATTTGTCCATTATCCACCCTGAACCAGTTGAAGATCGACCACGGTAGAATCCACAAGAACAACATTTGCATCCGAGGATTTGACGAAAGTGGAACAGTCACCGTGGGGGATATTATACTTGAGTTGACCATCGGTCCGGTCCAGTTTACCATGGAGTTCCAGGTATTAGATGTCGCGGTATCTTATAACCTTCTGTTGGGACGACCATGGATCCACGCGGCTAAAGCGGTACCATCCACCTTGCATCAAATGGTCAAGTTCGAATGGGATAGACAAGATGTCGTGCTGCACGGGGAAGACACTGCATGCACCATGAGAGGCGCCATTGTGCCCTTCATAGAAACCAATGATGACAAAGGTCCCTGGGTTTACCAGATTTTTGATGCAGTGTCAGCAAATAAGATTCCCGAGGGTGAAATCATTCCACACCCCAGGTAGCCTCCGCAACGGTCACGATAGTTTCAGAGATGCTGGGTAATGGGTTTGTGCCAGGAAAAGGCCTGGGGGCTGAGCTTCAGAGGATTGTTCAACCTGTCTCCTTGCCCAAGAATTTAGAGACCTTTGGATTGGGGTTCAAACCGACTACGGCAGATGTAAAGCGAGCACGGAAGATGAAGAAGAAAGTTTGGGTTCTTCCCATACCCGTTCCGCGTCTCTCAAAATCCTTTATTAGAGCAAGTGCCAAGGGGTCACCGGTCCCGAAAATTCTCAGACCATTGATTAGGAGGGACGGGGATTTGAATCAGAGCTTCGAAAGGCTGTTCGCTGATGTCAATATGGTAGAAGTTGGAGAGGGTTCCAGCGTAGCAGACATACAGTTTGTGGGGCCTGAGGCCAAAACCAACAATTGGACGGTTACTCCTCTTCCTATCCGGGGGAGTCCTGGTAGTAGGCTTTGATTTTTGCTTCTTTGTTTTCGGATTATTCCAGGGTGTAATCCAAATCTCATTTTATTTTGTAAAAGTGTGAACCCTGTTATCCCGCATTTTTAATAAAATTCTCTTTTTTTGTCTCATTTTAATTTTGTTTTGTTCTTTTTTCTTTCTGAACAGTTCTCTTTTTACTGGTTCTAATGACATGGCATGCACAGCGGATCTTCGACCTAGTCTAATAAATCAATCTGACTCCGACTTAATTATACAAGAGATCGGTTATGACGATGAGTCTGAATATGATGAGGATGAAGCCTTCGAAGAAATAAACCGAGAACTGTGCCAATTTGAAGAGAAACCCAAGCCTAATCTGAATGACACCAAGGCTGTAAATCTAGGGGATGCAGATAATTTCAGAGAAACCAAAATCAGCATCCACATTGAGCCAAACGTCAGGGAGGAATTAATCAAAACCCTCATTAAGTTCAAAGATGTTTTTGCATAGTCATATGATGATATGCCGGGATTAAGCACCGATCTAGTGGTTCACAAATTGCCCACTGACCCGACATACCCTCCGGTCAAGCAAAAACTGAGGAAGTTTAAGACGGATATAAGTGTAAAGATCAAAGAAGAAGTGACCAAGTAGTTGCAGGCAAAAGTTATTCGGGTCACTCGATATCCCGCTTGGTTGACCAATGTGGTACCAGTGCCGAAGAAGGATGGAAAAATCAGGGTATGTGTCGACTATCGCAATCTCAACAAAGCAAGTCCTAAGGATAATTTTCCGTTGCCCAACATCCACATCCTGATCGATAATTGCGCTGGGCGCGAGATTGGATCCTTTGTGGACTGCTATGCAGGATATCATCAAATCTTAATGGACGAAGAAGATGCGGAAAAGACGGCTTTCATTACGCCATGGGGAACTTACTGCTACCGGGTAATGCCATTCGGATTGAAGAATGCTGGGGCAACGTACATGCGAGCAATGACTACTGTGTTTCACGACATGATACACAAAGAAATTGAAGTATACGTAGATGATGTGATCATAAAGTCTTGGCGTCAAGAAAATCATGTAGCAGACCTGAGGAGGTTCTTTCAAAGACTTCGAAGGTATGATATCAAGCTCAACCCGGCCAAATGTGCCTTCGGGGTTTCTTCAGGAAAGCTGTTAGGATTCATCGTCAGTCGACGGGGTATTGAGTTGGACCCATCCAAGATCAAATCCATCCAGGATTTGCCACCGCCAAAGAACAAAACGGAGGTAATGAGTCTATTGGAAAGACTAAATTATATCAGCAGGTTCATCGCTCAACTCACAGCGACTTGTGAACCCATATTTCGGCTGCTGAAGAAAGATGCTGCGGTAGACTGGACGGCGGAGTGTCAAGAGGCTTTCGACCAGATCAAAGGGTATTTGTCAAATCCACCTGTGTTGGTCCCACCTGAGCCGGGAAGACCATTAATTCTTTATCTGACGGTCCTGGAGAATTCGTTTGTCCGCGTGTTGGGGCAACACGACATTACGGGAAGGAAGGAGCAGGCCATTTATTATCTTAGCAAGAAGTTTACAGTATATGAGGTCAAGTACACTCAACTCGAGAGGACATGTTGCGCCCTAACTTGGGTGGCTCAAAAGTTGAAGCACTACTTGTCCTCGTATACTACTTATCTCATTTCCCGTTTGGATCCATTAAAGTACATTTTCCAGAAACCTATGCCTACACGGAGGTTAGCAAAATGGCAAATTTTGCTCACAGAGTTTGATATCGTCTATGTGACGAGGACGACCATGAAAGCTCAAGCGCTGGCCGACTACTTGGCTAAGAATCCCGTTGATGAAGAATACGAGCCTTTGAGGACGTATTTTTCGGACGAGGAAGTAATGCATACAGGTGAGCTAGAATTACCCGAGGAACCAAGCTAGAAGATTTTCTTTGATGGAGCCGCAAACGCGAAGGGGGTTGGAATAGGAGCGGTACTTATTTCGGAAACATGACATCATTATCCTGTTACAGCTCAACTACGTTTCTATTGTACCAACAACATGGCCGAGTATGAAGCATGTATTTTGGGTTTGCGACTAGCTACAGACATGGATGTCCAGGACGTTTTGGTCTTGGGAGACTCGGACCTCCTGGTGCATCAGATTCAGGGTGAGTGGGAAACACGAGATTTGAAACTCATACCATATCAGCAATGTTTGCACGATCTGAGCAAGCGATTTCGATCAGTGGAATTCAGACACATCCCGAGAGTTCATAATGAGGTTGCCGATGCATTGGCCACCTTAGCATCAATGTTACACCACCCCGACAAAATGTATGTTGACCCGTTGCACATTCAGGTTCGTGATCAGCATGCTTATTGCAACATGGTAGAGGAGGAAATGGATGGCGAGCCATGGTTTTATGACATAAAGGAGTACCTCAAGATGGGGATATATCTGGAGCAGGCCACCGGAGACCAAAAAGAGCCATTCGGCGTTTGTCAAATGGATTCTTCCTCAGTGGAGGAGTGTTGTACAGAAGAATCCCAGATTTGGGATTGCTAAGATGTATAGACGCCGGTCAAGCCACGACGGTTATGGCAGAGGTGCATGCTGGAGTTTGTGGGCCACATATGAGCGGATATGTACTGGCAAAGAAGATTCTTCGAGCAAGGTACTATTGGCTTACTATGGAGCATGATTGTATCAATTTCGTGAGGAAATGGCATCAATGTCAGATACACGGAGATCTAATTCATTATCCGCCGATAGAATTGCATACAATGTCAACACCATGGCCATTTGTTGCATGGGGCATGGATGTCATTGGGCCTATTGAGCCGGCAGTGACCAACGGCCACAGGTTCATTCTGGTGACCATCGACTACTTCACCAAGTGGGTTGAAGCTAAAACTTTCAAGTCGGTAACCAAGAAGGCAGTGGTGGATTTTGTTCACTCTCACATCATCTGCAGATTTGGGGTCCCAAAAGTGATCATCACAGATAATGGTGCAAATCTTAACAGCGATTTGATGAGAGAGGTATGCCAACGGTTTAAGATTACACACCGCAATTCCACCCCATATCGTCCCAAGGCGAATGGAGCAGTTGAAGCAGCCAACAAGAACATCAAGAAGATACTGAGGAAGATGGTAGAAGGATCTAGACAATGGTATGAGAAATTACCCTTTGCCTTGTTGGGTTATCGCACTACAATCCGGACTTCCATAGGTGCAACTCCTTATTTATTGGTGTACGGAACTGAAGCAGTAATACCGACAGAGGTCGAAATTCCATCCCTCCGGATTGTCGCTGAAGCCGGGATTGACGACGATGAATGGGTCAAAGCTCGACTGGAGTAGTTGAACTTAATAGATGAAAAAGGTTGGCAGCAGTGTGTCATGGCCAGTTGTATCAGAAGAGAATGGCAAGGGCATACAATAAGAAGGTGCACCCCAGAAAATTCGAAGTAGGGCAGCAAGTATTGAAACGGATCCTCCCACATCAGATCGAAGCAAAAGGCAAGTTTGCCCCAAATTGGCAAGGGCCTTATGTCGTGACCAGAGTCAAAAGATATTATGCGTAATTTCTTTGATTATGATAGTTATTGGTTCGTTTGCTTGTACTTGGTACCTATTGGATAATGAAATGACGGGGGCAATTCTTTCTTCTACTCAAACACTTTTAACCTTCGCTTTCCCCCTTTGAGCCTTATTTATGCTTTCATACCCCTCCTTTGGAATCACTAATGGAACAAATATATATATATATATATATATATATATATATATATATATATATATATATATATATATATATATATATATATAAGAAGAAAAAGAAAAGAAAAGAAAAATGAAAATAGGATAAAGATCATAAGAAAAACAAAGAAACAAGGGGAACTAAGTTTGACCTGATTCCTCAAAGAGGATACGTAGGCGCCTCACGGCTCGGTCATAGTGCATCATGGTGTGCATAGTATGCATAATGTGCATAGCTCCACACAGCGTAAATATAAAAATCCCCAAGCAAGAAAACTGGGGCAGGAGTTGTATTTTTGAAGTTTCAAAAAGGGTTGATTCCAAGAGTTGTAGTGTCTCACCCGTCGAAGTTATTTTTGAATTTTGATAGCCTTTCTTTAAACCCACACAAAACCAACATCGATGTCCCAAAAAGACCTCCCGATCAATATTCGAGAGGTGCCAAGTCAGGCAAATGAAAACCGAGAATAATACACTGATCCCCAGCAAAGAAGAGGATCATAAACTGGAAATAAATTAATAGCCAAAAAGAATCCTCGGAAGAGAGAGTCATATCGGCAGCACTCCAATTCCCCGATGGAAAATAAAATGAGAGAGTCTTATCGGTGAAAACCTTCACAGGCACTATAAGGCGACGAAAGATGAGAGAAATAAAACGAGAGAGTCTTATTGGTGAAAACCTTCACAGGTACCATAAGGCGACGGGAGCTGAGAGAAAGGAGAGAGTCTTATTAGTGAAAACTCCTCGAAGGGCACTATAAGGCGACAAGATATATTGGCAAAAAGGATTCGCATTTGCGAAGAGGTGGGCACCTATTTATCCCCAGCAAGTGAGGCCGCCAGGAATATTAATTGATACAAATAAACTGGGTCGATTAATCCGTAATGTACGACATGATCGTTGGGACCAGTCATACCGTCCAGATAAGTTCTTTCTTTTTCTTCTCTCCCAACATTTGTTCAGAAAGATTTTTCTCTTTTCTACCTTTTTCATTTCTTTGTCTAAAAAGACTTTTCCAGAAATTTGTTTTGAGAAGGACTTTTCAGAGTTTACTACCAAGGGCCAAAATGGTGCAAAGCGAAATGCGAAGGGCACAGGCCAAAGCCAAGGCAATAGGACAAAAGGCGTTTGTTGCAAAACCAAATGACAAACTGGCTTAGGAAGATAAGAGGAACATGAGGAAAAGCGGAAAACGACGGTTGAAGGACTTGTGGACCAAGTTCCAAGAAGATCCCCCCAGCAAAAAACTTTGATAAATCACGGACCAAGGTCCAAGGTGGTCAGACACCACGGAAAAGGGGAAGGAGAAAGAGAGAATTGATCTGCAGCGAGATAACCCTAACAGTCCTATCCTCAATAGCGTTATCCCCAGGTGATAACATGTTACGCCCTACAGGGCTGAGAAAAAATAAACGTTTAAGGGAGTAGTTTTGAAGGTGAAGAGGACTCCCACAGCATGTTGTGAAACAAAAGAGCGGGGAAGGGGATAAATGGAAAACCATCCCCAGCAGACATGTCATCCCCAACAAGCAACTTTATCCCCAACCAGTTGTGGAAGCAAAGAGCAAGGGAAAGGGAAAGGAAAAATCACCCGCCAGCAGGAATGACACGATCACTCACCATGTTAAAACTAACAAAATTTTCTTTGATTTCTACAGGAAAATAAAGGTTGATGATGGAAGAAAGACACGCCACAAAGAAGGTCACCAAAACCGGGGCAGAAAATTTTCTGCCGTTGTCAAAAAATTTCTCGGGGGAACGAGAAAACAAATCCAAATATTTTTTTTTCAGTCTTTACATTTCATGTCCTAGGTCGCCCGCCAGTATAATGAGGGTATACATTTCTGTTTTTCATTTTATGTCCTAGGTCGCCCACCAGTATAATGAGGGTATGCATTTCTATTTCTCATTTTATGTCCTAGGTCGCCCACAGTATAATGAGGGTATACATTTCAGTCTTTACATTTCATGTCCTAGGTCGCCCACCAGTATAACGAGGGTATACTTTTCTGTTTTCATTTCATGTCCTAGGTCGCCCACCAGTATAATGAGGGTATACTTTTCTGTTTCCATTTCATGTCCTAGGTCGTCCACCAGTATAATGAGGGTATACTTTTCTGTTTCCATTTCATGTCCTAGGTCGCCTACCAGTATAATGAGGGTATACATTTCAGTCTTTACATTTCATGTCCTAGGTCACCTACCAGTATAATGAGGGTATACATTTCAGTCTTTACATTTCATGTCCTAGGTCGCCCACCAGTATAACGAGGGTATACATTTCTGTTTTCATTTCATGTCCTAGGTCTTCCACCAGTATAATGAGGGTATACATTTCAGTCTTTCCATTTCATGTCCTAGGTCGCCCACCAGTATAATGAGGGTATACATTTCTGTTTTCATTTCATGTCCTAGGTCGCCCACCAGTATAATGAGGGTATACATTTCAGTGTTTCCATTTCATGTCCTAGGTCGCCCACCAGTATAATGAGGGTATACATTTCTATTTTCATTTCATGTCCTAGGTCGCCCACCAGTATAATGAGGGTATACATTTCAGTCTTTACATTTCATGTCCTAGGTCGCCCACCAGTATAATGAGGGTATACATTTCTGTGTTCATTTCATGTCCTAGGCGCCCACCAGTATAACGAGGGAATACATTGCATATTTTGGCATTCAGGCGCCCACCTGTATAACGACAGGAATACTTTTCAGTCTTATACTGTAGATCTTGAAATCAACAACCCACCGAAAGGCAGAAGGTTACAACAGGAATCCCCAGCAGGAAACGATAAAAATCCCCTGCACTGGAAAGCAGAAAGTTGCAACAAGAGGTCCCAGCACAAATTCAAGCGCATGAGTCAAAAGGAAGAAAAGACGCGTCTTGAAAGAAGCGGCCTGTGAACATTAAATTATACCCAGCATAACCAATCTGATGAAGAAAGCCGTATCCCTAGAGGAACCGCCGAAAAACTTAATGAAGGAAGCCATATCTCCAGCGGACCGAATAAAATGATGAAAACTGGTATTCAGAAAAGCAAAAGGCCAGTGTCATCCCCAAAGTCTCGGAAGAAAAGCACCGGAAGAAACACAAGCCGACAAGAAAGCAAGGCAACAAGAACAAGTTGAAGATAGATGAGATCTTATGATCCGTAGTCTAGCCTAGCTTCTTGTTTTCTTTTAAGCACGGTGTAACAAGGAGATCGGTAAGCAGTGATAACAGCATGCAACAGCAGTAACATCGCAGTCCCACGGTAGTCCCAGCTACCAAAACTTCCCGAACTACATTAACATGATTCCCCTTTAGCCAGGGATATGTAGGAAACCTTTGAAGCAAAGGTTCGGTTAAATCTTTTTCCAAAAATGCTTCACACGGAGTATTCTAACGGGCAAAAATCGCTCGTATCCGCTCACTTTATCTTTGCACGAAAACTCTTTGTGTTTTCGGCCAAAGAGGGGCAACTGTGAGCACGTGATTTTTGCTTCACGGAAACTACTCCAAAAGAAATCGGAAAAGAAATAAAACAGGTTACCTTCGGGTACAATTTTGAGGGTTTGTGTAACATTTTTTGATAATTGTTTTGTCCGTAAATGCTTGCCTTGCTATAGTTAAAAAATACAAAAAATACATGTTGCATGCATTTAGGGAAAATGGTACATTTACGAATTAATTAACCATAATTTGGTTTTGAAAGCGAAAATCACAAAATATGCATTGTTATTCTATTTGTTGTCATGGTAACTTTATTAGATGTTTTAATTCATGTGATAATTGTTGTTAGGTATTAATTAATATTTGTGTGTTTAATTTTGGTTTTTAGGAATTTTTGTCTAATTATAAAGAAGGAGAATACCGGATTTGGGCCAAAATTTAAATGAAAAATCAGGCCCAAACCAATTACCACAACCCAGTCCAAACCCAGGCTTCCCAAGCACGCCCCAAAACGACGTTGTATCAGCATCCCCATCCTGAGCCATTGATTGATTCAAATGAACGGTCCAGATCAGGCCATTCACTTACCCAAACGACGCCGCATATGGCATTTGATCTGAACCCTCCATCCAGTCCAATCCAACGGTCCAAGATCCCTTTCAGCAACCCGTTTCCAAACCCGACCCAGTAATCGATTCAAACCGACCCCCCCAACCAATGCCAAACGGTGCCGTTCCCCATTAAGTGAAAGATCCTGGCCATCGATCTCACTTCATCCAACGGCCAGGATCTAACTGCCCACTACGTATATAAGCTTAAACCTTTACCCCACACCCCTATCCGAACACCCCCCCTTCCATTGTCCCAAACACAAACCCAAACCCCCGTTCCAAACCCTAGCCGCCCCCATACACTCTCACCGTGAACCCGGTGACAACGATGCCGGTGGCCACCAAAGTAACACCTTTGATGCACCCAACCACCCTGAACACGGATCTGCAAACCGTTGGGTTCGAATCAGTCCCCATCGTCTCGAATCTTCGTTTGAAGGTTCGAGCAAAACCCTGACCTACACCAACCCACCCCAGTTTCACACCAGTCACCACCCTGGCCTCACTCGTGACCAAACCAAGCTTGGTTTGGTCCGAATCTACCCACAAATCCTCAAGCCCCAAATCAGACTGGTTCGAACCCTAGAACACAAGAACCCTAGAATCCGGCCAGATTAAATGGAGGGTTGGGGTCTAACAGACCTTAATCGAAGTGTTCTCGGTTGGGAACACCTCGATTAAAGTCTGTTCGACCTCAAATGGGCAAATCCAATTCAGGCCTGGGTCGTCTGTGTTTGAGCTTCCAGAGTGAGTTCCCTTTCTCTTTTCTGTTTTTGTTTAAATGTTGTTTGGGTTTGTCAGCATGTTTAATTGGTTTGTTTGGTATTTCTGATATTTCCTTCCAATTTGTTCTCCGTCTTCGTAAGACCTTTTATTTGGTCGATTGTTCTTCTGTTTATGTTTGAATACGTATGATAAGATGCATATTCGATTTGATTAATATCGTCGAACATATAATTCATATGGGTTCCCTGTGTCGTGCAAAATTGTTGAAGGCAGTTGATGCCCTATTTGTGTTGTTTGCTTAATCGACTGATTGTTCTATGTTATAATTAATGTAGTCGATTAGATAAACGTCGTCGATTAGTTTTATAGGACTGAATGTGCAAATATTCTGATTCGTATGGCTTCTTATGACTGATCGAATCATTGTCGTTTAGCTGATTGTTTGACATTATCTGTGAATGGTTTGTAGCTGTAATTGTAATAGCTAGAGTTTAGTTTAGGGCAGCTTGAATTAGAACTTTCAGAAAGTTCAAAAGTTCCTGCTGCTGAAGTAGGGTAATACAGTAATAATCAAGGGTTGACAGGGGTAGTTTGGGGGTGTGAAAAGAGCAGAAATGATTAGTTTAAGTGAGCTGACAATAGGGTACTGAAATAGCATTAAACTAATACAATAGTGGGGAACAAAACTTGATAGCATGGGGTAATGGAAGACTGTCAGCTCCCCATACCATTTGGGGGCACAAAACACATGATATTGGGGAATAAAGGGGTATGGGCAGAGTTGAGAGCTGGGGGGAAACGAGGCAGCCTGGGGGCTTGCTTGTATTTTGCCTATAAATAGGCTCATTTAAGGTAGAGTAAGGGGTTAGACATCAGAGTTTCAGGGGAGAAAATCAGAAATTAAGGGCTGGACAATTTTAAGTGTTGAGAGTTAAAAGAGTGCTGGAGTTCTGAACATAACAAGCAGAAGTCACTGTGTTTCTGCACCTGCTTTCTTTCTCTGTTTGGTCTGGTTTGGTTAGGCACACTGTTGGGTTTCAGTTTAGCTCTCCTAGGTTCTTTACTTGCTAAAAACTGTTTCAGTTGAGTGTCTTGGTTCTCTGTTTGGACTGAAAGTCCACTGGTTGTTGCTGTTGGGTTTGTCTGAAATTGCTGCTGGATTTTCTTCTAAGTTTGCTGTTGAGTTTTGGTCTATTATTGGGCCGTCCCTATTGCTGTTGTTGCTGTGTTGTTGCATACTGTCCTGCTGATCATTCTTCTTCTTCTTTTGCTTTCCTATACCAGGTACACGACTGATACACTGTCAATGTAAGCTGAAATTTGAGGCATGAATACAAAGAAAGTTGGAAGAGTTGAAGTTATTTCGAATTAGCTTTAGAAAATGTATTGAAACAATAGGTTGCCTGCATGATAGTTTACTTTCCCTAATAGAACTATGTGGTTAGTTGTGATGTAATTGAACTTTTATACCTATCATTCAGTTGGAAAACTCTATGTGTTACTTATAATTAAAAGGGATTAATGTTGTAGTAGCCATGTTCTATTAATTCATTATTGTGTTTGCCAAGAAGCATGTTAGGTACCCAATAGTTCCTTCTTTAAACAAATGGTCTGTTTTAAGTTGTTAGGAATATGGTTTGATTAAGGCAAGCAATACATTGCATTTCAGCTTCCCCCCCCCCCTTTTTGTTTATAAATGTTAAACACATATCAAAGAAGTTGAATAGGCCCAATTGGAATAAGAGTGGCCCAGGCCAAATTAAACTTCATGCACATTAGGCCTGGGCCCATAACTGCCAAACAGACTACCCGTATCACGTCCCTCTTTCAACAAATCACGTTCGAAACTTAACTATAACAATTCATAAGTATGTAAATACAGTAGGACCTTTCCATTTTTTAGAGACAAACAAAGATAGGAAATCATAGTTGCTTTTAGGTTTGCCTTTAAATAAAAATGAGATGAGCCTCATCCAAATAAAACGCATAAATTGTGGGGCCCTCGTTAAATGTATATATTAAATATTTAGATTCTGGGACGGGCCGTTTAGCAAATTTCACGGCTTTTCCCCAAAGTAATAACACGTTAGTCACTGTTAGGCACATATTTTTAATAATTTACGTTCTTAAAATCGGGTGCACATTTATGTGACCCAAATCCATATCTCAACGAAGTCGAGATGTGTCGTTAATCACGGGTACATTAATTGTGACGTGGTTTGAGATGCATTTCCATGACGTTGCAAATTCCTTTTTAAAAATAAGGAATGAGACGAGCCTCGACAAACAAGAATACACAAATTGCGAGGCCCTCAACGGACAGTTATTTCAAATGCTTAGATTTCGAGACAGGCCGCATAGCGAACTTTACGGCTTTTTCTCAAAAACAATAACGACGCGTTAGTATCCTTAGGCGCGTATTTAATAATGTTATCTTCCTAAACTCGGGTGCACATTTATGTGACCCAAATCCAAATCTCAACAGAGTCAAAGTGTGTCGACGACCACGGGTACATTGATTGTGACGCGGTTCGAGATACATCTTCACAACGTTGCAATTCCCCGTAAAACAATAATAAATAATAATGAAAGCGGTAAAGAGTTAAAATCTGCACATAAGTTCATATTTGCATAAAATCATATAATCAAGCCGAACATAACAGTTGAGCAACCGTACTAGAACCACGGAACTCGGGAATGCCTAACACCTTCTCCCAAGTTAACAGAATTCCTTATCCGGATTTCTAGTTCGCGGCCTGTAATATGGAGTCATTCTTTTCCTCGATTCGGGATTAAATTGGTGATTTGGGACACCCTAAATCTCCCAAGTGACGACTCTGAAACAAATAAACAAATCCCGTTTCGATTGTCCTTTAATTGGAAAAACTCCTTCACCCCTGCGGGGGTGGAAAAAGGAGGTGTGACAACTCCTGGACTTGGGTAATAACAGACTTGCTATCTACCATTTTGTAGTCCAAAATTTTTGCAGCGACGAATTTCTTCATCCCGGCATCTTCAGTTTTGTATTTCTTTTCAAGCGCATTCCACAATTCTTTTGACGTCTCCACGCCACTGTATACATTATACAGATTATCCTCCAGTCCGCTAAGAATATAATTCCTGCACAAGAAGTCAGAATGCTTCCACGCCTCAATCACGAGAAAGCTATCATTCTCTGGAGTTTCATCTAGAAGATCAGGAACATCTTCATTGATGAACTTCTGTAGACATAACGGAGTCAAGTAGAAGAACATCTTTTGCTGCCAGCGCTTGAAATCCATCCCGAAATTTTTTTCGGGTTTCTCTGCCGGTGCCAACGCCGGAGTTCGACTTGTCGATGCGTTGGCAATCATCATCGGAACAGCTTGATTTCCGTCATTCGCCATTTTTACTGTAAAAATAACACAAACAAACGTTTAATAAATGTTTAAAACTGGAGTGAAAAATCACGTAGATTTTAATCTCCAACAAAACGCCACGAAGGCTTTACTCTCCAAATAGGAGTACACAAAACCACAAAGGTTTTAAGTTTCCAGAATAATAAAAGTAACACAAATACAGAAATTAAAATTATTAAATTCCTTAAGCTTGTTGCTGTTGAATTCTTATAGTACTTCTTATCTGGTATAAATATGGAATGATGGAAGATCAAGTTTTAACTTTTCCACTCTTAGATATATATTATCCTCTTTATCAGCTACCTACAGCAGTAACATACGTAAATATAAATGATATAACTGAAACAAAAATTAATTCGAGCCCACTGAATTCACAGTGTTTCCTTAAGGAATTTAATCCCCTCCTAGTACCCAAGGTTATGGATTATTTCCTCCCAGGATAGAACGAATTACACACTGGTGTAGCGGTACTTCAAACCCCAGTATTTCAGCGAACGCAAAGTTCGACAGCAAATCACACTTACAGTTGCTTTGTTTGTAGTTTTAAAACAATGCAGAACAAGGGAGGAGAACTCAAAAGTCGAATGGAAATTCTGAGAGGAAGGAATGCAATGTATAGCCGATGTTGAATTCTTACTGAAAAGGATATCAGATTGCAATTCGTTTTTCCAGTGTATACACAGTGTATACAGAGTGTATATCAATTATATACAGAGTGTATATCAATTGTATACTGAGTGTTTCGAGTGTTTTTTACCGGTGTGTTCTTCTTTCTCTACAACTTCTGCTCTATTTATAGCAGTCATGTGAGAGAAATCCGCCCCCTCCATGGTGGAACAAGCATTAGGATATCATAGAGGAAGCACTTACATGGTGGAATGAACACTTGCTTGGTGGGAGGAGCACTTGGCCATGGTGGGAGGTGCACTAGGCATCTTGTTGCTTTCTTGGTGCAACACAATACACGGATTGGAAAACATCCGTTACAAACATGGATTATATCACGTTAATATTCATTATTAACAAATAAATTTGGTCCAAATAATTAATCAATCGATCGATCATTTGATCAAATCCAAATCCAAATCCCATTTCCCATTCACTCTCATTTTAAGACTATTTCATCTTAAACAAAAACTCAACAATTCAAAACTCTAACATTTACATGTGTAGAATAATATTCCTTGAAATTTATATTGACATTTGTAGGGTATAAAATGTATGACAGCTAACGTACATCGCCACATACTCCCATTTTATATCAATACAAATCAGTGAGCCTAAAGGAGAGTGTACACATAAAAAAAACGAATGGTCACAAATACAAATTAAATTAAATAGATACTTATCCGCCCAATGTGATATTTACGTCAAAATTAAACAGTTTAACATTAATAGTTTGGAATTAAAGTAAAAATACAAACGAATACTTAACCATAATTTTTGTTTTCATTTGTTTGGTTAAATAAAGTGTAAGTAAATTTTTTTCATGCAGGTTTGCTTAGCTTAATTGGTTAGCACTCTGAATAGAAGGAAACCCAAATTCTTTCCTTTCCCTTAAAAATCCCACACTTTGCGGCATCTCTCAAGTCGGTTTCTGTCCACCAACACAACATTTTCTTTCTCTTTCTGGTTTCCTCTCTTTTCTTTTTCGTTTTCTTTCTTCTTTTCTTTCCTTCTGCATTCCAAAGATTCAACCTTTTCAAATTTGATAAATTGTCATTCTCGTAGATATCGGATAAGGTAAAAAGTTAGTTACCAAATTATTGTCTTTCTTTTTTTAGTGTGATATGCGGAAACACTATCAGATCTTTTAACATTGTTTCATGTTGTTTTTGGATTATGCATTAATATTGTGTCGTTTACTTTATTAATAATATGTCAGCTTCAACCTTATATTCATGTATTCTATTCAGAATTCTTGTGACTTAAACCTCTCCATTTTCCATGTTGCTCTTCATTTTTGCTTATTTTTTGTTATATTGCTGCTGTAGCTTTCAAGTTTAATATGAGCATATTGTTTTCAGGAGATGGATCGGATTGTACAATTAGTCCCATAAAATTACTTTGTTTATCACAATAAAATGTTTATACTTTGATCCTGTTCCTGAGGCATTCATACAGTTATGATGGAATTCCATGCAAAAAAATATGTTGTAGGCCAAAGGCAGAACAGAACCATCTAGCTTATAGTTATGTGTTTTAATGTAATTTGAGTATTGTGTTTTCTTTTTATTTTTTAACTAAAATATGAAGGTTGACCTAGTATATCATATTTTGTAATTGTTCCATCAGATAAAGTAGGTTTTGGGGGTAAGATGGCATTCATCAATGGGGCCATTAAAAATGTGAACCCTCACATCACATGTAAACTGTAATGCCACCTGATTTAGATTTTTATATTTTTTTTCTTTCATTAAGTAGCACCCATTAAGGATAAAATGAGACAAGATTTTTTGAGATGGTTTGTTAATTTCATGCATCGACCTCCACATGCACCAGCTGTAGGTATGAACAATAATGAGTGAAGGTATTAAAACGGGACAAAATAAACCTAAAATCACATTAAAAGCAGTTTTCTTGAAAAATCTACATATCTCAAATCTTTGGAATCCATGCAAAAAAAATAGGGCACTATAGAAGAAAAAGATCTAGGTAGACAATCAGAGGCGGATCCAGGATTTAAATCCTATGTGTTCAATTTTAAGGTTTTTAGTATTGAACCCATTATATTTTTAAAGTTATGGGTTCAAATCTACTTTTTTGTAATTTTATTGAATTTTTACATATAAATTTTTACTCCGCGTCGAAAGTTATGGTTCAATTGTACCCGTAGATACAACACTGCATCCGCCCCGGTAGACAATATCAATTAGTTGGAAATATGTTTTAGTCACGTATGTTTAAATTTGGTCCTATGATTTCTACGAGTCTTTTAGCCTTATGAGAGATTTTTATGCCAATAGAAAATGTGGAGAACTTTTAGTACTTCTTATTTTTATTTTGTGTTTGTAAATGTTGGCCTGAGATAAAATTAAATAGGCATATAACATCCTAGTGACTTTTTTGCAGGGGAGATGGGAATAACATTTTCCTGTCCATTTGCCAATTTTGAGGATTTGGAAACTCGGGTTGAATCTTATTTGGTAAGAACATTAAGTTTAGGAAGTGATGATATGAGGACTGCATTACAGCCCAGGAATTTCAATGACCAAATTACTAGAAAGTCAATCTTGAAATCTTTTGGTTCTGGAAATATGATCCTTGAGGGAACTCTTACCTATAAAAGGAGGGAATTTGAGACCAAGATTGCACTAAAGACTCTTGTATCCGATAAGGAAGATAAGAAGATTATTAGATCAGACATTTTATGGAACAAAGAAGAAGTTTCTCCAAAATTGCATAACATGTCTGAGAAAGATACTAGGATGCTACCAGCAGAGTGCGGAAAACGTAGAGATCAAGCTGCTGTAAAGTTGCAGAAGACATATAAAAGTTTTCGTACCCGAAGACAGCTAGCTGATTGTGCTGTTCTAGTTGAGCAGAGATGGTATAATAGTTCATAGTTATAGTTATGGAACTTTTGTTGTGTATTTTTGTCATGATATTGTCATGCCTTACGCACGTTGAAAGTTTTGTTGTATTTTATAGGTGGAAGCTATTAGATTCTGTTGAACTCAAGCACAGTTCTATATCATTCTTTGACACTGAGAAACCTCAAACTGCTGTTTCTCGTTGGTCAAGAGCATTAACTAGAGCTGCTAAGGTATGGATTAACCTTATAGTTTGCTAACATCCTGTCAGGTTCTTTTCTTTTTCTTTGATTAAGTTATGATTTTAGGACTTTGCGTGTGTTGGCAGGTGGGTAAAGGTCTGTCCAAAGATGGAAAAGCGCGTAAGCTTGCTTTGCAACATTGGCTTGAAGCTGTAAGTTCCCTTCTCAAGAACGAAGTTTAACAATGTCAAAGTTCATTTTTGTTTGTCTTCTTAATCAATCGTGATGAACAGATTGATCCTAGACATCGCTATGGTCATAATCTTCGATTTTATTACACCAAGTGGCTCCAAGCTGACAGTAAACAACCCTTCTTCTATTGGTTAGGTTTCTTAGATTAGCAAGAAATTTAAACAAACAAAGAAACTTCAATTTTGATGTATTAAAATGTGGAATTTCCCCCTTGAATGTTGCATTGCAGGCTGGACATCGGTGAAGGTAAAGAAGTGAATCTTGAGAGGTGTCCTAGATCAAAACTTCAACAAGAATGCATCAAGTATCTTGGTCCGGTGAGTTTTCTCTTTTTTTCTAGAGCATCAAATTTCTCCAATGTTATCAGATATCGTAGGTAAGTGCTTAGATTAAGGTTTAACATGTAGTAAAATTGGTGAACATCTGTATTTTGCATGCTTGCTTCCATTATGCATCAGGGTGAAGCGGTTTTGTGATTTTTTTTTCTTATATATAATAATATAAAGATTAGTGATTGTGTCAAATGGCAGCAGATACTCAAAATCATTTGAACTGCTGTCTTAGCTCCTATTTTATATAACTTGTTTATAGAAGTAATTGTGCATTCTACTGTAAGAAATTCAATTGTTAACTATTTTTGTTGGTAATTTGAGAATAAATTCTTCCACCTCTATATAGATTACACTACTCTAGGCCATATGAAGTAGGACAAGATGCTCAAGAGCATATGTTGTTTGTAACTCACCAGCTATGAATTATCACAGATAGAGAGGGAGGCATATGAAGTTGTCATTGTGGATGGAAAATTCATATACAAGCAGAGCAGAAGGCTGCTAGACACAAGGGGAGGCCCTCCAGATGCAAAGTGGATCTTTGTGCTTAGCGTGTCCAAGATTTTGTATGTTGGGATGAAGCAAAAAGGCACATTTCAGCATTCCAGTTTCTTGGCTGGTGGCGCCACATTGTCTGCGGGGAGATTAGTGGCGGAGGATGGTGTTA